>NC_092877.1:342444348-342748439 GCF_028372415.1 Notamacropus eugenii
ATATTTGTAGCAATACATCTTGAAGAAAACAACCACAACAACGTGGAAATAAAATGGTGACTATAAACGGGATATTTGAATGAATTAACAAAATATCACTTCATGGTTTAAAGTGGGGGAGACATGAGATAGTGGAAGAAAGAGGCTAAAGTGCTAGCCTTGGAGTCAGGAAACTGTGTTCAAATCTTATTCCCACTGCTTTCTAGGGATGTGAAGAGGTGGCTACAATCTGTGATGATGGAGAAAGTTTCTATATTGAAGAAATTACAAGTCATTGCCATGTTGTAGTAAAAAAAAAAAAAAAGGATGACTGAGCAATTTTGATAAACAAGGGAAGGCTTAAATGAGTTTATACAGATTGAAATAAACAGAACAAGGAAAACAATATACCCCATGACTTCAGTTACATAAGTGAAAACAGCACTAAAAAAGCATCTGAATTGAAAAGAAATGCAATGACCCATTTTAGTTCTAGGAGACAAATGACCAACTGCACTGACTTTCTCTTTATAGAGAGGTGAGGGACTACAGATCAAAAATGTCACATTTCTTATCAGATTTGGTTTATGTGACAGTTTCTGGGTGTTTGTTTTGTTACAAGATGAAATTCTATGGTGGGGACAATCTATTAGGAATTAACTGTGGTGTAAAAAACAAAAGCACCAATAAAACTTTGGATGGATATATCAACAGATAGATAAATGGATGGATGGATGGATAGATAGATGACAGATGGATAAATAGGTAGATAGATGATGGATGGATAGATAGATAGATAGATAGATAGATAGATAGATAGATAGATAGACAGACAGATAGTGTGGGTTGGACTAGATGACCCTTAAGATCCCTTCTAGTTCTAAAAGTCAGAGTGTGTCAACAGCAAACAGAATGATGACATACAGCAATGTGTCATCATGCGATAACCTCATTTCTTTGGAACTTTACAAAACACCTTCACAAATTTTTTTCTCTGTTGAGCCTCTCAGCTCTCCTGTGAGGAAGGAACTATCAGGTCTACTACTTCCATTTTACAACTGAAGAAACTAAGGGCCAAAGAAATGCGGGTAAGCAGCAAAGCTCAGATCCAATCCCAGCTCCCTCCTGAGTGTTCCCCTCTTCCATCATCCAGTTGCTCAGATCTCTTCTGAGGTATTCAATACCTCCCCCTTCAGCCACAAGATACCACTTTGCACTTAACTCAATTACAGGAAACGACTTTCCACCCCTGTCATTTGTCAGACCCACTGACCTTATCTCACCTGACCTCCTCTGCTTTCCCAAAGCCTCTTAACCTGCTTTTTTCAATAAACAAAGGTCCCCAATCTTGGAGCAAAGGATTCTCCCACTAATTGCTATGAAAGATTCTCTTCAGGCAATTTTTCTTTGATGATAACTGAGTTCTCAATTTTACAGTTGTGGAGAAGCTCTCCTGTCTGGGGCTGTCAGAGGGCAGTGGCAGCCCCCAGATAAAGCCATGGTCTTCATGGGCCAAAGCAATGTAGTTTAGGTGACATCCTCGTCATTCCTTGGCTGTGATGGCGGCCCAGTAAATAAGAGGTTATGACCTTATCACGGTATTGATTTAAAGAAGCCAAGTGAGGAGAGGAAGCAGGGAATGACTCGAGGTCACAGCCCTCTGAATCATTGTCCCCATCTTCTGAAGAGTAGACAAGCCTTCTTTGATGGCTGACATGGAGAAACCACAATGAGAATGGCCAAATGCCCTCCATATCTTATCTGAGTCTTACAACAACCCTCTGAGCTAGTCACTGCAGGTATTATCATCCCTATTTCATAGCTGAGGAAACTTAGATTGAGAGGTTAAGTAACTCACTCCTGGTGGTATAGCAAGTAATCATCAGACCTGGCATTCCACCCCAGGTCTTCTTGATTGCAGGGATGACAATCTATCCCTTTGACTATGGAGCCTTAAGGATAACAAGGTCTTAGGTATATGTGAGAAAGTTCTGCCAGCGATCACTCTTCTAACCTCCTTTAGCATTTTCTGACTATACCTTTTACTTAGTGATTAACCATGAATGATCAGAATTTAAAGTCAGAAGACATGGGTTTGAATCCAGGTTGCATTACCAATTCTCTCAGTTACAAGACTGTTCCTGATCCCAAAGAGATCATAAAAATGGGAAAAGGACCCAGATATACAAAAATAAATACAGCAACTTTTTTGTGGTGGCCAAGTACCAGAAACTGAGGAAATGCCCATCAACTGGGGAATGGCTGAACAAGTTGTAGTATATGAGTGTAATGGAGTACTGTTGTGTTATAAGAAATGATGAAGAGGCAGACTTCAGAAATACCTGGATAGACTTACATGAACTGATGCTGAATGAAGTGAGCAGAACCAGGAGAAGATCATACACAGTAACAGCCACAGTGTGCAAGGACTGTTTCTGATAGACTTAGCCCTTCACAGCAATGCAAGGACCTAAAATATTTCCAAAGGACTCATGATGCAACATGCCACCCACATCCAGAGAAACAACTATGGAGGCGGAATGCAGGATGAAGCAGTCTATCTTTTCTTTTGTTATATTTGGTTTTGTTTAGTTTTACTCATGCTTTCTCTCATTTATTTTAATTCTTCTATGCAACATGACTAATGTGAAAATGTGTTTAATAAAAATGTGTGTGTAGAGCCCACATAAGATTGCATGCCATCTTGAGGAGGGAGGGGGTGGGAGGGGGAGAAAATTTAAAACTTATGGAAGTGATTGTTGAAAATTGAAAACAAATAAATAAATAAATTTGGAGGGGAAAAAAAGTCCATTCCTGAGGTCAGTTTCCTCTTTTATAATAATAATAATTTATTATTAATAGTTATAATGTAAAATTATATTACAATATAATAAATAGCAGTAATAATTTATGTTAATAACAACAATAATTATTAATAACCAATTGTTCTTTATAACAATGAGTGTTGTTAAAAATAGCATTTATAATTGCCCTTTAAGGTTCAGAAGCACTTTTAAAATATTATCTCAATTCATCCTCACAATACCCCTGGAAGACAGACGCTCCATTTTTGCAGATGAGATAATATTTATAAATCACTTCATAAATCAGAGACTATATAGGGGTTGTTCTCAGAGGTGAAGAAATAGCCACCATCTATGAAGTGGGATGGCAGCTACTTTTGTGTTCATCCTTCATTTTCAAAGACCATGACATCAGAGAAATGATGACATGACTTGCACTTGACTTTGTTTTGAGTGAGGGAGGGCTGTGCAGGTCACCAGCCTCACTTCTTCTCCAGAGCCATCTGAATCCAGTGACCAGATATTCATCAAGATGACTGGAGATGACCCAGGATGAGGCAATTGGGGTTAAGTGACTTGCCCAAGCTCACCCAGCTAGTGAATGCCAAGAGTCTGAGGTGAGATTTGAACTCAGATCCTCCTGACTCCTGCACTGGTGCTCTATTCATAGCACCACCTACCTGCCCCTTGGCAGCTACTTATTCTAGTAAACAAAGAGAAACGTTCGAACACACACACACACACACACACACACACACACACACACACACACACACACACACACACACACCCCTTCTTAGCTCCTTTTAGGATTCTTGCTACTTTCCTATTAATATTCCCTTTTGCTAGAAAGCACAGAACCTCCTTTCTGTTAGATGATCCTAATCCTCGCTTCTAGATCTTGAGAGGGAAGGTCAGGCATCCAGAAACCTCTCTCTCCCAGATCTGCCCTTTAGGCTCAAGAGATCATAGACTTAGAGCTGAAAAGGAGATGGGAGTGCGGCTATTTTAACCTCTCCATTTTACAGTTGGGGAGACTCAGAGACATTACATAACTTTCCCAAATCACACAGATCATAAGCATCAGAGATGAGATTTGAACTTCTGACTGGCCCTATTCTCTTTCCACTGTACCATAATAAAGCCTCTCTTACCTGTCACTGATGATCTCAAACTAACCAGAGTTCTCTTTCCCTTATCAATAAACAAATCCCATCAATACCTTCTGGGTAGACTACTCAAGAGGGATGCCTTCTCCCCACCTTGATCCCTAATTGATTAGAAGTTCAATCGTGGGATGGGATGAGGGAAGGGGAACCAAGGCAGGTAATCATAAAAGAACCATTCCCAATCCAAGATAAAACAATAGCACCTGATTCCATTTTTTTAAGTCTCCTTCCTCATTTCCTCATAGCAAGAGAATCAAGCTATGGCAGCAGCCATTAAGGATTCGGGGCATAGGAGTTGGGAGAGGGAAGACAAGACAAGGAGAGATGAGAGAGCCCTAGATAACTAGATTTGAAATAATGAGAGACCAATTCCGAGCTCTCTGATGGTTGACAGTGAGGCTACTTTGAAACCTAAGTTCTCTTCCTGAAAGCCACATGTACATGCACCCATACACCCCCGCACACAGGTGTAGAAGCCCAATCACTCCAGGATTAGCTGTTCTTCAGAGAACACAGTAATGATCTGAAATCTGAAGCTCTACTTGAACTTCCCTACTAATTCAGTAATTACGGCTGTGCCTGAAATTGGCCCCTTTCCTGCAATTACTCAACAGTCTCTTTCTGTCACCTGAATTTAGATTCTAATTAGCACCTAAGGTAGAATTTTTTTTGTTGTTTAAAGCTTATTAAAACAGGGACTTTTCCCAGCATAAAATTTCACCAGGGTTACACAGCTAAACACATGGTCCTCAGATCAGACTATTTCTGGGCATTTTGAAAGGGGGCTGAGGTTAGAGTTCAAACTAAGATCAACAGGTAAGGGACTTAAATAGAAATCAAATTCAGACACCTTTAGAAAATTCCCTTGTCATTGCTTACAGCACAATCATATGCCATAACTTGCTCAGTCATCCCCCAGTTGATGGGCATCCCCACAGTTTCCAATTCTTTGCCACCACAGAAAGAGTTGCTATAAATATTTTTGTACAAGTAAGTCCTTTTCCATTTTTAAAAAAAGATTTCTTTGGCTTACAGACCTCCTGTCAACGGGTATGCACAGTTTTATAGTCCTTTGGGCATAGCTCCAAATTGTTCTCCAGAATGTTTGGACTAGTTTACAACTCCACCAAAAATGCATTAGTGTTCCTATTTTTCTACATTTCCTACAGAATTCGCCATTTTCCTTTTCTTTCATTTTACTCAATCTGATGGGTCTGAGATGGTACCTCAGGATTAGTATTTCCCAAATTATTAGTGAGTTAGAGAATTTTTTCCATATAACTATTAGTGGTTGGGGTGTTTGGGAAGGTAGTTTATTCCTCCAAAACTGCCCATTCATATACTTTGTCCATTTATTAATTAGGGAATGGCTCTTATTCTTATAAATTTGAATCAGTTCCTTATTATATATTTTAAAAATAAAACCTGTATCAGGAAAACTTGCTGCAAAGATTTTTCCCCCATTTACCTGATTCTCATAATATTAGCTACATTGGCTACTTTCTGTGATCCTTTCTATCTCTTGTTTTGCCATGAACGTCCATAGCTTTTAATTCAGAGATCCCTCCCACTGCTAAGTATAAGTATTAAGGAGGGCAAAGACAGAGAGATCCTATATATGCCAAAATATTTGCAGTAGCCCTTTTTGTGGTAGCATGGAACAAGACATAAAGTCATTGATGATTAAAGAATGGCCATGCAAATTGTAATACATGAATGTAATGGAATATTATTGCACCTTGAGAAATGGCTAATATAAGGAATTCAGAGAAGCATAGATGAACCGACACAGAGTGAAATAAGTAGAACCAGAAAATCAATCTACAAAATGACAACACTATAAATAGAAAGAACAATAAAACGAAATGAAATGTTATGCAATTATAATGATCAACTTTGGTCCTGGAGATTAGAGGTCTTCCCCTCAGAATGAAAGCTTCTTGAGGTCATAGACTCACTTTGTTTTTTGTATATGTTTCCCCAGCACTTAGCACAGAGCTTTTGCATACATCTCACCTCTCTCCTTTCCTTGAAGGGGTAGGTGACTTGGGTGTGGAATGTTGCATGCACTGTCAGACGTGGTTGATGTATTTATTTTTGTTTAACTGTTTTCTGCCTTTGTTATAAGGAAGTCTCTGGGAGTGGGACCAGAATAGAGGAAAGAAATACAGGATAATCAGACATTCATTATTAATGGGTTAGATTAGATGGATCCTTTCTAACTCTCAAATTCTGTGACTTTTGTGATGTAAAAACAAAGCAACAACAAAAACTTTTAAGCTAAATGACAGCATAAGAAGTAACTCTGTAAAAAGCAATCAGAACAATGATTAATACACTGATTACAAAGCTGTAAATAATAAGAATGAAAGCAAAAACAATCCAGCAAATACACAGACAATAAGGTGTTCAGGAGGGGACTGAGAGTTTTTGTTCCTGTTTTGTTGAAATTATTTTTTAATCAAACTCATACAACAGAAATGTATCGTTTCAAATATAATCTTTTCAAATTCTCTTTTATGCATATGAAAGTCTTATTCTCATTGGTTACTAATTTTATAATTTTTTAAATGAACAAAGTGTGAGTGTTTAAAAAAAAAAGAAACTCACTTGGCAAAGATGCTGTTCTGTATAGCACCTGATTTCTAGGTTTGTCTCTGCCCCATCCATGTCAGCTTCTGGAAAGTAATCACTTCAAGTGGGACAACATATCCCACATTATCGTATTTTATGTATTTGTATTTAGAAGTCCTTAAGATCCGCCTCCCAATGGTCTTAATATTAATTTCAAGATATTTAACTTTAAGATTAATAAGTCTAATCTCTCCTCCACAGGACAGCCCTTCAAAGGCTTAACCATAGCTATCAAGTTCCCCAGAGTCCTTTTTCTTTTCTCCAGGCTAAAAACATGCCTATCTTCTTTAACTTATCCTCAGCCCCTCACAATCTTGGTTGTTTTCCTCTAGACACTCTTCAGTTTATCAATGTCCTTCTTCAACCATGGTTTCCACCACTGGACACAATTCTCTGGATGATGTCTGATGAAAGCAGAATGAGGTAACGTAAAGAACCTTTCAGATCTTACATTGCTATATTCTATTTTTATTATTATTACTACTTATCCAGACACATCTTTTTTTCTGCCTTTGCACCACTAGTGAGGAACCACAATTCCAGAGGACTGCGACCCTTGGAACCTGGTAGTTCGGATTGAAGACTCACCAGTCAGGAGAATAGATGTCAGGGTGGAGACATCTGCTGTATGAGAAGGCTACTGGTAAGGAGGCAGAAAAGTCCAGAGACTGAGTATAGTTAACAGTAAAATGAGAATGGTAGAGTCTCCTTGGGAAATGATGATCTAATATTACCAACTAGATGCGATTAACTTTTAGAAAAGGTACTTAATAAACAAGGATAATTCTTGTGAAAATAATCCTCCCCACCCCAAGGTGGGGATATAGTCTTCCCTTACACATGGTAAGTGTGGGCTCAAACTTAAAGCACAAAAGTAATGAGTCACACAAGCAGGGAACATATGTGGCAAAGGGGTAACTTGGCTCCTGGTCATGTTTTCTGTTCTCCTTTTATAGAGTCTTCATGAAGATTCTCTTCCATATAGTTCTCTTTCTGGGCTCCATATTTCAGTGCTTTTCTAAAGCCTATAACCTATATTCTCCATTATATAGGGATATCACACTATTGAGTATTTGGAGTATCTAGGCTGCCCTTAATGCAGATGCTACCATCAGCCATTTCTGTTCCAGGGATACCACTACCAGCATTGATGAGAACTCCAGGTCTTCCAACTCTTTAAAGTTCACAAGGCCACTGTCACTTACTGTTCTGGTTTCTCCATTGTCATCTACTCATCTAGTCTCTTTCCACATGTTCAGTGGGAAGGTGGCTAGGAAAAGAAAAAGATGGAGTGACTCTCTTATTCTCCCAAAAGCAATTTCCTTTCAGAAGGTCTGGAATCCCCAGTTTCCAGCTTTGAAGACCTCTTCCATGCAACTGATTAGTTCCAAACTAGTTTACTATTTTTACATCTGGTCCAAGAGAATTGCCTTAGTCTCTTTCAACCAATCGCAAAATATTTTCTGTGTGGTGTCATCTGTCTTTATCCAATAATCCCAAGCCCCTCTGATCCTTTCAAATTGATTAAAGCCTTATTCACAACCAGTTCACTCTTAATTAATTGGCTCCTCAATCAAGATGTCTGGGACTGATTAATTAAGATAGGAATGGACCTCAATCCTTATACTTTTCCCCCATTTTAACAACTGTAGTTATGAACATCAGATATCTGAAACCACTGTTAACAACTATTCATCTGGATAATAGTCTCTATCCAAAAAGTCCTCCATGGTGCTCCAAATTTAATGAGATGAGATACATTAGAGATAAATATCAAATGTATATACTTAGGTCAAAAATTAATTTTATCAGTGTTTGATGGTGGGTTCCTGTATTTCAAAAAAAAAGATTTAGGGTTTTTAGTGGATATCATGCTCAATATCAGTCAATTGGGTGACATGGTATCCCAAAGAAGCCTGATGTCTTCCAGGAGTTTTTAAGGGGGTATAGTATCCAGAATGATCCCACTATTGTTGTCCTTTATCAGACCACCTTTGGAGTTTGAGGTTAAGTCTTGGGGGCCATATTTTTGGGAAAACATCAATGAGCTGGAAAGAGGAAATTGACAAGGATAATGAAGGGCTTCAATTTCCTACCATAAGAGAATGACTGAAGAATTCAAGAGAAAACTCAAGAAGAACATAGTAGCTGTCTTAAGAGTTTGCAAGAAAAGATATTAGATTTTTTCTACTTGTGCTCATAGGATACAGCCAGAAATAAAGGGTATCAATTGTAATAATGCCAATTTTTTGAGGGGGAGGGGCTCCCCTATAGTTAGGGCCATGCCATAGTAAAGTAGACTGGCTTAGGAGAAGTGAGTTCACCCTTATTGGAGGTCCTCAAGCAGAGAGTGGATTGCTACTTTTCTGGGGTATTGTGGCAGAAGGGATTCTTTTTCAGATATGGATTAGACTAGATGACTTTTGAAGTTCCTTCAAAGTCTGAGGTTCTGTGAGGCACATCAACAAAAATCAGAAGAATATATAAGAGAAGTCGACATGAAGCTATGACAGTTCATCTCTTTCTATGCAGATCCTAGTCACAAGTCCTTGGACTTCTCAACATTTCTAGCAAGAATCTCATAAAATTCAGAAATCATTTTCAAATGCCATCATACTTACTTGCAATTAATTTCTTCTAGGACATAAAGAGGAAGTGGGCCCATTTTTTCATCCTTAGACTTTACAAGATTAAAAAATACCAGAAATTTAGTATTTTAGCCAAGTTTCAAGTTCCACAAGAAAACTAAATACAATCTATGAGATTTGTTTGACTTTGGGAATTGAAACTTTTTTTCAATTCTGCCCCCAGACCCAGGCCTGGTGAAAATTTATAAACCCACAGGGAAGTTTTTATTTTTTTCTTAGCCCAGTCCAAGTGTTGGGTTGACAAAAAAGTACAAATAAGACTAGGAACATCTGACTTTGTCCCCACTTTGGAAACATCCCCATACCTCCTACCCTGAGGAATAGCCTTTTCTCTGAGGATGCCACCAAGGGCTGGCTGGTTGAGGTTATACTTCTGAAGTTCATGGAAACCACGACTCATGAATGTTGAAAATGGTTTCTTAGCAAGGATGAAATAATTATATGATTATTCAAGTCTCTTCATGTGTCATTAGTCATCGGAAGCTGGAAAATTTCCCTGGTTTTTAAAGGAAATGGCTTGCTTCAGATTGTGCTTTCTCATGTATAGGTATGGGCTTACAATTTGGACCAAATTTTCCATGAAAACTTTTGAACAGTGATTCCTGTTAGGAGCAGGAAACCTCAATTAGAAAACACTTCAGAAGTCATCTTATCCAATCCATACCTGAACAAGAATCTGTAACTTCCCTGAAAAATGGCCATTTGACCATTACTTTGCAAACTCAGACAACAGAGAACCTACCTTCTCTTGAGCTAGCCCATTCTACTTCAAAGTGGTCCCAGAAGAACAAAAAAGTTCCCTTGAATTAAGTCAAAATCTGACCTGTCACTAATTTCTACCCATTCCTCCTAGTCCTACTTTTGGAGGCTAAGCAGAAGGAATACCCTCTTTCACATGACATGCCTTTGAGTACTTGAATATATCCATTATGGTCCTTTTAAACTTTCCCTTCTTCAGGTGCTTCATCCTCAATTCTGTCAAGTGATTCTCATTTGGCATGGTCTCTAGTCTCCTTTTATCTTTGTCCTCAAACATTCCCCAGATTATCAATGCCCTTCTTAAAATGTGGTGTCTAGAGTTGAACTCAACATTTCAGATGTGCTCCAACTGGAGGAGAGTATAGTGGGACAATCAGATTCTTTGTCTGAGTACTCTCTCTATCAGTTCAGCCAAAGATCTCATTTGCTTTCTTGGCTGTCATATCATACTGTCTTACACAAAGCTCAGAGGTCATTAACCTTCTTCGATCTGCCCACAAATGCTATCTAGCTATGCCTCCACCCTCTTGTACTTGTAAAGTTGATTTTTTTGAACCCAGAAACAGATTTTCGTACTTCTCATTCTTAAATTTCCTCTTATTAGATTCAGATCATCATTCTAGTCTGCCAAGATTTTTTTGCTTCATATTTTGTCTTTCAGTATGTTGGCTGTCCCTCCCAGCTTTGTGTCATCTACACATTCAATCAGCATTCCATCCATGTTTGTGTCCAAGTGATTGATAATCATGCTGAATAGCACAGGACCAAGGACAGAGATCCCTGTGGGGCTCTGGAAGTTATCTCCTACCAGGTTCATGTAGGGTCATTAATGATTAGCACATATGTGAATAATCTTTGATGACTAAGGGAGCTGTCTTGGCTGGAAACAGGAATTAAAGATGCAAATAGTTCTACATAATTTATCTCCACCCAAATGTTCCAACAAAATTGGATACTCCTATTCTCATGTCCATAGAAAACATGGCTAGACTATACTTCTGTATCCTTACCCTGGCCCTGCCCCAAAAACCTAGAGTTCCAGTGTACAGGCTATTACCTTTACCCAAAAGTCTTGGCTTCTCTATAACTGAAACAAAGAAATGGAATAGTGTAGCAGATAGGACTTGGAATCAGAAAAACCTGGGATCAAATTCCACTTTATACACTTAAGGATGATGACAAAGGAACAATGTGGGAGGGGAGAAGTTTCTTCACTTGGAGGGAACACCCCCCCCCCAATATTAATGGGGAGAAGCAAAAAAGGAGTGGGTAGAGTATGGTCATACAGGAATAGGAGTCAAATATCAGACCCCCCCCCCCGAAAGTCACATAAGGGAGGTCAAAATTAATAGGGATGAGGATTGTTTTACTAAATGATAAGAAACCCTTGTATCACATAGAAGCAGCTAAGGATCAATAGAAGCCTGAGCTTGAAGTCAGGAGAGATAAAGGGTTGACTTCTATTGTGGCAGTCAGGGGGCAGAAAGGATAGAATGCGAGACCTAGAGTCAAGAAGACCTGAGTTCCAATCTAGTCTCAGACACTTATTATCTGCATTACCTTAGGCAAGTCATTTAACCTCTCCAAACTTCAGTTTCCTTAACTGTGTAACCAGAATACTCATACCTACAGTACCTGACTTACAGGGTTGATGTGAGGTATGGCAAACACTTTGTACTCTTTAAAGAGCTAAAAAATATCGGTTACAATTAGTAATACCTCTGTGACCTTAAGCAAATCTGTTCTACTTTCTAGACCTCAGTTTTCATGTCTGTTGAATGAGAATGTTGAATTAGATGATCTCTAAGATCTCTTTCAGTTCAAAATGCATTCATTTTCAGTTTCTGTAATCATGAGCTGCAGTGAAAAGAAGCTGATGAACCTAGAACTTGGTTCTATTAGACTGTGGGCTCCTTGAGGGCAAGGATTGTCTTTTGCCTCTTTTTGTGTCCTGGGTACCTATAACAGTGTCTGGCTCATAGTAGAAACCTAATAAATGCTTATTGACTTTTTATGACTGACTATTGGCCAAGGAACCACCATTTTGATAGGAGCCATTGCTCTAGACAAAAAATAGATGGCCTAACCTGGCTTTGCCTCCACTTAGATCCTTCTCTGGAACAACTTTGAATGACATTAGTTGATGTTTCTAGAACATAATCTCATGTCTCCAGCAACCAAGGATGAACCATTTTGACAGGAGTGAGTGGGTACTCAAGTTAAACAGGAGGGGATCTAACCCAGTCTCCTCTTATCCAGAACAACTGTGCAAGGCAATATTAAAGCCTCTAAACTATGACCTCATCATTCCAGCAACTGAGGGTACATCATTCTGAATGGAACAGAAGCTTTAGTCAAACAGGCAGCCTAACTCAGTTTCTTCCTCCAGTTGGGTATTTGTCTAGAGAAACTCTACAGAGCAGCATCCAATGCTTGTAGAACACAACCTCTTTGAAGATGTATCATTTTGACCAACGTGGGTGGTCTAGCAAAACAAAGGGGGCATCATGGATTCCCCATGAGATTCTTGTCTACAACAATTCTCCAGGGTTGTATACCATCATTCCTATGGTGACACTGACTGTTTTAAATTCTGAACAACCAATGTTCAAGTTCATGCTTGTTTCCACTCTAAATGCTTTTTTCAGGCGTGGCCTCCGCAAAGACAAAACCAATAACAACTGCACACCTTCCTTGCCCTTTTCCCCATCTTCTTGTAAACACAAACCATATCCCCCAAGAAGATCAAGTTCATTGTAGCCTAATCCCCAGTACAACTCTGGTTGGGCTACAGCAGGGGTTAGGGAGTGGGGGGAGCTGTTGTGTCTCCAAGGAGGCTTCTCCCTGTGACTTTCAAGGAGGCCAAAGGCAGGGTGGGGCCATCACAGACAAGAATGAAGACTGCATCTTCTTTTCCTAAGCCCATGATGAGTGCTACACTAACAAACATCTGCTTCTCACATTGTTCCCCTCCGAAAGAGCAGGAAGTTTGGCCTGGAGAGACAATGGAAATGCTGGAGCTAAACCAATAATGACTTGACTAAGGGCAAGTCACACATCAGTTGGGTGGGTTGGAGATGCTCCATATGCAATTGTGCCAGGGCTGAGCCAGGGCTTGATCTGTTATGTTTGCTCCCTTCTAAAGAGAAAAAACAACAGAAGTATCAGACCGGAAGTAGTCGAGTACATAAATGATGTAGGTCTCTATTTAATGAGTTAATATTAAACCTTTGAGCTTCCCAGAATTCTGTTTCCAAAAGAACTGCTGATTTGCATCTTCCATCAAACATTATCATTATTATGTTGATGGCTCACCACACTGCCTGTGCTCATGATATTTTCAGTTCAGTTTCAACAACACCATGGAAGGAAACACTTTCCTAACAGTAAGAGTAGTCCAGAAGTAGAAGAGAGTATCTCAGCAGGGAATGAGCTCCTCATTACTGGAGGCATTCAACAAAGAGCCTGGATGACTATTTGCAGGATACAGTATAGAGAGAATTCCTGTTGAGGTTTCAGTTGGCTTAGACAGCCTCTGTGTTAGCCAGTCAACAAACTTCTATTAAGCACCTACTATGTGCCAAGCAACTAAAGGCTGAAAGCTATGATTTTTCTAAGGTACCTGTGTGGTCTTCAGGAAAGGTTTCAGACCTCACTCTTCCACCAAATAGCTGTGAGGCCTTGAGGGAGTCACTTTCATTTGTTCAACAAGCCTTTGTTAAAGATAGAGAAGAAACATACAGTTCCATTTATGACCAGCAAAAACCAATCCAATTCAATAAGCATTTAGTAAGTGCCTATTATTTGCAAAGCATGGTGCCAACTGCTGGAGATAGGAAGACACAGTTTTAAATCACTCTTGCCCTCAAAGAGTTTATAATCTACTAAGTTATAACCCATTCCATTTCTTCTCTCTGGATTTCAGACCTATCATTTTCTTGGTATAGGGAAGTCCTAGGTGAGGAAACTCCCTCTATCAATGCAGATTAGCATCTCTATAAAACAAAGTCTTAGAATTTAGGGTGCTGAGATGCTTGGCGTGTTGGGTCATGCAGTCAACATGTGTTGGTGGCAGGTCTTGAACCCAGATCTTCCTGAACCCCAAATAGTCCTCTATAGCTTGCCATACACTCTATTATAAAAAGGAGGGTGGGGAGGAAGGAAGGATAACCTCTGGTTGATCTAATATAACCTCTTTCTAGTGATGGAGAAACTGAGAACAAGAAGGGGAAGTGACTTAACTTAGGGGGCAAAGCCAGAATTAGGACCTGGGTTCTCTGACTCCCAAACCACCTCTTTTTTTCCCATTGTTCCATGTGATCATCTAGTCCAAACCATACCTAAGCAAGGATCTGCACAACTCTGAAAGGATCAGCAACTCTGAAAGGTAGTCATTGGTTATCCAGCCTTTTCTTCAAGACCTCCTGTGAGAGTGTTCCTACCTTTCCAATATTTTCAGTGGGCCTCCAATAAACTAAAGTGGAATCTAAAACTAGGATGAAGAGGTTTGGTCCATGTTCCCATAGGTATCAACCTCCAATGTATTCAGACACTGAGGTCAGGATTCTCAGAGATTTTTAGAAATATCCCCCCATTTGACAGCTTTTTCCCAATCATGCCCCAGAATTTTTTTTTAAAGATTGATGCCACTGATTTTATTTTATTGTTCCCCTTGGTTTTATATGATAGTCATTCCAGCTTCAGCTCTCTCTACCCACTTTTTGAACCCTTCCTTGTGAAAAAGAAAGACATGGAAGCCAGGTCAATGGTGACCAAGACTGTAACCAACAAGGTATATGCCCCATTGCATATCTCACTCCACTCTTCTCCCCCTCTCTGAAGAGGATCTCAAGATAAAACTGAAAGAAACCTTAGACATTTATTTTACAGATGAAGAAACTGAGTCCAAGGGAAGTTAAGTTACCTGCCCAAAGTCACGTAGCGACAGAGGCAGAATTTGAAGTCAAGGGCTCTGACTCCAGATTCAGAAAAAGGAAGGCAGATTTCCCTATCACTTCTCCAAGACAGAGATCATCCATTACAATGGTTTTTAAAGTTCATTACAATTTTTTTAAGTTCATTACAATTCATCAGAGTTCAAATGGTGCTACCAGTTTCTACTACTGTACATGAGAAAGCCCACGACCGCCAACTAACACTAAATGTGCTCAAATAAATAACATAAATCATTTGGAAATTGGGGCTGGCGCCAGTCTGGGCCCGATCCAGTCCTTCCACTTTCTTAGGACTTTGCTGGATGTGGCATTCTTTATCCTTTTGATGTCAGGACTTCACACACCTGTGCTGGTGCATCCTGGGCACTGCCCCCTTCCCAGTAACACTGCACAATAGAGCTGAAGGCTTTGTCTTCCCTTCTTCCTATGGGACCATTTCCTTCAGGGTTCCAGCAATATCATGTTTGCTCAGGCTGAGTCACCACTTCTACCACCCAATGCATTCAAAATCTTTCTGGTCCAGTTTTGTTTAAAGTCTTGCCATGAAAAGAAAAATTGTTTTGGCGGTTGAGGGGAGGGGACACACAAAACTTCTATCCCTTTTTCTCTTTCCCCTTATGGCCCTAATGGCATATCATTTTGACTTCTGAGAATTTAGAGCACATTTCCAGAAGTCACTAGGGCTGCTTTGCATCACATGAAATTCTAGACATCAAATTTCAACTGTGATAAAATTAGGGAAAGAGGACATGGGGGGTGCTGGAAAACACACTTCCCCCCCTCCAGGACTCAAATAACTTAGAAGCAAAGGCTTACTAGGAAGCACCTCCAAAGACTATCAGTATACACAGAGGGAGAAATGGGTTTCTGGCATGCAAGCACCTCCCCAATGTTGATTTTTCTGGACAATGTCAGGCTTGTACCTTAACAGATTGAGTACTTTTGGAGAAAGAGGGGTTCTATATTTCCAACCTTATTTTTAGGAGGAAAAAAAGTTCAAAAGACTAATTAACGTCTTATGAGAAGGGAGAGGAATGAGGGAAAAAAGGAGAGAGAGAGGGAGAGAGAGAGAGAGAGAGGAAGGAAAGGAAATTAAGGGGGAGAGAGAAAAAGAAGAGAGACAAGAAAGAAGGGGAGAGAAAAATGGTGAAGGTACAGAAATAGAAAAGGAGAAAGAGACAAAGGTAGAGACAGGGGGGAGAAAAAGGAGAAGGGGAGGGGAGAGGAGGGGAGGGAAGGAGAGGAGACGAGAGGAGAGGAGAGGAGAGGAGAGGAGAGGGGAGGAGATTAAAAAAAAATTCTGAACATTCTCTGCTAAGTCTGGATTATCTCACCTCTTTTGAGTGTCTGAAATAAATTCATTTTTTTTCCTTCCCAAGCAAATTAGTTACCAGAAAAAACATCCTGCCTCCCAGTCCATAGCCCTGCCTGACAGTACCTGTCAAAAAGATAAGATCTTTCAATGAATTAAAGAAGGGGAAAGGCCAATCCCTCCCAGTCATCTCCCTGTGATTTACATCAGTGTAATTATATCTTTTCTGGCTGGGGGACATGGACTCTACCTACGGGGAGATGCTGCTGGCACGGAAGAAGTTTCCTTTTTAATTACTATGAAATATAGATCTGCTACTGTCTTTCTGGACCAATTTCAGATGCATGTAGCATGGGGGGCATTGTTGGTGAACACATATGTCTGAATAGGGAGCCGCAAACTCAGGAGAAAAATGTAGGCTCCTGTTCATTCCCCACCCCACCCTCCACTGCCACCATCATAGGATGGAGCACAAAGAGACATCTGAGGTCATTTCATCCAATCTTCTCTTTTTACAAATGAGGAAACAGTGTCAGAGATGGGTTAAATAGTTTGTTTAAGGTCCCA
Organism: Notamacropus eugenii; assembly: GCF_028372415.1. NCBI lineage: Eukaryota > Metazoa > Chordata > Mammalia > Diprotodontia > Macropodidae > Notamacropus > Notamacropus eugenii. The sequence goes on from NC_092877.1 coordinate 342,461,176, forward strand.
TAGGCAGTAGTAACCGGCAGGGCCAGGATTCATAGCTAGGTCCTTTGCCTCAGACACTCCCATCGCTCTTTCCACTACAGCATGCAGCCTCCACGTTGTGTTGTATGGTGCTGTTTATTTGTTTTGGGGTCCATTATTTCTTGCTCCATGATAATTTCTCAAACAAGGTTATTGTTTGTTATTGTTCTGGGAATTATAGTCTACAAGCATAATAACCAGTCCAGGTGCCAGAGAAAAGACACTGAAAAATACCTTCTTTTCAGAGAGATGAGGGACCACAAGAACATAATTCTTGTGTACATTGTTAGACATGGTCTCTCTACTTGTTTATTTTTGCTAAATTGTTCTTTGCAATGGCAAAAAGAAGGTTCTGGGGTGGGGGTGGGGGTTAGCATGTCCATAAATGTTTGTGATACAAAAATAAAGGGAAAAATAAGTCATTTTTAATATAAAAATAAATTGCACTCAGTACAAACTTTGTTCGAGTCAGCTTTCACCCTTCTGCCATTTTCCATGTGGGTTTAAGGAACATCACGATCATTGTTCATTTTCTCAATTAAAGGAGAGTGGAAGGAACATAGATATAGACATAGTTGTAGGCAAAGATTGATGGAGGCAGAAACAAAAAGACACAGAGGTAGACATAGGCATGAGCACACACATAGATATAGACAGACATAGACATAAATATAGACATAGGCAAATAGACATAGGATATAGACATCCTATAGAAATAGACATCCTACTTTACCATGCTTCTTTCAACTTTATTGTGGTCGAAGGAATCTCATCACCACAAATTTCTTGATCTTTCAAGATCAAACCAGCATCGGTATTCATGCCCCATCAATACCCTCTGCTCCTCTGATTAGAAATCAGGGCAAAGAAATTCATTTAAGGAAGGCACCCAGGTCACCTATCTCTTCATTTCCTCCTACCTGCACTCCCTTTGGACTTTTCCATCACTCCTCCATGCCAGACACCCCTATCCCTGCTTTTGTCTTGCTTTTGTGATTTGTCTTCCCTCCCCATTAGACTGCGAGGTTTTTTAAGGCAAGGATTATCTTTCTTTTTTGTTATTTGTATCTCCAGTACTAAACACTATGCCTAACATGTAGTAGGCATGTGATAATTGATTGTTAAGTGAATGTCACAGATATTGACGTGAACAGACATAAACAGATAAAAATAGAGCACAGATATATTTACATATTGATATAGATATACAACAATACAACAGTCCCTAAAGAATTAAACATGATTATCAAAGAAGACAATGGAAAGATCTGTGGTGAACATGAGGACTTTAAAGAACAGGAAGAAATTATATCATCAAAGAAATGTGTGAAAAGATGGAATGGTCACGGGGTCTGAGCTAGTGACCACAAGTAGATAGTCCAAATGTTCACCCTACACTCTCTTGATGCCAGGAGAAAGTGACAAAGACCTCTAATATGTCTCATGGAAACTGATGAGAGACCAAGACAAGAGTTTCACAGGAAAAGAAGATAGGATTAGATTTTCATCTGTGTCCTCGGATGAATGAGATCCAGATACATCAGAATTGTTGAGGATAGAGCTCCAGGGGGCAGTTGGGCATAATGGGTAAAGAGCTTGTGCTCGAGTCTAGAAGACTTAGCCTCAAGCTCCACCTTGCAATATACACTGGCTACCTGGCCCTGGAAAAATTACTTTCTCTCTCTCTCTCTCTCTCTCTCTCTCTCTCTCTCTCTCTCTCTCTCTCTCTCTCTCTCTCTCTCTCTCTCTCTCTCTCTCTCTCCTTCCTTTCCCACCCCCTCCTTCCCCTCTCCAACTTTCTAGGACTTTAAGTAGCAGAACACTTACCATTGCTAGAGGGTGTTCCTTTATCTGGAATTTCCTACAGCAAGGAAACATCCAAAAACAACATAAAATGAGGAAGAGAGAGAGACAGAGAGAGAGACAGAGAGAGACAAAGAGACAGAGAAACCATCCCTATAGATGTAGATGTAGAAACAAGTGAACTAGACCTAGCACCAAGCGATAGGCTCAGAGCTGGAAGGCACTCTCCAGATATGAAAGCTTTCATTTCTTAGCCTTTCTCCATAGAAGGGCTAAGCCAGCTGACTATCATCCTCAGCCACCTCTCCTCACTTGGAACATTGCTCTCACTTGATGAATTAATTTTCAAACCTGGGCTCCTGCTGTTTACCGACTTAGACATAAATTGAATACTGAAGAAGTAAACTGAGATCTTGAGTTAACAGACAGCATCCCTGCCTCTGCGGCACCATTACCCTGCTCCCTCCCCACTTAGCCAACAGATGGTCCCATTTTGCCAGAAAGGAGTGACCCTCAGAATCTAATTTCCTGGCCTATCTAAAGCAATTAGTTTGGGGAAGGGGGGTAGGATTTGTGAGTAGCTGAGCAGACTCCAAGCATTCAATTCATCACTGTGGCATTCTCTTATCCTGAGTCAATGAGGAATCACTTGGTTGTACATAACTTTCATAACAGAAATAAAGGAATGTTATAATCCCTGAAACTTTGGGGGAGGGGTGAAGGTCTAGACCTATGATTTCATCGATGTGGGGAACTCTCTACTGATGCCCTACACAACTCTTCTGTAACTCTCAGTCTTAGGGTGTTGCCTGGGCTCTGAAACTCAGTTACATGACCTGCTCATGGTCAAAGAACTAATACGTAAATGCACACACTGTAGAGAAGTGACTATTTATAGTAATGTCCTATATGAAGCCAGCATCTGGGATATATCATTTAGAGCCAGAAAAACACTCAGAGATCATTTAGCTGGGGGTTCTGAACCTCCAGCCCACTGATGTCTCAATTTCAGGGGGTCCATGAACTTGGATGGGTAAAAAATGCGTATTTATTTTTATTAGCATCTAATTGAAATCTACCCTCACCTTCAATTATGAATGTAGGCAATAGAACATATTCTGAGAAGAGGTTCATAGGTTTCCCCAGATTGTCAAAGGGGCCAATGATGCAAAAGGTTAAGAACCCCTGATTTAATCTAACCTCTTCACTCTGCAGATCAAGAAACTGAAGCCTGGAGAGATAATACAACCTGCCCAGAGAAATAATGTGACAGTCAAAATTGCACAGTTAGTGAGGTCAGACTAAAACTTATATATCTTGATGCCCAGCTCTGGCTCTTTCTGAATTCCTTATCATCTTTTCCCAAGGACTATAGATTCCTGTAGTGAATAAGTCCAAAGAAATCGCCATGAGGCAGCGAAAAGGAAGGGAACTCAGCTACCCCTAGACTCCCAGGGGTCATAAACTCTGAAAGAGTCTAAGTTCTAAAGATAGAGATTATAAACCTTAGAAATCATCTGATTTTGACCAAAAATCTACATTTGCCCTGCCATTGAAGGCTGTCTGGAGATCTAGCCTTGGAGATAGAGATGGGTTCAAATCCTCTGCCTCAGATGCCTATTAGCTGTCGGACCCTGGACAAGGCACAGTCTCATTTGAATCTATTTTATCCCATCTGTAAAATGGAGATAATAATAGCACCTACCTCACATGTTTGTTGCAATGATCAAGCAAAATAATGTCTGGAAAGTGCTTAGCAAACCTTCAAGCAAGGATTCTTAACTTTTGGCGGGTCATGGACCTCTTAACAGTCTGGATTTCTCATTAGAACTAGAAACTCCTAGGTATTTACCTTGTCCCTCCATCACCTGTCCTATCTTTCCCTGTCAGAGAATCATAGTTTTAAGAGACTTTAAATACTACCTAACCTAACATTGCCATATGATGCAAAAATTCCTTCTATAATATCCCTGATAAAAGAAAGAAGTCTCACCTCTGCTCTGTGACTCTCAAGACAATCTATTCCCTCATGGATTGCTCTACATGTTTCAAAGTACTTTCATGTCTTCATTCTGCCCTCTTCTCTAAGATGAAACCCCCCCCGCCGCCCCTACTGCCACCACCACTGCCAACCCCATGTCAGCCACTCATCCAGAACTTGCAGTCAGAGAGAATTCCCTGGAGCAGCTAGTACAGGAAAGTTAGGACTTCCTCACTCCATACCTAGCCAATTGCCTACTAAATTTCACTGTCTCTGGAGGTAAACTGAAGTCCAGAAAAATTAAATTACTCATCCCAAGTCTCCTGGTCAGGAAATGTTAGAGCCAAGATTCAAACCTAGGTCTTCTGATATCAAGATCAGACTTCAGTACCCATTTTACAATGTAGAAATGATCTATCTGACAGACATAGGTGAGACATTACCACCAATCTTACCTGATTTAAATGCTATGGAAGACACCTTCCTGTTTTTGTTGTTCAGACATTTCAGTCATTAGTGACTCTCTGAGACCCCATTTAGTATTTTCTTCGCAAAGATACTGGAGTGGTTTGCCATTTCCTTCTCCAACTCATTTTACAGATGAGTAAACTGAGGCAAACAGGGTTGAGTGACTTATCCAGAATCACACAGCTAGTATGTGTCTGAGGCTGGATTTGAACTCAGATCCGCCTGATTCTAGGGATGGTACTTTATCCACTGAGCCACCTACCTGCTCCATGGCACCTTCTAAGTGCCCAAAATTCTAAACATACTTGCAATTTTCCAACTTTAATCACCCCATCCCAATTCTGGCACTTAGGATAATGAGAATAATACCCAATACTCGCAGTTATCAAATGTTCAAAGGTTTGTAAAGTGATTTCTATACAATATTTTATCTCTGTTTTATAGGTGAGAAAATCAAGTCATAGTGAATTTAAGGTTTGTAATAGCTCCTTTATACAGGTACTTGATGGATTACAGAATTGTGAGATTTAGATGGTATCTTAGAAATTTCTACTAGCTTTGTGAACTTGGGCAAGTCATTGTAATCTCTGTGGTCAATCAATCAATGGGCATTGATTAAACGCCTGCATTGGCCCAGGCATTGGGGTAGGTATGAAAGACACAAAGTCAAAAGTGAACCAGTCTCTGTCCTGAAGCAGAGACAACATGTACCAGCTGTCATCTTCCCTGCACCAGAGTCCTAGAGAGATGCCTACAACTTGGAGAGATTCAATGACTTGCTCAGAGAAAGGAGATGCCAGAGGTAGAATTTCAACCCAGGTCATGTTAACCTTCAAATTTCTCAGGATTCCTCTTTTCACCTTCACAGCAATCATAAGATTTAGAGCAGAAAATGTTCCCTAGAGATCGCCTATTCCAACCTCCCAGTTGTATAAGTGAGGAATCTGAAGCCCAGAGTGGCCAAGGATTCTCCTTAAGTCATGAAGTAGTTAAGTAGCAGAGTCAATATTCAGGCTCAGATCTGTTGATTCCCTATCCAGTGAGAGCTACTAGGTCAGTCAAAACAGGGGTTTCTTTTCTTTTTTTCCAGGCAAGTGCTGACAATATTCAATCCTCTAGCAGCCTAGCAACAGTTGAGCTTAGCACCTAGTTAGCAAGAATAATTGGTCCCAATAGGAAGCAGCTCTGATGACTCCCAGAGGCCACATCTGGATGAACGCTTTCCCACATGTGCTCCCAGTCGTTCCAACCCTTGGCATCTACAACAGAGTTGGAAAGATTATTTTGTGTTATTTGCCTCAAAATCAGAAATCACTAGTTCAAATTCTGTCTTTGGGGCTTTCCCTTTACCACACTGCACTGCCTCAGATCTTTAGGCAAGGCACATCTGCTTTCCTTCCACTCTTCAAAGTGGAGAAGAAAATGACCTGCAGTCATGAAGATTCTCCCAGACTGTTCTACCAGGGAAATACAAGCCTGATCCTCAGCCCCATATCTCTCATATAGGAAACAGACATTATTAGTTGACATCATGGCCTTCTTCAACCCAGACAAAGAAAGAGGAATGACCCAAATTAACCTCCAGGAAAAATGGTTCATGACCAAGTGGTAGTGGTGCTGCTGGCTTCCCTGAACTTCATCCTGAGCCCCTGGGAAGGTACCACATATGGTATGTAAATTCACACATGGTATTGGGACTTTCTCCATCAATAATCAATTGACAACAGGTGAGCAAGCACTGGCTGGCAGTAGGCTTAGCTGCTGAATAACTTTGCTATTTCTGATTTAACTTCACCCCATAATGTTCCTTAATGCAGTTTTCTGTATTTAATTAATTTAACATTCCAGATTTTTAATTTGCATTTAATTTAACATTTCAGGTTTTTAATTTACCAGATATTGTTTATCAAATATTCATTTCGGAGACTTTCCCAGTATATACAGTGCCTACTCCTCTTTAATTAGTGTGCAGTAAATTAATTCTTCTATCCTTGTTCCTTCATCAGATATTGGATTAAGAAAGTTCCACTGTATCAACACTCTGAGAAAACCCACTTATTAAACCAAGGTAGTGTAGATGTACTTGGTACACACATGCTTTTGCTATCACTCTGCTTTAGGCCTGAACCCGATAAAAGATATATTGGGAGTGAAAACGGAAAATTACTCCTTATAGGAAATTGGTTACTGAATTTAAATGGTAACATTAAAGTGAAATTTCACATTTTTCAAGTTCCATTTGGCAATTTTGTCATCCACCCAAATTTTCCCTCTGTTCCCTAAAGCCCCTGTGGTACTCACCCTCCTGATACAGTCTTTATTTCCTTTCAACTTCTATTTCCAACCGTCTCTCCTAAGCCTGAAGCTAACCCTGTTTCTAAGGCTTCCTCTCTGTTCCTTTCTTGGGTGGAGATACATAGTGTAAATATCTCTAGGCACAGTTCCAGTAACACAGTAGGAGCTTACCAAAATGCTTGCTGACTGACTTACTAAACAGATAAACTGAGGGGAAAAAAAGACACTGGCAACCCAAAGCATCAGAGAAGCCTTCACAGAAGAGGTCATATCAAAATGGAACTCTGAAGGAAGATAAAAAGTCAAAGAGACAACAGTGAGGAAGGAGGGCATTGCAGACATGAATGGTAGCTTGAGCAAAGTCTGAGGGGGGAAACGGAACTCGGAACTGGGGGTATAGTTGGTAGTTCATTTTGATGGAATACAGTTCAGGTACAGGGAAATAATGTGAGATAGGACTCAAAAGACAAGCAGCAGACAAATCCCACAAGGTCTTATATGCCAGGCTAAGGGGTTGGCATTTTGTCCTAGAGACAACTGAGAGCCATAGAAGTTTCTTCAATGGGGAAATGATTTTACTTCACCAGGTGATCACATCTGAGCCTTAGGGAGATTATTTTGGTACTTCTGTGGATGATGGCTTGAGGGAAAAATGACAACTAAGTGATTATTACAATAGTAAAAGTGGGAGGTCAGGAACCAGCCTTCTCCATTCCCTATTGATTCAATGGCATTAGAAAACCCCACTGGTATCATGAAAAGAATTAAAGATCAAAAGTAAGCAGTCAAATTAATTAATCCTGGCTCTGTCAATGATCAACTCTGGTGCCTCCCAGATCTATATATCCAGTCCTCATCTATTTACTGAGCTTCAATCTCATGTCACTACCTTCCTAGATGTCCTGTAGGTATCTCAAACTCAACATGTCCAAAATGGAACTCATTATCTCTCCACCCCTACTTGTTCCTCCTTCAAGCTTCCTTAGTTCTGTGTAGCATGACACCATCCTCCCAATAGCAAAAGATCCCAGCTTTGGAATCATTCTAAACTCTCCCTACATCAATCTGGTTTCCATATCTTAGCTATTCTCCCCACACTGTCCTTTAAATCTGCCCCTTCTCTGCACTCACATAGCCACCACCCTAGTTCAGCCTCTCATGCCCTCCTGCCTAGACTATTGCAATAGCTTCCTAATTAGTTCCCCTCCTTCTAGTCCTTTCCCTTTCTAATGCAATCTCCCACCCAGCTGCTAAGATAATCAATCCAGGACTGACCATGTCACTCCCCTAGTCAAAAACCTCTCATAGTTCTCTACTGCATCTAAGATAAATTATAAACTGTTATGTCTGGCATTTAAAGTCTTTCACATTCTGACTCTAGCTTATTTTTCTGGATTGATATAACATCACTTCCTTTCAGGTACTCTGTGTTCCAGCCAAATTGGCCAACTTGCTGTTCTATGAAATTGACACACACAATTTCCCACTTCCAGGTTTTTGCACAGGCTGTCGCTGATACTGGAATATACCACCTTCTCATATCCACCCCTTCAAATTTTTAGTTTTTTGCAAGGATCAGGCCAAGTATCATAATCTACTGGAGCTATTTCTGATCCTCCTCATTGTCAGCACTTTGTCTTTCCCCTAATTATTCTGTATTTACTTCTCTATGCACATGTGATATTTCCCCAGTAGAATATAAGCTTCTTTTTTATTTAAATTTAGTTTGTTAGTTTTAGTAAGCTTCTTTTTTATTTAAATTTAGTTTGTTAGTTTTAGTTTTCAACATTCGCTTTTATAAGATTCTGAGTTCTAAATTTTTCTCCATCCCCTCACCCTTCCCCAAGACAGCATGTAATCTGATAAAGACTACACATGTACAATCATATTAAATATATATCCACATTAGTCGTATTGTGAAAGAAGAATCAGAGCAAAAGGGGGAAACCATGAGAAAGAAGACATAAAAAAAGAGAGAGAAAAATAGTATGCTTTGATTTGCATTCAGACTCCATAGTTCCTTCTCCAACATGAGTCTTTTGAAATTGTCTTGGATCATTGCATTACTGAGAAGAGCTAAGTATATCAAAGCTGGTCATTAAACAATGTTGCTGTTACTGTGTACAATGTTCTCCTGGTTCTGTTTACTTCACTCACCATCAGTTCATGTAAGTCTTTCCAAGTTTTTAAAATCTGCCTGCTCATCTTTTCTTATGAAATAATAGTATTCCATTGCATTCATACACCAAAGCTTGTTCAGTCATTCCCCATTTGAGGGATATCCCCTCAATTTCCAAGTATATAAGCTTCTCAAGGACAAGAACTGTTTCTTATTTTGTCTTAAATCTCTTGTTGAACTGAATTTTTGTGTGATCTTGAACTAGGCACCTGATTCACTGCTAATGATTACTCATTTATAAAATGGGGACAGTAGAATAGATCGGGGTTCCTACCTTTTCCTTTAACACTTTGGATACTGGGGCCATGTCTTTGCATCTTCAGCACCTAGGACAGCGGGTGTACTTGGTAGGCATTGGTTAACAAATGCTTACTGGGCAAATCCCTTACCATATTGAGCCACAGTTTTTTTTTTCTTCAAAAAAAATGAAGGGATTACACTAAATGAACTCAGAAACACCTTCCAGCCTTACCTTCAATGTGACCCAATGAGTCCACACTGGAATATAGCTGCTGATGAGTTGGGTCCCCACAGCACGTTGTAGTAGAATGAGCAGTAGACTGGGCCAGTGGCTCAACATATTTTTGCCTGAATTTCCTCATCTGTAAAATGACAAGGTTGGCCCTAGATGATCTCAAATCTCTCTTCCCGCTCTACATGCTAATATCCTACCATTCTGTCATGACTGTTTTGGTCAAACACATTAACACCCTACTGTTCTTTGGAACCTCTAAGCTCTAGCTCTCACCTTCACTTAGAGATTCTCTGAGAAGAGCCTGAAGGAGGTAGAGGGCAGGGACAGAATGGAAATGGAAACAGGCAGGGCCAGGAAGCCAAGGAGACAGAGTAGTGATTGACTCATGAGGCCATCAGCAAAAGCATAGAACTCAGGCACAGCTTCTAACCTAGCAAGAGGAGAGGAGAACAGTGTGAGGAGAGGTCCTTCTAAGAGACTGCCCATCCATCTCCCTGGGAGGTTCCAAATCTTGGTGTTTCCACGCCATATATAACACTTTACTTACTGAAAAGCTAAACATCACCAACTCCACCCCTTTGACTCCTATCCCCTCCCCTTGAATGTATTGCCTATCTCTGCTGGTGGGAGAACTAACACCTTGTCACCTTGGTGACTTTCAAAGGCGTCAGTCAAGAAAGTGAAAAGGACTGTTAGGCACGTGCTGACCATTTGTGCGGAGGTCTCTGTACTTTTGAGCTAGGCTAGGGTGTGGGAGGTTCATTGACCAACAGAGAGTGGAGCTAACAGCCAATTTGGAGACTAAGGAGAGAAAGTAATTGTGAGCTGAATAGTGAAAGGCTAGTTTACAATGAAACTGACCTTAAGGCTTCTAGAGATAACAGAGGCAGCTTTAACCTATCAGTGGCTCCAGACACGTTTCTCTTCCCATTAAGGATTTAAGAAAACCATTCACACACACACATACACACACACACACACACACACACACACACACACACACACACACACACACACACACACACACACCCCAGAGCATCTTGGAAGGAGTCACTTTTAGGGAAGTTCACAAAATCAAAATCTAATGCCATAAGTGTTGATAGATATAGCCCACATAAACAAAAGTTCTTTGGAGTTCTCAGTAATTTTAAAGTGTAACAGGTCCTGAGACAAAAGTTGAAGAATAGTTGACTTAAGGGAAAGTTTCCCCCTTAACTGCTTGCAAGGTCTTACTTAGTTCATTGATTTTCTAAATCATTCAACAAGCATTTATTGAGAATATACCATATACCACGAATTTGTGCTAAGCACTAAGGATGTAAAGACAAAATATCAAGCAATATTAGCTATGTTAACACTTCCATAGAGAAAGAACTTTTACATACATTATATTAGGTCCTACCTGATCCTTAAGTCCTAGGACCTTGGATTAAAGGTGAAAAGGACTTTAGAAACCATTTATTCCTACGTGTCCTTCATCCTAATCAATCAATCAGTCAACAAGGATATATTAAACACCTGCCATGTACCAGATATTTTCTGTTCAGACATTTTCATCGATCAATCAACATTTGTTAAGAACCTTTCTATGTGCCAGGCTCTATCCTAGAGGCTGGAATAAAAGGACAAGAGTCAGTTTCTGACTTTAAGAAGCTTACACTTTATTAGCAGACACAACATGTATATGGAAGCACAACCAAATGAGAATATGTGTCTAAAATATAATAAATAATGCATATAATATAATAGCATATGGTATAACATATATGTGTGTGTTTATGTACGTGTGTGTGTATATATATATATATATACAGAGAGAGAAATTGGGGACCAAAGAAGAGAAGGAAGAAAAGAAATCTGTGAGGATAACACACCCACTTCAGTCCAAAAGTTTCCCTTCGACTTCAAAGAAGATGACCTAAGACCTCAAGGAAGGGAGAAGCAAGGACTAAGAAGGGAACTTTTTGGTATAAGAGCTTCTATCACTCCCCTCCTCCTTCCCAGTCCTTGAATTTCCAGAGAAGATGGGATCCCATCCTCCTAACTAAGGGAGTCAGGGTAATGGGTCATCAGGTGGCTCTCAGTTATAATGGAAAGGAGCCAATTTAATTTTTAATTTTTTTTTAATTTTAGGCTTAAGTACTAAAGCTTAAATACACAACAGAGAAGAGAAAAAGAAATGCTATAAACTTAAATACTGAAATTTAAATACAAAATAAGAAAAGAAAAAAAGCATGTCATGCACAGCAGAACATGAGAGAATCAAAATATATAGCAATAAATTTCAGGAAAATCAATATAATAAATACTACACCTTGGGTTGAGAGCTGTCCATCTTTTCCTTCTTCCTTGTAAGTTTTCTTTTGTTTTCTGCTGTGCACAGGAAACTAATTTTAAAATGTTCCTTCCATCATCTAATCACAGTGACCATGTGAGGAAAGTACTATTATTATCCCCATTCGAACAATGAGGAAACAAGCTCAAAAAGGTTGATTAACTAGCCCAGGATCACATGCTTTATCATCAAAGACCCAGATCCTCCTAGCACCAAAGCTAGGGATCTGTTCACCATGCTATCCTGCCTGCTGTGCCTGGTGGTCAAATCCAGCCTTAGACAGGACAATTGTCCTGCCTCTTCATTGATGCCTCCATTCATCCTCCAAAGAGGAGAAGGGATGCAAATCCAAGTCCATTCAGTTCAACTAGCATTAAGCATCTACTATGTGCCAGGTGCAGAGGATACAATGACACAAAGGAAATAGTCCCTGTTCTCAAGGAGCTATTGGGGTGAAACAAGTACTGTACGTAAAAACTTGGGTACAAAATCTATACAAAGTGTGCTTCTAGTGGAGAGGGAAAGTTTCCTGACATGTAACAAAATTGGGCTTCACTGTGCAGTCTACCCATTGTTCCTGGTTGTGTCCTCTGGGGACCAAGCAGAAGAAGCCTAATGCATTTTTCAGATACTTGAAGACAATTCGCAGTGCCCTCCTAAGTTTTCCCTTCTCCAAGCTAAATAGCCTTAGTTATTGAATTAATCTTCTTAGGACATGAACCAGAGACTTTCTCCTTGCTGGTAGCCTCCTCTGGACCCTCTCCAGCTTTTCCAAAGTCCTTACACTATGGTACTCAAAGCTGAAGACCGTACTGCTGAACTTGTCTGATCCGGGAAGAAGATTTCAACCCCCTGTCTCTGGACTCGGACATAAGATTACAGTGGTTTTCTTGGTTGCCACATGGTCTTGATGGCTCATGCTCAGCTTGCCTGGATTCAAAGACCGAAATCTACATTTGGTCCAGCCTTACCTCAGTGAGGTTCCACTTTCAAGCTGTAGGGGCCTTCTACTATCTAAGAGAGGCATTTTAACTGAGCATGCTCAGTCCCATTATGCAGAAGAGGCACATAGAAAATGGACAAGTTCTCCTATTTTCAAACACCCTGTGTCTCATTGAAATGTAGACCAATTAAGGGATGTCTGAACTTGAACTGGTACCTCTTGACCAACAGTCTGTACTGAACACATAACCCCTGAGAAATATACCTAATATATGTTGGGCACTGTGCTTGGCACTGGGATTGCAGACAGAAATGGAAACATCACTGCCTTCAAGAAAGCTTATATTTTATCCTGGGAAACCTGGGAAGGAAGGGAGGGAGGGAGGGAGGGAGGGAGGGAGGGAGGGAGGAAGGAGGGAAGGAGGGAAGGAAGGAAGGAAGGGAAACAAGTATTTATTAAACTCCTACTATATGCCAGGCACTATGCTAAGCATTTTAAAAATTTTATTTCATTTGAACATCACAACCCCAGGAAGTAGATGCTACTATTGTTCCCATTTTACAGTTGAGAAAAGTGAGGCAATGTTTACATGACTTAGAGTCACACAGCTAGGAAGTGTCTGGGTTTTGATTTGAACTCAGGTGCAAGCGTGCCACCTAGGTTCTTCTAAATAGGAGGGTAAGCTTAAACTATATAGAAAGCAAAATAATGGGGGGCGGAGTCAAGATGGCGGAGTAGAAAGACGCACATACACATAGCTCCAAACCCACAAACCACAGAACGGCAGAGGGGACCAAGCCAGGGCAAATTCTGCACCCAGAGACCACAGAATATTGGAGTGAGGGAGATTTCTGTTCCAGAGAGACCTGCAAACCTCTCGCGGGGGGTCCTTCACGCCGTGGACTGGGCGCCGGGACGGGGAGCGGAGTGCAGCCCTGCAGCGGCCGCGACACCGTTAGGAAAAGATCCGAGCGGGCTGCGGAGACGGGATCTCCTGCGGCCACGCGGATCCCTCCACCCACAGAGGGACCTGCAAACCTCTCTCAAAAGGTCCGTCGTGCTGCAGACGCAGAGCCCAGCCCAGACCTTCCGCGGCCGTGGCTCCGAGAGGTACAGATCCGAGCAGGCTTCAGGGATGGGATCTCCAGCGGCGGCACAAGCCCCTCCACCCACAGGTGACGGGGGTCGGTGAGAGAGTCTCTTTGGCGGGTTGAGAGGGGAGTGGGGTGTGCCCATGGCTCGGGCCCCCCCCCCCCCCCGGGAGATAGAAGCTGAGAGGCGGCTGCAGACAGGGGCTCTCCAAGCGGGCAGGAGCCTGGATCCATTGTGGAAGGTCTGTACATAAACCCCCTGAGGGAACTGAGCCTGAGAGGCGGCCCTGCCCTGACCTGACCACACCACCTGAACTTAATTCTCACACTGAATAGCAGCCCTGCCCCCACCAAAAGCCCTAAGGCTGGAAGCAGCATTTGAATCTCAGTCCGCAAACGCTGGCTGGGAGGACCAGGAGGCGAGGTGGGTGTGAGGAGAATATTCAGAGGTCAAGTCACTGGCTGGGGAGAATGCCCAGAAAAGGGAAAAGAAATAAAACTATTGAAGGCTACTTTCTTGGAGAACACACATTTCCTCCCTTCCTTTCTGATGAGGAAGAACAATGCTTACCATCAGGCAAAGACACAGAAATCTAGGATTCTGTGTCCCAGCCCACCCAATGGGCTCAGGCCATGGAAGAGCTCAAAAACAATTTTGAAAATCAAGTTAGAGAGGTGGAGGAAAAACTGGGAAGAGAAATGAGAGGGATGAAAGAGAAGCATGAAAAGCAGATCAGCTCCCTGCTAAAGGAGAACCAAAAAAATGTTGAAGAAATTAAAACCTTGAAAACTAGCCTAACTCAATTGGCAAAAGAGGTTCAAAAAGCCAATGAGGAGAAGAATGCTTTCAAAAGCAGAATTAGCCAAATGGAAAAGGAGATTCAAAAGCTCACTGAAGAAAATAGTTCTTTCAAAACTAGAATGGCACAGATGGACGCTAAGGACTTTGTGAGAAAGACAGATATCACAGAACATAGCGAGAAGATTGGAAAAATGGAAGATAATGTGAAATATCTTATTGGAAAAACAACTGACCTGGAAAATAGATTCAGGAGAGACAATGTAAAAATTTTGGGACTACCTGAAAACCATGATCAAAAGAAGAGCCTAGACATCATCTTCCATGAAATTATCAAGGAAAACTGCCCTGAGATTCTAGAACCAGAGGGCAAAATAAATATTCAAGGAATCCACAGAACACCGCATGAAAGAGAAACTCCTAGGAACATTGTGGCCAAATTCCAGAATTCCCAGGTGAAAGAGAAAATATTGCAAGCAGCTAGAAAGAAACAATTCAAGTATTGTGGAAACACAATCAGGATAACACAAGATCTAGCACCCTCTACATTAAGGGATCAAAGGGAATGGAATAGGATATTCCAGAAGTCAAAGGAACTAGGACTAAAACCAAGAATCACCTACCCAGCAAAACTGAGTATAATACTTCAGGAGAAAAAATGGTCTTTCAATGAAATAGAGGATTTTCAAATTTTCTTGATGAGAAGACCAGAGCTGAAAAGAAAATTTGACTTTCAAACACAAGAATAAAGAGAACCATGAAAAGGTGAACAGCAAAGAGAAGTCATAAGGGACTTACTAAAGTTGAACTGTTTACATTCCTACATGGAAAGACAATATTTGTAACTCTTGAAACATTTCAGTATCTGGGTACTGGGTGGGAGTATACATGCACACAGGCACACATACATAGAGACAGAGTGCACAGAGTGAATTGAAGAGGATGGGATCATATCTTAAAAAAAAAAATGAAATCAAGCAGTGAGAGAGAAATATTGGGAGGAGAAAGGGAGAAAGTGAATGGGGCAAATTATCTCTCATAAAAGAGGCAAGCAAAAGATTTATTAGTGGAGGGATAAAGAGGGGAGGCGAGAGAAAAACATGAGGTCTACTCTCATCACATTCCACTAAAGGAAAGAATAAAATGCACACTCATTTTGATAGGAAAACCTATCTCATAATACAGGAGAGTGGGGGACAAGGGCACAAGCAGGGTGGGGGGGAGGATAGAGGGGAGGGCATGGGGAGGAGAATGCAATCCGAGGTTAACACTCATGGGGAGGGAAAGGAGCATAAGAGAATAGAAGTAATGGGGGACAGGATAGGATGGAGGGAAATATAGTTAGTCCTATACAACACAACTAGTATGGAAATCAT
Organism: Notamacropus eugenii; assembly: GCF_028372415.1. Taxonomy (NCBI): domain Eukaryota; kingdom Metazoa; phylum Chordata; class Mammalia; order Diprotodontia; family Macropodidae; genus Notamacropus; species Notamacropus eugenii. The sequence goes on from NC_092877.1 coordinate 342,476,939, forward strand.
TTGCAAAACTACGCAGATTTGGCCTATATTGAATTGCTTGTCTTCCAAAGGGAAGGGGTGGAGAGGGAGGGAGCTAAAGAAGTTGGAACTCAAAGTGTTAGGATCAACTGTAATGTTCTTACCACTAGGAAATAAGAAATACAGGTTAAGGGGTAAAGAAAGCTATCTGGCCCTACAGGACAAAAGAGAAGACGGAGACAAAGGCAGAGAGGGAGGAGAGAGAGAGAGCAGATTGGTTACAGGGGCAATTAGAATGCTTGGGTTTGGGGGGGGGGAGGGGAGAAAAGGGGAGAAAATTTGTAACCCAAAATTTTGTGAAAATAAATGTTATAAGTCAAAAAAAAAAAAAAGAAAGCAAAGTAATGGTAATTATTATTATTGGAGCCACAGGAGTGTGGAACACTAAAAATTAAGAAAATTAGCAAAAATCATCTTACAGGAGGAAGCAGTCAAGCTGAATTTTGATAGGAGCTAGAGTTCCATGAAGTGCAATCAAAGAGAGTTTGTTGCAGTCCTGGCACGCAAAGGTACAGAGATGGGAGATGTCATACAAACAGCAATAAATTTGCATGAGGAGGAAGAGCGTGTGAGGAAGAGGAATAGAAAATTAAACTGAGAATAAAGGTTGATGGCAAATGGTGAATGGCTTTAAATACCAAAATGCAGTTTGAATTTTATCCTCAAGGTAAAAGAAAGACATTGAAGTTTCTTGAGCAAGGCTAGTGCTTGTTTTCTTTTTGGACCAAATCTGTGATTTCATAGGTATAGGAAATTAACAGTGAGGAAATTTCATCTACTGCTGCAGATTGGCACTCTCTCTCATTGCCAATTATCCTCTTAGAGAGTTAACTTTGGCACTTAGAAATTAAGTGACTTAGGGCAGCTAGGGGGCACCATAATGCACAGAGCACTGGCCCAGAGGTCAGGAGGACTTGTGTTCAAATTCAGCCTCAGACACTTACTAACTGTATGACCCTTGGCAAGTAGCTTAACCCGAATTGCCTCCAAGATGAAAAAGAAATTAAGTGACTTACTTAGGGTTACATTATCTAGTATTTATCAGATGATCATAGCTACTATTGTAATTGACTGGAATGTTCACCCTTAGGATCATAGATTTATAACTGAATGGAATTTTAGAGGCTACCTAATTCAACCTCCTTATGTTACGAATGAAGAAATTGAAACACAGAGCGGTTAAATGATTTGCCCAAAGTGTCATGGCTAGTAAGTGTGCAGGCTGGATTTGAACCCAGTCCTTTGACTCCAAATCTAGCTCTCTTTTTACCTCTCCATACTGATCGTCTTGATGGCAGACCTTCTAGTTCCAAGACCACCTTTCTATACCACAATGCCATCCATTTTGTAGCTGAAGTCTTTGTAACTTGGTAGGATGGGTCAAAGTCTACAGCCCCCTGGGCATGGCCTTTGAGACCCCACAGTCATCACCATAGCACAAAGCTCTGAAGGATTCACTTAACAAGGGAGGCTAGATCCCAGAAGACTGGGTTGCCCAGAATCCTTCCCTTCACACCTGGGCTTCATCGGTCCTTTGAATCCCTGAGGGTGGGGGTAGCTTTCAGAGTATGGGAGGGTGAGGAACCCTTCCCCTCTTTCAGGGGCTCACCACAAAAAAAGAATTTCCTATCCTCTTCTCCCTCTTTCCCAGTGTCCTGAAGTGGGACCAGTCAGTTCTGAAATCCCATGAAGCATTTCAAACCATGGTGGGTGGACTGAGGCCAAAGCAAGACAGAAGGTTTTCTCATTATCACCTTGAGAAACTCCCAGGGTCAGGCCTGACCTCTTGGTTCTGTCACTCTTAATGAGGTGATAATGAGGAGAAAATGTACTAGTACGTTAAATGCTTTCTTCACTTGGAGACCAGGCCTAGCTTTTAAATGGTGGAATTTTACCCACAGCCAAAAGAGAAAGAAAACAGAGTTATCTATAAACATGACACCTTTTACTTGGCCCTCTCTTTACAACCATGATTTCTTCTTCTCCAAACCACAGAAGTGTGGAAGTGGCAGAATTCTGTTTATAAATTAAAGGATAAAAAGTTGTTCTTGGCGGGGTCATGGGTTCTGCAAATCTGGCTTAGGCAAAGGCCTGGTTGGCAGATGGAAATTCACATGTCCAGGGACAGCTCAGATGTAAGCCAGATGAGAATACAGAGTGTGTACCAGAGAAAACCTGCCATGCTTTGAGGCAAGGTGATGCCCTGTTATCAGAAGATGCCTCGATTTGAATTCCCATCCTTCTCCTGACTAAACACTGAGCCTCAGTTTCCTCATTTGTACGTAGTATCTCTGGCTCCCTCTCCCTGTCTCTAGCAGGCTACACCTGCCCTTAGGGTCCAGAGGAATTTTTGGGTACCTTTTCTTAACAACTATCAGCTGAAACCTCACTTGGCCCCTGGGTTCTTCCTCACTGCTCAGTACCAAGGAGCACCATCTGTGTTCTATTTAACCACTTAGCATTAATCACCTCATAATAAGGGATATTTACTTCAAATAGATAACAAGAACAAAATGACTAACATTTCCCATCTCCTCAGGGACATCCTCTTAGCTCAGTTCCCACTTCGCATTACTCAATTCCAGCTCAGATCCACATGAGGCCTGACTACCTGAATGAGCCCTTTTTCCAGCTACTGCTGGCCTGGATCTCAGAGGTCACTCCTGAAGGTTACTCCCTCAGTCACTGAAGTTACTCTGCTGCTAACCCAGACTCGTCTGTAAGATGATATGGTATATGATATGACATTACGTAATACAATACAATATAATATATTGTATAAACATAATATAGCACATAAATATGACAATATAATAATGTCAATACGCAGTTAACAAGTTCCTACAATTATCCAGACTCTGTCCTAGAGAGAAACAAATACAAAAATAAGGCAATCAAACTACTCAATGTTCGTTCTTGCTTTTCTGCATATATTGACATTTTTAGGTTGTTGATGATCGTTAAGATCACAATGAAAAAGAAAACACATTTTAAAAAAGAAAAAATGGGATATAATCCTTTCCCATGAGAAACTAGAACAGCTAGGTCATGCCATGGTTAGGGTGCCAGAAATGGAGTCAGGAAGACTTATCTTTGTGAGTTGAGATATAGTGACACTTACTAGTTGTGTGACCCTGGGCAAGTCACTTAATCTTATTTGCCTCAGTTTCCTCAACTGGAAACTGAGCTGGAGAAGGAAAGGACAAACCACTCCAGTATCTTTGCCACAAAAAAAAAAAAAAATGGGGTCATGAAGAGTCAGACAATTTAAAAATGATTCAACATGAGAAGCTCACATTTTATTAAGGGTGACAACATAGGAGCATATAAGTAAATACAAAAACGTATACAAAATAAATATGAGCTATCATTTAAATAATTATATATTTATGGAATAAATGGTAGAAATAATCGATTGTTATAGTATATGACTCCAGTGGAGCAGAGGAGTGTGTATATAAAGTATTTTGTAAACTTAAACTGTGTGCACATCAATCACTATTATTGCATGGAACTATCGACAAAATTCTGGTTATTTTCCATTTTAGATAGGTAGGAGTTTCCTATGGAGAAATATATATTGAAATATAGGTGTGCGTTTTACTTTCCATTTTACACACGTATGAAAAGATCTGTTCAAAGCTACATAATACCACACTGGTCTGTAAATAAGTAATGCTTTTTATACTTAGCCAAGATTTTTCCTTTGTGTTTGGGGGTTTATATCTAAAGCATGTTATTATTATGTTACACTTTAGTACCATTTCCCTGGGAAGTTCTCTGTGCATTATATAACCAAAGACCCAAACTGGTATTTCCATTTCAAATAATGTAAAAGTCTAAGAATGTCCTGATTCAGATCCTTCAGCCTCCTTCTTATATTTTCCAACAGCTAGGTGGTGTGGTGAACACAATACTGGAGCTGAGGTCCCAAAGACCTGAGTTCAAATCCCAACTTAGACATTTACTAGCTTTGTGATACTGGCAAGTCATTGAGGGTCTTTGGATTCTGGCTTCTTCTCCGGTAAAGTAAAGGGGTGATAATAGCACGATCGGGTTGTTGTGAGAACAAATGAGATGATTTATGTCAAGCTCTTTGCAAACCCTACAGAACAATATAAATATTAACTCTCCCTCTCTGTTGGCTCTTGTGCCTCTGGCTAAAGATAGATTTTCCCTTTTCCTTTTCTTTTTAGACTGGATCTGCCCATCTCACTCAGACTAGAAGTCACACAGGCCAGATGCCACTACTGACTGGCAAAAACCTTTGGTCTTTTGCAGTTCACTTCTTAGGCAACTTAGTGGCCCCACAGCTCTGGGAGGGGTGATGGAAAGCTCACCATATGAATGCTGAATTTGGTGCAAACAACACCTAGGCACAGCATGCTGAATCTCAGAAAACCTGAGATCACAAGATTCTCCAGACTCCCCAGTGGCTAGTAGGACCACCATGTGCCACCATGCCCAGAAAGTTGTTCTTCTCCTAAAACACCTTCTGGGAAAACAGCTACCCCAAGCTCCCTTTCTCTTCACCAAAAAACCCTCCAAAGCAAATAATCAACACCTAGACTACTACCGTATGGCTTCACCAACCCCTCTCTCCATAGTCTTTTCTACTCCGGCCCCTGCCTGTAACACAAGACTCCACTGTGCTGGAGTCCACAACTGACTTCCTAGATGCTAGATCCAGTGGTCTTTTCTCAGTCCTCAGCCTCCTTGACCTCCCTGCAGTGCATGTTGTGACCAACCCTCCTTCTTGAAACTCTCTCTTGGGCTTCCATCAACACCATTAATTCCAGGTTCCCCAACCCCCTGACCACTACCCCTTTGTTTCTTTCATTGGCTCTATTCTCGTGCTCCCAACATTCTTAAGAATGAAAATTTTGTATGAGTTCCCTCCAAAGTTCTATTCTCAATACTCTTTTTTCTCTATTTTTTCTGCCTTACTGAGTTCATCAAAGCACCTATAAGGAATCATTCGAAGCATTGGGGACAAAGGTCATTCAGTTCTTGTCCTCAAGAAGCTTTTTCTAAAGGGAAAGACGATACAGGAGGGATTGGCATCCAGGGAATGGGTGTTTTGGTCTAAGGGGGGGTTTTGGATTGTGAGAAAACCTACCAGGCAGATAATTGTTAAGTCTTTTCAGGTGATGAATTGGATAGAATGCTGGACTTTGACGTTAAAAAACCTGAGTTCAAATGCTACCTTACTTGATTTGGTTATTGTTCCCAGAACAAGAGGTAGAAAGTGGGTAGGAGGGGAGAACATGTGACTGTTTAAGTAGGGTAAATGGCAAGATGCTATGCAGTAGACCCTGACATCTGGGTGGATGCCTGCACATAAAACATAACCTGAGGACAACCTGATGTAGCTGAAGAGATGAATTTTCACTCATCAAACAATCAGAACAGCTCACCCCTAGGACAGAAATCTGAAAATCAGTAGTCCACTTGATTTCAAATTTCAGTAAAATGAACCCAAAGTCAGACATTTACTTACTCAAAGGCCAGCCTGACATTTCCAACAACCTGCTTGGTATATCTATCTGAATGTCCTATTGGTACCTCCAACTCAACACATGCCAAGTCAAATTTTCTTTCTACTTTCTGTCTAGCCCTCAAATAACAATTAACTACTGGAACCTTGGTGTCATTCTACATATATCTCCTTCCCTTTCCTCTTACATCTAATCAAATATCAAGTCTTATTGACTTGGTCTCCTCTCCATCATTATGATATCAAACCATTATAAAGAAGCCATGATTCTATCAGTATTGACATTCCCTCCAACCCCCAGAACTCTTCAGTGATCTTAGTAATTGGTTCCCAAGAGGTCCTGGAGCTAAGAATGTCATCACTTGAGAGTGAACATGGCATAGTGAGTAAAGTTCTGAGTTTTGAGTCAGGAACACTTGAGTTCAAATAATTAGTGGTGTAACCCTAAACAAGTCAATTTTCCTCTGTGAGCCTTGTTTCCTTATCTCTAAAATGGAGACAATAAAACCTACTTTTAAAAAGTTGTAATAATAATCAAAGAGGGAATGTAAATAAAGACAGAGACAAGGACTGGATGGTATTCTACTAATAGAAGAAATTTCCAGTTGAGAAAACACCAGTATAGGTCAGTATCTTTTTCTGTAACTTATAATCTAAAGAGTACCAGCCTAGAAAATGTTTGATGGCTTGTAATGAGATGAAATTCAAGTCTTCCTCATTTCAAAAACAGCTCTCTATTACCAAATACAATGTCTCAAACTTCAAGATCCTACAGAAAATCAGTTATTGGAAAGGTCCCAGTGTTTAGCACAGTGCACATAGTAGGTGCTTCATAAGTGATTACTGAGCAATTAATATATATCAAAATATTTACAGGAGTACTTTTTGTAATAGCAAAGAACTGGAGATAAAGTCAATGCCCATCAATTGGGATATGGCTAAATAAGTTATGGCAAATGAATATTATATATATATATATATATATATATATATATATACTGTATATATATATACTGTATATATACATATATATACATATATATGTGAATGTGATAAGAAACAAGGAATATGCTAGATACAGAGAAGGCTGGAAAGAGCACCAGCTCTGGAATCAAGGGATCCAAGTTCAAATCCCAACTTTGCCACTTTCTACATGTGTGAACTCCCTAGGACTCAGTTTCCTTATCTGTAAAATAAGAGGACTGGCTAGATAAACTCAGATGCCTCTTCCACCACTAGACCTATGAACCTATGATCCTCTGAACTGATGGAAAGGGAAGTCAAAAGTAGTAAGAAAACAACACACACAACTAGAACTTTGGAAATGGAAAGAATCAAGTGATGAAAGTATTGAAACGGAATGCTCCAAAAGTATAAGATTTCAGCTTTGCCCCAAAGAAGAGCTATGAGAAGACACCTCCTTTCCTACTGAGTGGGATAGACTTAGTGAAGACTCCTCAGATTGTAATTTTTCTCCCAGGGGTGAGGTAAGGCCTAAAGGCTCAAGGTTACAATATTTTTAGAATAGAATAGTTCCATATAAGGATATAAAACTGTGTAGTGTATTAGGGTCTCAATGATTGGACAAAACTTACATAATTCCTTGATGTCTTCATTTCAAAAGGGATTGGTTAGATTTCGTGTCTCGAATGTAAGACCATATTCTCAGCTAATGAGGATAATGGTCAGTGGGGGGAGGAGGGACTTGCGGTAGGGTCTATATAAATCACTGCTCTTTTCTTTGTCTTTGGCTTTCCTACTCCTACGGGTAAGCCCTGCTTCTCGAGAATCGAATAAATCACTTTTCTGTCATCACTTTGAGAGGCCTCTGAGTAACTGATTTATGTAGGGACCTGAGCCATCCCACACACTACCAACCCTCAGCTTCTTTACAACAATGGGGGTGGGAGATGGATATGAAACACTGCATATGAGATCAGACTTTTTCCTATATCTTGGTCAGTTTTTTTTTTTTCTTGGTCAGTTTTGCTCAACTTTTTTCCCACATTTTTTAAAATTCCTTATTCTAGGGGGAGGAGTCAAGATGGTGGAGTAGAAAGACACACATTCACTAGCTCTTCCCCCACAGCCCATAAAATACCTGTAAAGAAAGACTCTCAACAAATTCTAGAGCAACAGAAGCCACAGAACAATGGAGTGGAGAAGATTTCCAGCCCAGGGTGACCTGAAAGCCAATGGGAAAGGTCTGTCGCACCAGACTCAGAGCAGAGCCCAGCCCAGCCTTGGCCAAGGCAGAAGAGGACCCAAGCAGACCTCAGAGGCAAAATCCCTAGTGGCAATAGAGGTGGTCTGCAGATCTCTCAACACACAAGTGCCAAAGGTCAGTGAGAGGGTTTTTTCAGCTGGCCGAGAATGGAGCAGGGTATTCCCATAGCTCTGGCCTCAGATGGCAAAGGCAGAGGCCTCATCTGGCTGCAGCAGCTCCCACAGCAGCCTGCATCCATTGTTGGATCGTAAAGCCCCTGGGGACAGCTGATCCTACCTCAGCCCTATGTAGCAGCTTTGCCCCCACCTAATGCTCCTGGAGGAACTGAGCAGCTAATCTTTATCTCACATCAAATGGCTGCTCTGCCCCCACAGCTTATCTGAATCTCAGCCCCCCATGCTGGCTTGGTGGAACTGGAGTCCAGGTGGCTGTGGAGAAGAAACTCTACCACTCACAGATTCTGGACACAAAAGTTTCTGTGTTGCTCTCAGACCAGTGTACATGTTTGACTGTGCCACCTTGGAGGAACTGAGATCTTACAGATTCCCAGAGTACAGCCTACTTTTGACAAAGGACCCAAAAGTCAAGGAACTTTTGGGAAAATGCCCCCCCCAAAAAATAAGACTATAGAAGGTTACTTTCTTGGTGAACAGGTATCTTCTCCCATCCTTTCTGATGAGGAAGAACAATGCTTACCATCAGGGAAAGACATAAAAGTCAAGGCTTCTGCATCCCAGACATCCAATATAAATATTCAATGGTCTCAGGCCACGGAAGAGCTCAAAAAGGATTTTGAAAATCAAGTAAGAGAGGTGGAGGAAAAATTGGGAAGAGAAATGAGAGAGATGCAAGAAAATCATGAAAAGCGAGTCAACAATTTGCTAAAGGAGACCTAAAAAAATGCTGAAGAAAATAACACCTTTAAAAATAGGCTAACTCAATTGGCAAAAGAGATTCAAAAAGCCAATGAGGAGAAGAATGCTTTAAAAAGCAGAATTAGCCAGATGGAAAAGAAGGTTCAAAAGCTCACTGAAGAAAATAGTTCTTTCAAAATTAAAATGGAACAGATGGAGGCTAATAACTTTATGAGACTCCAAGATATCATAAAACAAAACCAAAAGAATGAAAAAATGGAAGATAATGTGGAATATCTCATTGGAAAAACAATTGACCTGGAAAATAGATCCAGGAGAGACAATTTAAAAATTATGGGACTACCTGAAAGCCATGACCAAAAATAGAGCCTAGGCATCATCTTTCTTGAAATTATCAAGGAAAACTGCCCTGATATTCTAGAATCAGAGAGCAAAATAAATATTGAAAGAATCCACAGATCACCGCCTGAAAGAGATCCAAAAAGAGAAACTCCTAGGAACATTGTAGCCAAATTCCAGAGTTACCAGGTCAAGGAGAAAATATTGCAAGCAGCCAGAAAGAAACAATTTGAGCGTTGTGGAAATGGAATCTGGATAACACAAGATCTAGCAGCTTCTACATTAAGGGATCTAAGGGTTTGGAATACGATATTTCGGAAGTCAAAGGAACTAGGACTAAAATCAAGACTCACCCACCCAGCAAAACTGAGTATAATACTTCAGGGGAAAAAATGATCTTTCAGTGAAATAGAGGACTTTCAAGCATTCTTGATGAAAAGAATAGAAATGAAAAGGAAATTTGACTTTCAAACACAAGAATCAAGAGAAGCATGAAAAATTAAACTGGAAAGAGAAATCATAAGGGACTTACTAAAGTTGAACTGTTTACATTCCTACATGGAAAGACAATATTTGCAACTCTTGAAACTTTTTTCAGTATCTGGGTAGTTGGTGGGATTATACAGAGAGAGAGAGAGAGAGAGAGAGAGAGAGAGAGAGAGAGAGAGAGCACAGGGTGAGTTGAATAGGAAGGGATCATATCTGACAAAATGAAATTAAGGGGTGACAGAAGAATAATTTGGAAGAAGTAAGGGAGAAATGCAATGGAGCAAATTATCTCTCATAAAGGAGGCAAGAAAAAGACTTTTCAATGGAGGGGAAAAGGGGAGGTGAGAGGGAAAACGTGAAGCTTACTCTTATCACATTTGACTCAAGGAAGGAATAAAATGCACACTCATTTTGGTATGAAAATCTATCTTACTATACAGGAAAGTGGGGAGGAAAGGGATAAGCAGGGTAGGAGGGATGATGGAAGGGAGGGCAATGGGAAGAGGGAGCAATTACAAGTCAACACTCTTGGGGAGGGACAAGGTCAAAAGAGAATAGAAGAAATGGGGGGCAGGATAGGATGGAGGGAAATATACTTAGTCTTACACAACATGACTATTATGGAAGTCATTTGCAAAACTACACATATATAGCCTGAATTGAACTGTTTGCCTTCCCGATGGGGATGGATGGAGAGGGAGGAAGGAAAGGAAGTTGGAACTCAAAGTTTTAGGAACAACTGTTGAGTATTATTCTTGCATACAACTGGAAAATAAGAAATACAAGTAATGAGGTATAGAAATTTATCTTGCCCTACAGGACAAAAGAGAAGATGGGGATAAGGGAAGGGAGGGATGTTAGAAGGGAGAGCATATTGGTGGTAAGGGTAATTAGAATGCTTGGTTTTTTGGGGCAGGGGGAGGGGAAAGATGGGGAGAAAATTTGGAATTCAAAATTTTGTGAAAATTAATGTTGAAAACTTAAAATAAATAAATTTTAAAAAAAGAAAAAAAATTCCTTACTCTATAGGATGCCTCTCTAGGAGAGCACAGAAAGGATACAGTGGAAATAAATGACATAAAGACAAAAAAAAAGCAACAAATTTTTTAAATTGCTTCACTCAAGCAGTTCCATGGCTCCAAAATCATTTCCTCTGCCCCACAGAGTCCTAGGTTGCCAGCACAAACCACCATTGAATCACCAAGAGTCCAACATGTTCTTCTAAATGCCAAGAAAGAACATATGTTTTACTTGATCTGCTTGAATAAATTTCTCAATTGGAAAAAAAAATCAGTTATTATTATATAATATTATTAAATAGTAATAACTTTCATTTCCATGGAGATTGATGGTGACCAAATGCTTTCAAATATATTATCTTTTTTGATCTCCTTTTTATTTCCTCTACCACTACCCTAGATCAAACTCTTATTGCCTCTCACCAAGATTCATGGTTCCCCCATAATCTCCCTTGCCTCTAAACCTCTCCATCTTTCAAGCCAACAGATGTGTTATAATTTTCAAACTATAACTATGATCTTTTAACTCCTTTACTTAAAAGACTTTAATGGCTCCCCATTACCTACCAAAAAAGTCTAAATTCATGGGTTGTTTCCCTTGCCCTCCTCCCTATCCAACTGGGCCATCTTGCTATTTTCCCTGCCATAGAGTGTATCTTCTCCTTTTGCACTCACCCATCCACTTGTTTTTCATGTTTCCTACCTCTTGCTGTAAGCACCATAGTCAAATGAAAACTACCATTGATTTGGAAAGGGTCTGACAATTGAAAACCTATTTTATGAATCAACTCAGCCTACCTGTGACTCTCCGGATCAAAGGTCTCTTCACTAGCTACTATTCCCCTATGTGCATTGCCTTTTATTAGAATGTAAACTTCTTGAAGACAGGAACTGTCTTTTTTTGTATTTGCATCCCCAAAATTTAGTACAGTTTATAGCAAAAAGTAAGAATTTAATTAATGACTTTCCATTCATTCATTTATTGAAAACTATGATTTTAAAACTATGAGATAACTAAAAGACATCAATCCCTCTCTTCCTCTAATATTGCTGTTTTCCAATTGTTTCTTATGGGTCCGGGTGTCATCTAGTTGCAAGTTCTTTTCCCCTCTGCTACAATATATCATCTCATTTGATCTTTACACTAATCTGTGAGGTAAGTACTATTATTATCTCTATTTTACAGATGAGGAGACTGAGGCTGAGAAGTTTTAAGTGACTTGCTCAGGATTATACCTGATTATATCTAGTAAGTATCTGAGTGGGGATTTGATCTCAGGTCTTCCTGATGACAAGTCTAGCTCTCTACATACTCAACAAACTGCCTCAATAACAAAAACCTTAACTGAGGTAGTCTGTTGACTTATTTTCTCTACTGTGTGATTATTTGCTGGTACCTCTGCTGAGCTACTTTTTGCTGGGTCTTCATGGCTAACATTGCTGGTTTTATGCTGAATGAAAGCTGCTGTACAACCTTTCTCTAGCAGAGGGATGCTTTTCAGCTCTTTAAGTTCATAGCCCCAGTAGCTATCTCATCTATTTAAGATTCAGACTCACAGAGCAATCAGCCAAAGAAGCCCTAAAGTATTATGTGTATTTTTTACCTATTATATTTTGCTTCACATGCTACTCTTTGACCTCATTGTACTCATTGATCTAGATTTAAAAAGTCCCTTAATCACCAGTCACACTCCCAGTCTACACAAATCTCTCTAGAACTTTGCTTATCAAGATAGAAAGTCAATATTAAGAATAAGAACCTCTGACCTCCTTTCTGGTCAGAAAAGAAGTCTCTGATCTCCCTATGATTAAAAAAAAATAGAAGAAAGGCTCTGGGGCATTGGGGTGATATTCTAAGAAGATGTGAGGAGTACATAGGCAACAATCACACAACATGAGGAAGTTGGATGGACTGTGATCTACACTGGTAGGTAGATAGTAGACCCATGCCAATGAGAACAAGGATCCATTGGGCATTTTCCATGGTAAAAACACAGTGTTTTTTTGTTCTCCCTTCAAATATATCTGCAAACAGGAACATCCAGAGGACCTCACCCATATGAGGGATCCCTCTTCGGCTTATACTTGGTGTGGACCCTGATGATGTCAGATGTTCTCAAAGAGCATTTATCTAGTGGCTTTACGCCTCACTTGATATTAATTATTGGGATTGGTGAACAAAGCTCTCTCTTTTGTTGACTCTTTCAAGGAATCTTATACAATTTTAACATATCCTTTGGAGTCACCTTAACAGAGGAGAATAAAATGACATTTTTCTCTACTAAATCAAACACTTTCTTACAGTCAAAAAACAATAAAAACAGAAAAACATAGTATTTCCTATGCTCTTTCAATTAATTGTGGATGATAAAGATTTAGATTGCTGTTATATTGTTTGCAAAAGCCTCTGTTTTCTTCTCTTAATTTCATCAAGAACATTCTCTATGTACATATAAATGATTCTTGTACAAATAAAAAATTGTAATGATGAGAAAGAAGACCTTGCAATCCACAGCAAATATTCCATAGATCATCTCTTTGTTGTTGTTATCACTGCTACTAATAACAGCTCAGACACTTGACACTCACTAGCTGTGTGACCTTGGGCAAGTCACTTAACCCCAACTGCCTCATCCTGGGTCATCTCCAGTCATCCTGATGAATATCTGGTCACTAGATTCAGATGGCCCTGGAGGAGAGGTGAGGCTGGTGACCTGCACAGCCCTCCCTCACTCAAAACAAAGTCAAATGCAAGTCATGTCATTATTTCTCTGATGGAATGGTCTTATTTGGCAACAAAGGATGAACACACACACACACTAATAACAGCTCATATTTATATATTAAGATTTTCAAATCATATTATATGTTACCTAATCACAATCCTGGGAGGTAGGTGCTATTATTACCCTTATTTTACAGATAAGGAAATTGAAAGACAGTATGTGACTTGTTCAGGGTCACATAGTTAGTAAATGTCTAGGGCAGTGGTACTCTTATTACTCCCATTTTATAGATGAGAACACTAAGGCAAACAGAGGTTAAATGACTTGCCGAGGGTTATATAGCTAGTGACTGAGGCAGGATATGAACACACGTCTTCATGACTCTAGTTCCAGAGATTTATCCACTGCACCACCAGCTACTATTATTATCCCCATGGTATTGATAAGGGAGGCTCAGAGATTAAGGGACTTGCCTAGTGTCACAGAGCTAGTGATTACCCCATAATTTGAACCCAGGCTATATTTGAACTCAGGTCTTTTTGATTCCAGGTCCACTAGCCACCACAAATAACACCTTCCACAAGGTCAGAAGATTGCATTCAGATTTGTCTCCAAGCTCCACTATTCCTCATTCCATTTCAATTAGGACAGTTCATTTCTTCCAATACTTCTATCATTTAAGTTCTGGGTACTCTCTCCAAAATACCTCATACCTAGGGTGTGTTGATAAATGTTTTAAAAATGGCTTTTACAGCACACTTTTAAGTTTAATATGTATTGTTGGCATTTTTTTCCATTGCTTTCTTCCATAGTTTCCCAAAGTGGTTGGTACTGCCACCTGGGGGGGGCCCCCCACTGAAATAATGGGGGGAAGGGGAGAATAGTAGCCTCAGGTACAATTGAGAGGCATTGAATAAAATATATATATAAAATGAATAAATATAAAAATAAAGGGGCAGTGGAAGCATAAGGAAAGAAGAAAAGAGAAGGAAATTTTGAAAAACCATAGATGTTTCATCTGTTGTGTAACTGAGTTAAAGCTATAGTGATTACATTATTTTCTAAATAAACACACAAAATGCAAATTATAATTGATCAATGGCCAAGTCTCTCAACAGGTCTTAACAAGCAAGTGTTGGAAGCATTCTCGCATTGTAGGGAAGTTCAGCATCCATTGGCAGGAATATGTATGTGCAATGACTTGTTTACAGTATGATACTATATGGTTACATAATGCAATATTTCTTCACCAAAATTTTAATGCAGGAATAAAAACACAAATTTACAATAAATTACTAAATTGAAGAAGCATCATTTAAAAAACATTTTATATTTTTTTTGAAATGACACAAAATTTAAAAAAAAAGGATTAAAAAGAAGTGGATTTCCACAGGGGACTCTGAGTAATTTTTTTTTTTAAAAAGGGGGCAGTAGGGCAAATAAGTTCAGGAACCTCTGGTCTAGACAGTCAACCCAACAAGAAATCAAACCCTGATTTGTAGTGTTTGTATATTTCTTAGGTATAAATGTTCACACTGAACATTTTAAAAGGTGGTGGGAGTGAGTTAAGAGGTTGGTAAAAACTGGTTTCAGTCCATCTCTGCTCCCCCGATCTGGCTCGCTAGCAGCAGTTATCCAGTCATGGTCTCACTGATTTAGCACTACAGGGGACTTTGTAGGCCTTCCAGTTCATGCTACAGTGTAATTGGCAGAGCACTGGTCCTTGAATTTGAGGGTCTGATTTCAAAGCCTAGACTTCATACTTTCTATTTGTGCCACACTGGACTAATCAATCTCCTTGGACCTCCATTTCTTTATCTGTAAAAATGAATGGCTTAGGTTAGTGGACTGTTAATCTGCTTTCCAGCTCTCAATTTATGATCAGAGATAATTAGATTTACAACTTGAAGGAACCTCATTGCCCCAGCTTCCTTATTTTTTACAGATAAACAAACTGAGACCCAGAGAATTCAAGTAACTTACCCAAGGTTACACAAGTAGTGATGGATTTATAACTCAGTTCCTCTAATTGTGTATTCAACCAAGCACACTATGTCCTACTCACCACCTTGGAGATAAACTGCCCAATCTCCTCCCAAACATCCCACTGCAGCTCCTGGAGACCCTGCTCTCTTCTCAGTAAACGCCCCTTCAAAGCTCAAACATGCCAAGCAAGAAACATTTCTTTCACCTCCTTGCTTTTAAACAAAATCTGAATTTCTCTTGCAGCCATCTTCATTTTAGGCTGCTTCTGCTGCTCCCCTCTGACTCTAGGGACCAGGAAGAATGGTTGGTATGTTCCTTGCTTCCTCCAGCTACTTCCAGGCTCTTCTCCTATCTCTACCCACAGGATCATGGACTTAGAACTGAAAAGAAGCCACCTAGTCCAATTCCCCTATTTTATAGATGGAGAAACTGAAGGACAGAGTCTTGCATGGGGTCCTACCAGAAATAAACATCAGAGACAGAATTTGAACTCAGGAGTTCTGATTCCAGAGTCTGCATTCTTTCCCCATTGTATTTATAATACATTTCCCCCATTCTTGTTTCTAGACTCTACCAATGTTCTGGTCCTTCTCCCAACACAGTCTTCTTCTGGCTGGGTTTCCCCTCACCCTGAAGGGGTGGCCAAGAGAAGGGTTAGGAGGAGTTGGAAAGTTACCAGACTGTATTGGGCCTGGTGGGGATCCACATACTGAATGCTTTCATCAAAGACAGATGCATAGAGGTGGAGAGTGGGGGGTGGAAGGGAAATGAGGCCAGTCAAGCTTTGAAGGCCTGGAGGGAAGTGAGCTGGCAGATGGCTGTGCTGAGACAGAAAACAACGTGCCTGAGGTCTCCCAGCAGTGAGAAAGTAAGAAGGAGGTCCTATTCAAAGGATCTTCTTGGCCCCTCCTGCATGTGTCTGTAGTCAGAAAAATCACATATCCCAGAATAAAGACTTGGACATTTGTTTGTTTAGGGGGCCAATCTTGTTTTCATTTGAATTCAGGAGAGTTTTAGAAGGCCTCCCTGAGACCCATGATGAGCAAACAAATACGATTTATCCTACAGGAGTCCTCACTGTCCAGTTCATTATGTGGCCTGGAGGGTTGGGGTCTTCTATAGATGTCACATTCTATATCTGGGGTGTACCATGAACATCATCTCTGGATCAGAGCAGCTGCCCAGCGGCAACTGAGCAAGATCCAAAAAGATCTGCCATAATCAAAACCCTTCCAGCCAAAATTTAGCTTTGCCAGAAAAGAGAGGGCCTGAAAGCATGGCATAGGATAGAGGGGCCACAAAACTGAAACAAAAAATCAATCCAAGGCCCAGCAGAAGAGGAGCCTAAAGAAATACCTGGATGCTCTGATTCCTGAGAAGTTGTCAAAGCACTCTAAGATCATGGATCTAGAGGCAGAAAGAATGCAGTCAAAAAGAAAGTCATGCAGTCAAAGGATCACAGGTTTTGAGCTGAAAAGGATGTAAGGGATCACTGAGTCCAATCCCTTCATTTTACATTTAGGGAAACTGAGTCCTAGAGAGATTAAATGAACTCTAGGTTCATAAGAACACATAAAATGTTCTCTATATGCAATTTAAAATGCTACAACATGGTTTCCTTCTTACCTTCCTAATTTTCTTATTTTAGTCCCCTCAACAGACCCTACAGGCCAGCTACACTGGTCTCCTAGCTGTTACTTACACAAGACTCTATCTTCTGACTGCAATTTTATTGACGTTTTCCAATCCCTGGAATTTTTTCCCTCCTTGTCTCCTTCTGGCTTCCTTCGGGTTCTAGCTAAAATCCCACCTTCTCTAAGAAGTCTTTTTTGGTCCCATCCCTCCCCCCATAATGCTAATATTTTCCTGCTGAGATTGTCTCTAATTTATCCTACATACATCTTGTAGGCACATAGTGGTTTCTATGTTGTCTCCCCCATTAGTCTGCAAGCTTTCTGAGGACAGGAACTGTTCTTGCCTTTCTTGGTCTTTCCTTAATGACACATAATAAGTGCATGGACCATGGGCATGGTTGGAGTTAAAAAAAAAAACAACATTTTTATCCCAGCTCAATGTACATACTTAAGTGAAGGAGTAACATGTGAAGCAAAATAAAAGAAGTAAAAAATACACTTGATGACCATAGCCTCTCAGGTGAGAGAACCTAAATTTCAAAAAAGATAAGATCTATGCTTAATAAATCCTTGTTAAGTAATTAATACAGATTGGACTAGAGGCCTATGAGGTCTATTCCAATGCTGAGTTCCTTGGATTCTGTTAAAATGCCCTTTAACTTCCTATGACTTTAGCAATTATTTTCACCTGCTCAGACCGTTTGGGAATGTGTGTTTGAGGATGCGTTTCTCCCAGCCATCACTCCAGAATAAAGTAAGTTGGTAGAACTAGAATTTAGTAGGACAACCGATAAGACATTGTGTTTTCCCTCTCTTTTAAGAGTAGAAACCAGCAAGAACAAGAAAGCCAGGTGAGAATGGCAGAGCAGGAATGAGAAATAGAATTCAAGGAGCTAACAAGACTCATGACAAGCCCAAAGCTCCCCTATGTCTGTTGTCCTGTGCTTAGGGTCCTGTCACCTATCTCCAACAACCAGTTAGTAAGTCAAGAAGTATTTGGAAGCTGCTTTCTATGTGTTGGGAGCTGACTTGATGAAGTAACAGAAAGAACTAAACATCTGCCCAATAACTAGCTGGATTCTCTTGACTTTCTGGTTTTTTTTTTTTTTACTAACTGGTCTGGTTGTCATTGTTGTGAAAAAGTTTTAGTTTATTTTAAATAATTCTAAGGATGTTCTTTGTTTTTTTTATGTCATAGTCATTTTTTGGAAAGGTTCCCTACTCCCTCCCAAAAAAAATCCAGAATAAACTGTCCTTTGTAACAAGAAGACTCAGGCAAGAACCTCATCTGACAGTATGTACAACATTCTGCCCTAGTGGAATTATTGCAGAGTAACTTTTTAAAAATCAAGTTAAATTTTTATTTTCAATTAACAAGCATTTATTTTTCTTGCCCTCCCACTTCCCTTACCCCCATTCAAAAACAAGAACAAAATCCTTGTAATAGATATTCATGGTCAGGAAAAACAAATTCCCCAATTGACTATGTTAAAAAATGTGTGTCTCATTCTGCACATTTAGACCATCACCTCTCTGCGAGGAAATGAGAAGCATCCTTCATCATCAGTTATCCTTTACTGGAATCATAATTGTCCATTGCTTCGGTCAGAGTACTGAAGTCTTTCAAAGTTGTTTGTCTTTACAAATTATTGTTATAATATAAATGGTTCTCTCGGTTCTGCTAATTTCAGTCTGTATCAGTTCATAAAAATCTCAGATTTTTCTGAAACTTTTCATTTCATAATTTCTTATAGGATAATAGTATTCTAGTGAATTCCTATAATTTATTCATCCATTCCTTAATTGATGGATACCCAACCCATCCCCCTTTAGTTACCAATTTTTTTTTTGCCAACACAAAAAGAGCTACTATAAATATTGTGTATATATGTGTGTATATGTGAATGTGTGTGTATATATATATACATATATGTGTGTATACATACATACATATACACACACACACACACATATATATATATCTTCTTTTTGAAAAATATCTCTTTGGATTATAGGTATAAATGTGATGTTGGTGAGTCAAAAGGTATGGCCAATTTAGAAACTTTTGGGGAACAGTTCCAAATTGCTTTCCAAAATAACTATACCAAGTCCATAGTTCCATCAACAATACCTGTTTTCCCTCAGCCTGTCAAATATTTGTCATTTTCTTTTTTTTTGTCAGCACTGCCAATCTGATGAGTGTGAGGTGGAACTTAATTTGCATTTCTCTAAGTATTAGTGATTTGGAAGATTTTTTTTTTTTATATGGTGGTTGATAGCTTGGTTTTCTTCCCTTGAGATCTACCCAAAGTAACTTGTTTTTACAGAACCAATATATATTTTTACCCCAAGGAAAGCTAAGTTTCTACCTCAAATGTTAAAATTCTATAAAACTAAGACCCAGAATACATACCAAGGGCTTAGAATAAACTAGTGGCATCATCAAGTTCTAGATTTTTAGAGCTAGAAAAACATCTTAGAAACCATGAAGTCAATTTCAACTACAACCATGAAGTCAAAATCCCTTTATTTTATAGACGGGGAAACTGAGACTGAAAGAAGTAAATCGACTTGCCCAGGGTCACACAGCTAGTACCTGAGGAAGAATTTGGTCTTCCTGAATTCAAGGCCAACCCACTATCCACTATACCACACTGCCTCTTAGTCAAGGGAGAAGGAATTCTAATCTGTGCAAAGCAATTCAATTCTACAAGCAATTATTAAATACCTACTATATAGTAAACATAGTACTAGGAGCTTGAATTATAAAAAAAAAAAAAAGATTAATCAATTCCTGCCCTCAAGAAATTTACATTATACTGGGGAGTGGAGGAGAGGCAACACATACAAAAATAAGGAAATATGAAATAACATAAAATATATACATAGCAGTTTTGGAGGGAGTGAGGAGAGACCTTATTTAGAAGTTGGCACCCCTATTCTGTGCTCTGATGACGTCTAGGGCCTCAAAATATCCCTGATGAGGTCAGAGAGCCTCCTGGGCACCCAGGGCAAGCACTCTCACACAGAGGAAGAAGCAGCTGAGATTCATCACACAGATCACGCTAAGATGTTAAACATATCAATGAATGTGCATTCCATATTATCACCCATAATCGGTTCCTTTTCATGTCTTAGGGGAATGCCATATGCCCAGCGTTCCTGACAGCAGGAAACTTAAATATTAACAGAACAAATTACTTCAAATTAAATATGGGCTGCTGAGCGGCTCTAAGGTATGTGGAATATTAATATGCTTTATTTTCTGGCCTGAGCTCCTTAGCAGCATTGTCCTCTAAAATCCAGATTTTATCTTTCATGTTTAGAGCTGGAAAGGAATTTAATGGTCACCTGGTTCAATTCCTCTCCAGCTTTTTTTACTCTGTTCCCTCCCCACAAAAAAGAACATTTTCATCAGTCAATTCAATAGAATTCAATAAAAATATTTCCTAAGTTTCTCCTCTGTGCCAAGGAGTGTGCTAAGCAGAGGTGGCAAGACAGAACAGAAGACTGTCTCCTACACTAAAGGAACTTACGTTCTATTATGAAAATACAATGCATAAGTAATTAAATGTAAAATATACCTACAAAATAAGACAAAATAGCTTCAAGAACCCAGAACAGCATGTGACAACTTAAATGAAGGGAGAGGAGACAGAGAAAATGCCTGGAGCAGAGAGATGGAGCATCGTTCATAGAACAACCCTATCAATGTCACAGAAGATGTGTAGGGGAGTCAGGTGTAAGAAGACTGGAGAGATAGGAGGGAACTAGATTTTGAAGGACTTTGAATGCTGAACAGACCATTTTGTATTTGCTTCTGGAGACAATAGGAAGATATTGGAGTTTATTGAATGGGGGGGGGGTGACATGATCAGATCTGTACTTTCACTAAACTGATTTTACTTTACCAGCTGAATGAAGGATGGATTGGAGTGGGGAGAGACTTGAGGCAGGCAGACTCACCTATAGGCATCCAGGCCTGAGGTGATGAGACTGTGGATGTACCATGTCAGATGAGAGAAAGGTATGTATTGAGAGACATTACAAATGTGATATATCAATAGTCAACAGTCCGGATATGGCAGGTGAGAGATAGTGAGGAATCCAGGGTGACTCCTAGGTTGTGAGTCTGAGGGACTGGGAGGATGGTGGTGCCCTCTACAGTAACAGAGAAGGTAGGAAGAGGGAAGCGTTTGGGGGAAAGATAGCGAGCTCAATATTGAACATGTTGAGTTTGAAATGTCTAGTGGACAAAAATGTCCATGGCATTCAGTTCAAGATATCTAATAGGGAATTGGAGATCAGTGGATAGCTCAAGTAGATTTGAGAAACATCAGCAGAGAGATAGTAAGTAAGTCCATGGGAACTGATGAGATCACCAAGCGAGAGGAGCAAGTATAGAGGAAGAGAAAAGGGCCCGGAACAGAGTCCTGAGGGACACCTACAGTCAGAGGGCATGACCTGGAGGAGGATTCAGGAAAGCAGACAGAGAAGGAGCATTCAGATAGGAAGTAGTGTCCCCAAAATGAGAGCTCTTTTCAAGGAGGAGAGATGGAGTAATAGTGCCACAGGCTGCAGAGAGGTCAAGGAGAATGAGGATTGAGGAAAAGGTCATTGGATTTGGCAACTAAGAGACCACTAGTAACTTTAGATGGAGCAGTTTCCATGGAATGATACGGTCAGAGGATGGATTGTAAGGGGTTAAGAAAACTAGAGGAGAGAAAATGGAAATACCTATTGTATGTGAATGGCCTTTTCTAGGAGTTTAGCTACAAAGGGAAATAGAGGAAGAGGAAGATAATTATCAGGAATTGAAGAAACAAATGAAAGGAGTTTTTGTTGTGTTTTTTAAGGAGGGGGGAAGCAAAGGCACATTTCTAGACAGAAGAGAATGGACCTGTAGACAGGGAGAGGTTGAAAATCTGTGAAAGAGAGAGGATGACAGAGGGGTCAGTCTGTTGGAAGAGATGGGATGGAATGAGATCACTTGAACGAGGAGGAGGGTTAGCCTTGGTAAAGAGTGAGATAGGGATGAAGGAGAGTGGGGTAGGAGGCACCAGAGTTATAGGAGATGAAGAAGAAAGGAAAAGAGGAACTTCAAGGGGAATGTCCTCAATTTTTTCCTGTAAAATATGAAGCAAGAGTCTCAGATGAGAGGGTGAAATAAGGAGGAGTCATGGAAAGTTTGAAGAAAGACATAAAAGTGTGAAAGAGCCTCTATGGAGAGTGGGATAAAGGAGATGCTTTAAGAGAAACCTGGGAAGACTTGTATGAACTGAGGCGGTATGAAATGAACAAAACCAGGAGAAGAATTTGTACAATAATAACATGTGTATATATGTTGTTTTATATATATATATATATATATATATATATATATACATACATATGTATGTATACATATATATATATATATCGTGAGATTTGTTCTGTTTAACTATGCATGTTTCTTTTTTGCTTTGAGGTTTTTTGTTTGTTTTACTTTCTCAGTGGAGGAGAGAGGCTAGAGAGGGGAAGAGAAAGCAGATTGAATAAAATAAAATAAAATTCAACTTCAAAAAAGGAATGGGGACAAAAGACCACATCATGTTCTTTTTATCTATCCCTTTACATGCTTAACTCTTCTCAGAAGTGGAAGCTTCTCAAGAATATAGATTCAAGTGCTCTAATTAGGAGCAGAGAATCACAGGAAGACCAAAACAAGGACCAAGAGGGCAATTTCATTAAGTTTCATTATAAGTGAGTTAAAAATGGATAAACCACCCCCACTACCACCATCACCCTCAAAGGATCTTTTTTAAAGGTGCGGTTTGTTTTTAATTTTATTTTGTGTTTATGTTTTCTGATTATAATTTTACAAAAGATGGATTTTTTTGCTTTTGTTGCAATAATATTTAATATTTAAATTTTATATTTAATTTAAAATTTAATTAACATTTAATCTAATAAAATATGATATAATAATATCAATATATTGGTATTAATTATATTATTATAAATAATAATATTTAAAACTTCCTTTGATTGGGAAGGAGTGGGAATCCCCTCCCTGAAAACCTTCACACAGAAGCTAGATAGCTGATTGTGTGGGTACAGAACAGAGTGCATTCTTGTTCAGGGATCAGTTGACCTTTGAGGTCCCTTGCAGCTCAGACTCTTCGAGTAGGATCAGATCAAGACATTTTGCCGTTTGCTCTTACACAGAGATAGTGCATCCTGAGCAGCTCAATTCCACTAACTTTCAGAGACAACCACTGAGTACCTCCTTTTCCAGGGCACAACATCAGGGGCTTAGACTACAAAAAAAGAAAAATATAGTCCTTGCTGTGAGGGAGTTTCCATTCTACTGGGGGTCACAGTATACAACTCATTCCACAGGACCCAGATTTAGAGCTGGAAGGGACTTTAGAATCACTGAGTCTAACTCTCTCATATTACAGCTAAGGAAACTGAGTCTCTGGTCAAGTAATTTGCCCAAGACAAAGGTCTAAGAGTGAGGATTCAAACCGAAGTCCCCTGCACTTTTACCTATACCACACTGTCTCAACATCTCTAAGTGCCTGTTTTGTGCTGAGCATTGTGCTAGGTACTGGGATTACAAAGGCAAAAAAATTTCCTACACAAAATTCTATTGTATCTGAAGTCAGGAAGATCTGAGTTCAAATTTAACCTCAAACACTTACTGGTTGTATGACCCTGGGCAAATCACTTAACTACTTCCTGCTTGATCCATAAGTGGGAATAATTGTAGTGGCTCCCTCTCAGCGTTGATTGTGAGGACCAAAGGAGGCATTTGTAAAACACTTAGTGCAGCTCCTGGGGCATAGTCGATGTTTAATAGATGAGGAGGAAGAGGAGGATGAGGATGATGATGAGGATGATACTCTAGACAGAACAACCAGCAATCTAACTGGATAATTTCAGCTGAATCCTTTGGCATTGTGAATGTATAGATAGCCTTTGTTAAAATAGAAAAAGGAAAGGACTTTATTCCTTGAATGTAAATAAACCTCCCAAACTCTAATCTCGAGCACCGATAACCGCATTTAAACAACAGTTAATTTCTCAGGCAAATCAAATGTCTTTATTCAAGATTGAAACCAGTGTTTTCTGAAACACAGGAAAGCAAACAGTTTGTAACTAACCAACACAGCTTAGTTTGAATACTAGGCCCTGACACATTTTCCTTTATTTTCAGCAAATTCAAATCCCATCGATCAAGGATGGAATATGTGAAGAAATGTGGAAGGCTTCGGTCCCTGTGGGTTTAAGAGGATACCAGCTGTCCTCCACACCTCAGTAGCAAACATTTTTTTCATTTGCTTCTGAAATTAGAAAGTTCCAGCCAGGCTTTAACTAACCTTCAACAGATTCAGAAAATAGATTAGGGGGCTCAAGCCTCCTTCTGCGTGCCAGGAAAGAGTCTATCTTTTGAATGAGAGGATCGAAAAACCCAGTCAGGCAGAATCCTGGTCTCTCCCAAGAACATTATGAGAACTAATGAAAGACCTTGATTTCCTGCCTTAAACAATCAAGCAATCAGGTGCCATGGGTTTCCCCTAACAACTTACACAGAAGAGCAGATTACTGAGCAAACAGTCTTCAGCCTTTCAGAATCCACAGCCAGCTGGAATGCTGAAATACCCTCGCTTCCCAGGGGAGTGACAACTTCTTGGGTTATTTTTTTTTTTTAGAAGAAGGAAGTGGGATTATTAAAAAACCAAGGTCTTGGCAGGCATTTGCCGAGGTGCGCTCATTAATGTAATTTGTCGTTACAAAAAGGGCCCAGGAGAGCTAGAGACTCACCCTTCCCACTCCTCTGCCCCTCCTGCCAAAGAGACAGATCCTCTAATGCCTACAACAGATGCCAGACTCATTTGCTGGGATGCTGACACTTAGGGCAAATGGTGCAGGAATGTGTCCAACAGATTCACCTACTCAATTCTAAGGACACAAAACTCCTGCCCATGGGGGAAGGAGGGAACCCCAACCATACACACCCTTGGATCCCATAAACTCTTCATATCTGTGCCCAGGTATTTACACATGCTGATCAGATAATGGTGTTCTAGATGCCCCATTTCTACCATTTTCTGATTTTTGTGTGTATCATGGCTAGTTTTCACATGCAAATGTAGATGGTGGGCAACTAACTAGGCATTTTGGAGCTACACACACAGACAACTGGCTTTAAAAATGGGGTCCAAATTTCACAAAAATTTTGGCCTAAACATTTGAACTTAAGTGAAGATACCTCCCTAAATGGAATGTGTTTTAATCATGTCTGAATCTTCCCTAACTTAGATTAGCTGCATGACTTTAGATAAGTAATTTAATTTCCCTAAACCTCAGTTTCTTCTCCTATAAAATGGAGTTTACAATAGAACCTACTCAAGAACTAGGCTCTGACAAGATAACATGGGTATAAGCAGGGTTCTGCTCTAGAGGATCATCCTGCTTCCATACACCAAGGGTTCAGAAGGTCTCAATGTACTATTTAAATGTTAGTTATTTTTATTTTGGACCAGACCTGAAATTTTATTTTTGAAGGGAACTCCCTTTGAAGTAACTTTCCATCCAGCACCTGCTCTGTAACGCATAGTTAAATCCTCCAGCCAGCAGGGGTCATCAGAGGCAGCATTTGAACCCATCTTCCTGGCTAAGAGGCCAGCTACCAAAGTCAGCATCGTCAGATTATTGCTGTTATTAAGATGACGATTATCACACGTGAACATTTGTGAAGCACTTTACACATATTCTTTCACTTGCACCTCACAACACCCTTGATGAAGATAATACTATGGTTACTGTGATCCCCATTTTACAGATGAGAAAACTGAGACTGAGAGAGACTTTTATAACATGAAGGCATCACTCTGTTAATAATGATCTAAGATAGAATTTAAACATAGATCTTTTGAGTACTAAGGCTTTTTTTTACTCTTGCTTTAAATTCTGAAGAGTCTCCTGGAATTGTAGGGAACAAAGATTCATTCATTCCCTTCTTGAAACTCTCCTAGGCTGGAGAATACCTGATGTCCTTGTGAAGGTTTCAGCTTCTTTGTATGCGACAGTCATCCACTGTCCAGGTGCTCAGCTGATTTTATTCAAGCAAGCTCCTTCATGTAAATCCTTACCATATAAGGATCAGGTGTTCCCTCAACTTACCCACCCACACCCACCAGAGATCTGCTGGTGTTTTTGACCTGGTGGACACAGAATGGTCAGTTCCCTGAGGTCAGGGGCTGCTTATGCTTTTACTTTACATTCCCAACACATTGTATGGTGTACACATTGCCAGGGATTAATAGATGTTTGTTGATTGATTGACTGCTGGTCACAGTGGATAGAGAGCTGGATCTGGATTCAGGAAGACCTGAGTTCAAATCGCTCCTCACTGGTGGATCCATTTTGTCAGGCAAACAGAGGACAAATGACTTGCCCAGGATCACATAGCTAGAAACTGTCTGAGGCTGGATTTGAACTCAAGTCTTCCTGACTCTAGGCCCAGTGCTCTACCCACTGAGCCACCAACTGCCTCTTAATAAATGATATAGCTGAGATCTGAACACAGTGAGGTCTGGGACTCCAAATTCAGGACTCTTTCTGCCATACTACAATATGAATGGAAGCCTAGCAAATAATGTTGATTAACATTATAGATCTGTGACCCTGAACAAGTCACTTATGTTAGGCACTAGATAACTTCTGAGACCACTTCATTCTTTTAAAAAAATAACTTTTTATTAATTAACAAAAATCTATTTCCCTCTCAGTTCCTCCCCTACTAAGGTAAAAGAAGAAGAAAGCCCCTGTAATGAAAATGCACAGTTCATCAGAATAACCCTAAATCCATGCCCCTCTCTAGGGGCTAATGGTAAGTAAATAGGTCAGTTCAACAAATTCACTTCAATAAGAATATATTCACAGGATAGTAGATCTGAAGCTACAGGGGTCCTCAGAAACCATCTTGTCCAATTCTCTCACTTTACAGAAGAAGAAACTGGGCCCTAAAGAGATGAAGTGATTTGCCCAATGTCACAGGGTTTGAAATTGAGCTTCTCAGACTCCAAGATCAGTGCCATTACTGCTGTACCACCAGAAGACAGTTTTTCATATTAGGCATACAGTGGTGCCTAATTAATGCTTATTGCATTGTATTTAACTGAACTTATTAATCCATCAATAAGCATTTATTTAGCACTTATAATGGGGATACAAAGGCAAAAATGGAACCATGCCTGCCCTCGAGCTTACCTTCTAGAAGGGGAAATGGAATGGAACCATAGACTTATACAAAGTAAACACAAGAACCTACCATGTGGAGGGGACTCACTACATATCAGAGAGGAGTATTTGAAAATAATATGCTCTAAGAGAGAATAATTCAGGCCATAACCATATCTTTAAAAAGGACTAGGACTTCCTGACATGCATTCATTCTATCAAAACATTGGCATCCTAGACCTGCTCCCAGGGAGGAGAAAACAGCATTTAATTCTAAAGAATCACATTTAATGCTCCCTCTACCTTCCCTCTGAGAGGACCTCCCATTTACATTGCTTCTATCTCCTACATAAATTGGCTGCTGCATTAGAAGTGAGCTACTTGAGGGCAGGGATGAGCTTTTGCCTTACTTCATCCGCCCAGTGCAAGCGACTTGGCACACAGCAAGTGCTTAATACATGATTTTTGATTTGGTTAGCTCTCCACAGCCCCATCAGGTAGGCAAAGCAGGAATTAGCTCCATTTTTACAGATAAGGACAGTGAGGCACAGAAAGAGAGGAAGAAGTCTAGACCCCAGTTCACCCAGCTAGCATGCGACAGAGCCAAGGAACCCAAATTCTCCACTCCTCTAAGGTGGAGCCAGAATTCATGGTTGGAGATCAGATGCCTTGTTTCTTCATTCACTCTCTCTTTGGCTCTTTCCCAGGCTTATTCATTTATTCATTCCCTAACTCATTAATTCATTCCCTCCCTCATCCATTCACTAAACCCATACTGAGTATCTCCTCTGGGCCCCACAGGTGTTTGACTACTTTTGAAATGATAAACACCACTCGGCCTAATAAAGTCCCCAATACTTCAGCAAGAAAGACTACCGAGCCTGGGGTCTTCGCTTTTTCCAGAATACAATTAAAATATGCATATTGGCCCAGGAGGAGCTTTAAGGCTCTTGGTAGGATCCAGCGGAGGAGGGGGATGAGAGATAGTGCTGAGAGTGTCACCTCGGGGCCTGGGGGAGAGACTCTCGTATCTTAGGCCTGGATGAATGAAATCTTGATCATTAAGCCAGTTTTCTTGGGAAGAGATGGGGTAGGGCAAGGAGAGAAATAACTAGTCCCAAGTCTTCCCAGGCATTTAGACTCTAATACTCATGAAACTTTACATTTCCCTCACAGCCTAGTGCAATACTCTGCACATAGTGGGCACCTTAAACAAATGTTGTTCTGTTGAATTGGGACCTTGGGTGAGAGTGAAGGGCCACACAGAGTCAAGAAAAGTCAATCAAAAAATACAATGATGAAGTAACATGAGGAGGTAAATACAGTGTGAAACTCGGAGCTAGGAAGACCTGAGTTCAAATTTTGCTTCTGGTTCTGAATAGCTTTGTGACTTTAGGAAAGTCACTTAACTGCCTGAGACTGTTGCCTCATCTGTAAAATTAGGAGGCTGAATCCAATGAAAGTGTCTAGCTCTAAAAGATCTTCTATGATCAGTTGGGAGAAGGGGAGGTGAATCACAAAGAAAGGGAGTGGTGATTGCATTAGGGGGCTGGGGAAGGGAAGATGTAGGGAAGCACCCTCTGTACACCTCTACTTACCCCTCTGCTCTAACAAACTGACCATTGTGAAACTTGGAAATTCATCACCCACAGTCAACCTGCCCCTCTGGCGGTGGCCAAAGGAATTGAAGATCTCTACAACATTGAGTGGGCTCATCGGTGGGCCACCTGTGGGAGGTGTGGTCTGAGAGCTGCCCAGGATGAGCTGTCATGGATGGCTGGATTACTGACTGAAACTGAACTGTGGGAGGGAATATCCAAAGTACTAAACCATAGACCTATTGGAGTATTGGAGTAACAATAGACTCATGGTTGGTCTCTCACTCGGGGCTCTCCTCAGTTCAATCCATGCTCCACTTAGCTGGCAAATTATCTTGCTAAAGCATAAATCTTAGCATGTCAGTTAACTCTAGTGGCTCCTTACTGCCTGCAGAATCAATTATAAAGCCCTGGGTTTGGCTTTTAAAGCCAAAGGTGTCATAATCTTGCAGATTTCTTATACCTTATTTCTCTCTCTCTCTCTCTCTCTCTCTCTCTCTCTCTCTCTCTCTTTCTCCCTCCCTTCCTCCCTTCCTCTCTCTCTCTCTCTCTCTCTCTCTCTCTCTCTCTCTCTCTCTCTCTCTCTCTCTCTCTCTCTCTCAAATTAAAACTTTTGTCACATAGCCAGTAAGTGTCTCAGGTCACATTAGAACTCCGGTCCTCCTGACTTCAGGCTCTATCCACTATGCCACCTCTCTGCCCCCTTACACCTCATTGCTCCCCAGGTATCCCACCAGCTACTGGCACCAGCCCCCTTGCTCTTGATTAAACATCTCCTCTACTATGGGCATTTCCAACTGACTGTCTTCTCTTGTTCCTGGAATTTTCTATCTCCTCATTGCTACCTACTGGCTTCTCTGACTTCGTTCAAAGTCCAGATAAAATATCACTTTCTACAAGGAATCTTTCTGGATCCCTTTAATGTTGATGCCTTCCCTTTGTTGGTTATCTCTAATTTATTCTGCCTATATCTGGTTCATAAATAGTTGTTTTTATGCCATCTTGTATTTAGCACAGTGCCTGGCATATAGTTGGTACTCAATAAATTCTTTTGATTTGACCTCCAATCCAGTTTAGCTATATGATCCTGGGTCTTGAAATCTCAACTTTAGTTTCCTTTAAAATGGGAACAAATACTTAATACCTACCACACCAACGAATAGGAGGGTCAAAATACTTAAAGCACTTTGTAAACTTTAAAGATAGCAGCTGGGTGAGGCAGTGGGTACAGTGCCAGGTCTTAAGTCAGGAAGAATCATCTCCCTAAATTCACACCTGGCCTCAAACATTTACTAGCTGTGTGACCCTGGGCAAGTCACTTAATCCTATTTGACTCAGTTCCTCTTCAGTAAAATGAGGTAGAGGAGGAAATGGCATCTTTGCCAAGAAAACCCCAAATGAGATCACAGGGAGTTGAACCTGACTGAACAACAACAATAATGAAACTTTAAAATGTTAGTAAAAAATTTTGTATAATTGTAAGTGCTTAGCTCAGTAACTGACACTTAGTTGGTGCTTAATAAATGTCCATTAACTGACATATAAATGTTAGCTACTATTATTATGCTGTAATCATGTTTATGGTATCAGTAACAATTCACCCTTCAATAATATAGCCTTTTACATATATTATATAATTTCAGCCTCCCAACACGCAGCCCTCAGTCCCACCCAATGGGTCCATAAATATGAGCTGATGATAATGAGTTGGCCATTATCACCGGCTTTCCCCAAATCTGCATGACCATGGATAGGAGCTTCAGGCGATCTCTAAGTACCAAGAGAACTATTGACAAAAGATCTGTCCCAGGGTAGTCATTCACTTTAAATAACCATTAGCCACTAACTTCTCAGCCCCCAGCCCACTGGCTTCCTTTTCCACCATTCGGCTAAGACTACTCTCTCCAGGGTGCCCAACGGCCCCCCTTTTATGATCGGTTATCCTCTTTAAGCTCTCTAAAACTACACTCAGATTACGATATCCTCTTTGAAGATCTTCTTTCCTCCTTTGGTTCCTGATATTCCAATCTCTTTCTAAATTCTCTACAATAAATAATCAATTCTGTGTCCATTATCAAGGTAAAAGAACAGGTTGACTGAAACATAATCGATGAAATGGGAGTGATAAAAAGTAAGTCTTGGGCAGTGAGGTAGGAACCAGCCTGTGGAGGGCGTAGAAAGTCAGGTGAGACCTTAGTATTTTATCCTATGGACAATAAGAGGTCACCAAAGGACTTCAAACTAGAGAGTAACTTACTCATACCCTGGGAAGCCTATTTTGGCTACTATGTGAAAGGTGAATTGGAGAGAGGGAGAGGCTAATAACTGGGAGACAAATCTGGAGTCTATATTGCTCTAGTCCTGGCAAGAGGTGAAGAGAACCTGAATTAGGCAGCAGTGCATGTAGATAAGGGATAAACTCAAGAGAGGTATTGTGGAAGTGGAATCAATAAAACATAGCCACTCATTAGACGTGGAGAATGGGGGACTGGGGAGAGTCAAAAATAACTAAGCCATTGAGGAACTGGGTGACTAGAAAGAAGGGTACCCTCATCAGAAATTTGGGGATTGGAGGGGGGAACACTGAATGCTGTATATGTAGAATGAACAACCTTGGTCCCAAAGAAGAAATGAGAAAGTACACCTTTTTTGGGACAAAGGGTGTGTTGTTGGACTTTTGGGGATGGGTTAATTTTGCTGAACTGCTCCTCCCTCCCCCAACTCTTTCTATCCATTTACCCTTCCAATGGCCTTCTGAGCCGGTCAGTCACCTAGCATTAAGTGCCTACTATGTACTGGATGTTGCTAAGCATCAGGTATAGAGTATATTTTATGTATTTAAATATATATATACATTTATATTTAATAATACCTATGCTGTAGGTACAATTATCCCCATTTTTCGTATGAGAAAACTGAGCCTGAGAAAGAGAAAGTAACTTTATAATCATATATCTAGTGACTATAAGCTGGGCACGCTACCTGCTATACTACATACCTCTGTAATGTGTATGTGTGTGTGTACTTGTTCAGAATTTTTCCTTATGCCTCTCTATAATATATACAATTGCTTTTTGTTCAGTCATTTTCCAATCATGTCCAACTTGTTGGGACACCATTTGGGGTTTTCTAAGCAAGGATACCTGAGTGGTTCCCCTTTCTTTCTCCAGCTCATTTTACAGGTGAGGAAACTGAGGCAAAAAGGGTCACATAGCTAGTAAGGGTCTGAGGTCAGATTCGAACTCACAAAGATGTCTTCCATTCTATCCAAAGTGCCATTGTGTATATAAAGAGCTTTGCAAATCTTACCATGCTACATAAATATGAGTCTTTATTACTGTCATTAATTGGATTGTTATTCCACTATAATAATCTCTAAAAATCAGCTCAAGTCAACAAACATTTATTAAGCATATACATGCAAGGAAATCACTGGACTTGGTGGCAAATGTGCAAAAACAAAATCAAAGCAGTCTCTGTAGTAAAAAAATTAATTTTAAAAAGGATACAAGTGATGGCATCTCCACAAGAAAACCCTCAGATGGACAATTAGATGGTCATTCTTAGAATGTAAGGAATCATTTTAACTGGGGCTGATAAACATGAAAACCCTAGAACATAGTAATCATGTTGTCTCATATCCCTACAGGACTTCAGTGTTTACAAAACCTCTACCTAGCAACAAGACAGGTAATGAAAGTATATTATTTTCCATTTTACATATGCAGAAACTAAGCAAAAGTTAAGCAACTTTCCTAGGTAATCATGATTAGTAATGGTCAGAGTCTGGATTTGGATTCAAACCTTCTACCTCTAGATACAGAGGAACATAAATTTAGCACTAGAAGGAATCATGGAATTCATCAAGTTCAGCCCTCTTATTTTCAGAGGAGAAAATTGAGGCTGAGTAAGGATGAATGACATGTCCAGAGTCAGATGGCTAGTAACTATCTGAGAGAATTGGATTCAGTTCAATCCAAAACGCATTTGTTAAGTGTGTCCTAGTGTGTATCCCTTGCATCTAGGAATTTAGAGACTTAAATGCTATAGCTCTGCCCTCAAGGAGTTTATATTCTACTAGTAATATTCAACATGTACAAAATAAGTAAATCCATGATATTTGGGTATTAAAGGGATGAGAAAATGCATTTTGTAGAAGGTTGGCATCTAAATTGAGGCTTGGGGAAAATCAGGGAATCATAGGGGTAGAAGTGACAACAGGAAGCAGTCTAGGCATGGAGAGGGACCCTGGAGGTAAGAGATGGAGTGCTTAGACTGGGAGACAGTCAGTAATCTTGTTTGTCTAGAAGGTAGAATGTATGTATATAGGAGAAAGAAGGGGAGTGAGTAGTGGGGCTTTCATAATATTTTCTCCACAACCCCGCTGCTGCCTCCCTAGCACAGGGCCAGTTACCAGAACCTGGAGAGGTCACCTGGAGTCAGACTGTGTGTGAATGCTTCAAATGCCAAACTGAAAATTGTTCGTTTTCTACAACCCTATGCTTCCTGTCCACTCGCATTCCACCATCAGGAGACATGAACCGTAACCTAATGAGGGGCCCCAAGGAAAGAACATGCAAAGACCCCAGTTCAGAAAAAAAGACACTCATAGTTGTTACAGTGGTGCAGAATTCCCTCACATCACAGAGGTACTGAACACACCTAGGGGAGAGA
The DNA here is from genome assembly GCF_028372415.1 of Notamacropus eugenii. Classification (NCBI taxonomy): domain Eukaryota; kingdom Metazoa; phylum Chordata; class Mammalia; order Diprotodontia; family Macropodidae; genus Notamacropus; species Notamacropus eugenii. The sequence continues at coordinate 342,510,251 of NC_092877.1, forward strand.
GAAGAAATCAGGTTAAGATTTGCCTGGGACTCCTTCAGTTGTTTCACTAAAAAAGGTCAAGTATCCGCTGGAGGTCAACATCCCCATCCTTTACCTGGAATTCCAGAGGCCTCTGGTTGTTGGTTTAAGAGTCATTTGGAAATTCCCCAAAGCCGGCTTAGCTGTGATTTACACTACAAGGACCTATCTTTGGGCCAGGAACTTGGACTGGTTTGTTCTCACACCCAAGAAGAGCCCTTCTGGTTAACTGTGGCAAGGCTAGAGACTCTCAAATGCAAATTTGGGGAGGAGAAATCACAGTGAGTTATTCCATGAGAGCTAGGGGCAGAATTCAAACACTCAAGGAAACTTGGAACCAGTACCAGAGTGGAACTTTTTGTGTTATTGCCTATTATCTTATGATTTCTAGAATTCTAATATTCTCAATTTTATTTTTATCTCCTGTTCATCCTGCTGGTGTCTTTGTAAACTCTGAAACATCACATGTATAACCTACAACAAATTGCTTACCATCTCAGGGAGCTAAGAGGGAAAGGGAAGAGAGAAGGGAAGGACAGAGAAAATTTTGAGGTCAAATTTTTTTTTTAACAAATGTTAAATATTGTCTTTACAAGCAATTAGAGGGAAAATATTTTAATTAATTAATATTTTGGTTTAATAATTAAATTAATATCTTAAAGCAGCATGTAAATGTGAGTTGTCATGTACATGATCATTATTATTATCTCCATCTCTGTCTCAGTCAGCATCTACCATGGTGCCTTTAGCTTGGCAACAGTTGGGTTCATATTTGCTGGGCTGTGATGTGGAAGAGGGATCAGCATTATTCTGCTTAGTCTCAGAGGGCAGAGCTAAGAGTAGCCTATCAGCAATCCATAAAGGGAAACCAACAACATAATCAAGACTAACTTTGGGGGGGTCTTGCTATATGCTTAACAAGTCAAGTAGGTAAGAGAGGTAGGATTTCAATCCAGGACTCTCCTAACTGAATTTGAATCCCAGCTCTTCTTCAATTCAATTTAATAAGCATTTTATCAATGCTTACTATGTTTTAGACACTGTATTGAGAGGCAGGAATGTCAAGGAAAAGGAAAACTAGTCCCTACTCTCAAGGGGCTTATAGTTTGATAGGGGGAGACAACCTGTACAGAAGTTGAAAAGAGGCAAATTTCAACCTGAAAACTGTCCAGAAAATGTTTTACATGTCCTCACATGTATAATGGGGATCATATTGCTGCCTTCTCAATAGGTGGAGGAGAGACTGGAGGGAGGGAATTTGGAAATCATCCTAAAAATATTTAAAATTAGTATTAGTGGTGGTGACAAAAACCTTTAAAAACCTTCAGGAGAAAAAAGAAAACTTTCCAAAAGTGAAATTAGCTACCTTAGCAGGTGGTGGGTTTCTCCATCTCATTAGAGATCTTCAAGCAAAGACTGGATGACTGTTAGGTATGTCATTCATGGGATTCAATATACCACATGCCATTTCCCTCCTCCAGGACTTTGAACAGTTTGTCTCCTATACCTGGAATGAGCTCCTTGCTTATCATCAACTCTAGCATTAACTTCAGACTTCTTTAAAGGATCAGATCAAATGGTACCTCCTTCATGAAGTTTCACATGATTTCCCTAACTGTTAGTCCTCCTTCCCATTTCTATTACTTTATATTTTTTTGTACATACACTATTTTGTATTGACTTATTTGTCATGATCTATTCTATATTCTCTCCTCATCCAGTAAAACAAAAGCTGCCTGCAGTCAGGGATTGTGCTTTTTCTCTTTATATAACAAGAGCTAAGCCTTTTGCCTAGCACGTAGTAGGTGCTTTTATAAAATTCTTTTTGAATCAAATGGAATTATTAGAGCTGAGATTTCAGTCAAGAAAGTCCCGAATTCAAATTTTGTCTCTGACACTTACTGGTTACTTGACGTCTAGCATTTTACTCTACACCTCTCTGAGAACTGGCCTGAGGGGGTAGCTGGTAATACAATGGACAGCCCCCTAGACTTGGAGGCTGAAAGACCTCGGTTCAAATCCTACCTCAGGCATTGACTAGATGAGTTACCTCAGGAAAGTCATTTTAACTTCTCTGTGCTTCAGTTTCCTCATCTGTAAAAATAAAGAGGTTGGACTAGTATCTTCCAGTTCTAGATCCTTCCAACCAAACAATTCTGTAACGCTAAAGTAGGCTATCATCCATGCTTGCTCAATTAGGTTGACTCAACAAGACCAGTGTTATACTCTGTTGGACTAAATTTTTCCAGTTGCCAAAAACTCCCCAACTCCAAGCTTTAAAAAAAAAAAACAGGAGTCTTCCAGCGTGAGCAGCATAAGTCCATGAGTGCTTTGCAAAAGAATGAGAAAGAAGGGGACACCCGAGTGTGCTCCAGGGCCCACCTGGACAAAGTGCTTCGGAATCCTTAATGTCCACACAAGACGTCAGAGCTAAGAGTGATTGATGCATGATGGATAATTAATTTCCATCTGACAAGCATAAAGAGGAAAATTTTCCCTGAGCCACTGTAACCTGAGTTAATGAAATGGTGTTTGACTAAGGGCGTGTATTTGGTCTGGGTCTTACCTACCCTAGTGACTTAGCCATTAGTCGGAATTCACTGTTTACTCTGGGGATTCTTATCAGTCCTAGGGCTGTGTTTGCCCTGGGCTCCTGGCCCCATTGCTCAACAGGCCCGGGGTACTCCGGTTTTGAAATAGGTGAAAACATGGCAAGATCACACAAAAGCTAATCTCGATTATCTCATTGGGTTTTAACTTTATGATTGCTTTCCTCTCCCAGTACTCCCCATTTTGGACTGTCTGATGGCTTCCTCTGAGAAGCCGCCTGTCTGTGGCAGACCAGACCACGAGAGCAGCAGCTGGGCTACGGATAATCCCCTAAAGGCTTCAATTCCCAGGTCCTTTCATCTCCTTTCAGGCTTTCTAAGGTGCTGTCCAAAGAGTAAAAAGCCAGACACAAAGGGGGAGACCCATCCACCAGTCACCCCAAGGCTGGGACATGTGATGGAATATCCCTTTATGGTAAGAAAGGACCAATACAAAGAGGTCAGAAAAACCGGGGAAGATTTGTGGGAAGTGATGTAAAGTCAAGGAAATGGAACCAGAGCAACATATACAATGACCATAATAATGTATGTGAAAATAGCATGAAGATGAGGCCAAATGTTGTGTGATTATCATCACCTAGCTTGGTCCTCTTTGGTCTTCTTCAGCAACGAAGGATGAACACAACAGAAAATGACAAAGCTTGGTCCTAGTAAAGAAATGAAGAATGCTTCCTTTTCTTGGAAAGGTGGGGAACTATGGCTACAGAATGTGGTATACACTCAGTCAAGATATTTGTGTCTGCTTGTTTGGCTTAACTGTGTTTCTTTGTTGCAAACCAGGGCTCAGTCAGGGAGCAGGGCAAGGAGAGTAGGGTTGGGGAAGATATCTGGAAATTCCTTCCATGGAAAAACTAAAGACTTCAATGGAAGCTTCCTGGAAATTCAATTCAGTTCAGTCACGTTGGAATAATGCATTTTTGTCATAAGAAATGACAGAAGGGAGGGTTTCGGAGAAACTAAGCAAAACTTGTAGAAGCTGAAAAAGCTGAAAGAGGGTGAAATTAAGAGAACTAGGACAACAACCATGCAAACAAAAAAAAAATTTTGAAAGACTTAAGAATGCTCAATGCAATGAACAACCAGGATTCCAGATGGCTGATGATAAAAATATGCTCCTTAACAAAGAAGTGATTTACTCAAGGTATAGAATGAGACCTTCAATTTTGATGGGGTCAATGGCGTGAGGGTTTTCTTTTTAAATGAAGAGGAGGGGATGAAATGTGAAAAAATAACTATTGATTGAAAAGAAAAATTTCATTACATTTAACAAGCGCTTTAAATACCTACTATGTACCAACCACTTTGCTAGTATGAGCAGTGGTTAGAGAGCTGAACCTAGAGTCAGGAAGACCTGAGTTCAAAACCAGCCTCAGACTTTTAGTAGCTCTGTGACCCTGGGCAAGTTATTTAACCTGTTTGTGTCAGTTTCCTTGCAGCTAGGTGGTGCAGTGGATACAGCGAAGGAGTCAGGAGGACCTGAATTCAAATCTTACCTCAGACACTTGACACTCACTAGCTGTGTGACCTTGGGCAAGTCACTTAATCCCAATTGCCTAATCCTGGGTCATCTCCAGTCATCCTGATGAATATCTGGTCACTGGATTCAGATGACTCTGAAGGAAAAGTGAGGCTGGTGACCTGCACAGCCCTCCTTCACTCAAAACAAAGTCAAGTGCAAGTCATGTCATCATTTCTCTGATGGCACGATCTTCTTCTTCTTCTTCTTCTCAGCACCTGCCCCCCAGGGTTGTTGTGAAGATCAAACAAGGTAAGAGTTGTAAAGCATTTAAGTGCAATGCCTGGCACAAAATAAGTACTACGTAAAAGTTACCAATTAATTTTTATTATCACAAAGACAAGAATGTAAATGGTTTCTGTCCTGAAGGAATTTACACCCTATTTCAGAGACAAGTAGACAGAGAAGGAAATAAAAAAGCTAGATTAAAAAATGCAGTGAAGTTTGGGGGTGGGAGGGAGAAATGCTAGCCAAAGGTGAAAGAGGGGGGCCAGGTTTGGCAGGGCTACTCCCAAACACCTCAAGTATAAAAGGTGGATTTACCTTCATTTACCTATCAGTCTCCTGTCCCAAAGCCCTTTGGGGCCAAATTTTCCAAAAGCATTCTGCCCTCCTGGGATTCCCGAATTATTCAGGAGGAGCTGCAGCTGCTTGAAGAAACCTGAAACAAGTTTCTCATTCCTGTGTTGTCTCTAACTGGCTGTAGGACCCTGAACAGGTCATTGCATCTCACAGGAGCCTAGTCTTTGAGCAAGAGGAGATGGTGGTCCAGTCCAACTTCCTCATTACAGAGAGGTTAACTGAGGTGCAGAAAGATCATAGGACCAAAATATCATCACGAAATGTACTTCACATTCATTTTCCATGTATGTGTTATTTATTCCTGGGAGAACATAAAGCTGGTCTCTACAACAGCACCCGACCCAGAGTGAAGCACTTTACAAAAGTTGAACTGAATTGAATTGGATGCCAGAGTAGGAAGAGACTTCAGGGACCACCAATCAACCCCCTGGGTTTGCTGACTTTAATCCATATCATATATTATGAATTTTTCCCAAGTTTCTCTAAAGTCTTCATGTTCATTAATCACTCAGTCAACAACTAGCACAGTGTCTGACTCATTGTAGACACTTTATGTTTACCAAATGAATATTAAGGAAGGGGGAAGGAATCCCAATTATATAGCACCTAGTGTATACTGGGAGCTGTGCTAAATGTCTTACAAGTATTATGTCATTTGATCCTCACAATAACCTTGTGAGATAGGTGCTGTTATTATTCCCATTTCACAACTGAGGAAACTGAGGCAGATAAAGGTTAAATGACTTGCCCAGGGATCACATGACTGGTAAATAGCTCAGACAAAATTTGGACTCAGGTCTTTCTGACTCCAAGTCCAGAGATCTATCCATTCTTGTGAGAACTAGCTTTCCTAGAAAGCACCTACTATGTACCACACACACTGTGCTCAAAGCTTTACAAATATTATCCCATTTGCTTCTCCCAACAACCCTGAGATGTAGGTACTATTATTATCCCCATTTTACAGATGAGAAAACTGAGGCAAATAGGACTAAGTGACTTGCCCAGAGTCACACAAAGAGTAAGTGTTTGAGACTAGATTTGAACTCAGGTCTTCCTGGCTCCAGTCCAACACTCTATTCACCAAGCCACTTAGCTGACACTATATTGTTCTGTATTTAACATAATAAATAGTTTGTTTTACATTGCTAATGTGGCTATTATTTAATGTTTGTTGTAGAAATATATTGGTATTAATAAATATTTGTTTATCATAGAATAAATGTTTAATAATATATTTGTATTATAAAGTGTGTATAGCATGTAATTTATACCATATATTTCATTACCACATACTGTATATTATACTTTATATGAAATATAGCTAGAATATCTGTTAGAAACTATACCATATTTGAGTATATGTAGTATATTAGTATATGATACGTTACGTGACATATGATGTAATATAGTGAAATATAATGCAATATAACACCATACGTGTAATGATATTTGTAATATTATATAATAAATATAGTATAATGTTATGTTATAAACAATATACTATAGTATATAACATAATTATATTGTTACATATTATATTATAAATATCATATAGCATATTACAATGTATACATATATTACATATTGTTTGTGAAATATTATTATAGTATAGTATGGAGTATATATTATATACTATATACATATACTATATAGTACATATGTTTTATATTGTTATTCTGTACTGGTATAGATATATTACATTACGTTACATTATACAATAACCTATAATATATTTATATATTCTGTCATTTACACTATATATAAATATGTTTATAATATATTTATATTATATAGCACTTCAAGGTCTGTAAAGCATTTTTACATATATTAACTCTTTTGATACTCACAAGCCTGAAAGGTTGTTTTATCTCCATTTTTACAAGTGAGGAAACTGAGGCAAACAAAGATTAAATGACTTATCCAGGGTTACCTAACTGGTAGGTGTCTGAGTTCAGCTGTGACCTCAGGTCTTCTTGTTTCCCAGTGTATTCCATCCTCTTTGCCACCCAGCTGGCTCAAGAGTCTCAGAGAAGGGTGGGACCCCAGGTGCCATCGAGTTCATTCTGAAGTCTACAAGGAATCCTCTTTACATCATACCAGACTGCAAGTTTTCAGCCTTTGTTTGAAGATACCTAAGAAGGGATGACCTATCCAACCCCACCCAAGATAGACCATTCTACCTTTACACAACTCTGATCATTTAGGGAGTTTTTCCTTTCCATACATCGAATCTAAGTCCTCCTCTTTGTAAACTTTTTCCATTGCAGTGGTGATTCCACCCTCTGGGGCTGGACCGAAATCTAATCCCTCTCCCAGGTGACAACCCTTCAAATCCTGGAAGAGAGTAGTTGATCACATAACTTTTAAACTTTCTCTTCTCCAGCTACGTTTCAACTGGTCCTCATATGGAATGAATTCAAGGTCCTCCACCATCTTGTTTGCCTTCTTCAAGACATAATCCAGCGGATCCCTGTTCTTCCCTGATGGTAGCCCCAACACTGAATTCAATATTCCAGATGTGTCTTGACCATCTATAACCGGACAAAATTCCTTGTTATAGTGAAAAAAATTTCTTGCAAGTTCAGCATGCATAGACCTAATATGAAATGTCTCTATGTAAGCATCCCAATCCCATATAGTCACATATGTGCTATCCTCTACTTTGTTTTTAATGGCCCCACTAAAAAGCTGCCAATAGAGAGGATGGGTGTTTTTCCTAGGAATAGGAAAATATAATAAGTTGTTTACATCCTTGTCCTAGTTCCCTTCACAAGTTAGTTCCGCAAGTCACATGATATGTCTCTATGTTCAGATAAATACATAATTGAATCAACAAGTCTTTGGGAAGAGAAACAAATTTTGAATAACAACAACGATAATTATATGACTGGCCCAAATAGCTTAACCTTGACATCCCCACAGAGAGAGAGAGGCAACCTGGCTCAGTGCCTAGGAGACCGAAGAGACAGTGCGGTGTATAACAAAGAACCAGGACAACCTGGACCAGACAACTCGCTTTAACCCATCTCAGCCTCTGTTTCTGCATTTGTTAAAGAGAATAAGAGCAAATATCTTCTAGTCTTCTTGGAAGAATCAAACAAATGAAAAGATCCAATCTTCTTCCACCCAACTCCGCAACAGAGACTCTGCTCCAGTGACTCTGGGCTCCTGGCCGTTGCATGAACAAGATCCTCCATCTCTTGGCTCAGGGCATTCTCTCTTACTGTTCCCCATGCCCAGAACTCTGTGTTCCACTCCACTGAATTCCCTGGCTTCCTCTAAATCTCAACTAAAATGTCATCTTTTACTTGAATCCTTTCCCTACCCCTCTGTTAATTATTTCCCTCTGTTAATTATTTCCTAGTTATCCTGGACATGTGTATATGTATTTAAGTATATGTGTGTATATATGTTTGTATATTGTCTCTTCCATTAGATTATAAGTTCCTTGAGGTCAGGTACTGTCTTTTGCCTCTTTTTGTATCTCTAATGCTTAGCAAAGTGCCTGGCACATAGTATGAGACTAACAAGTGTTTATTGATTGATTGATTGATTGATAGGTGGATAATGAAATGAATGAGTGCAAGTAAAGAGTAATATTTATTGGCTGCTACCCTTGTGCCAGCCCCTAGTGCTTTGGGCCTCTCAGCATAACCATAGGATCCCACAATCACAGAATTTAAAAGTTGGAAGGACCCTGCATTTGGCAGCTTCTGCTATTGGGTGAGGGTCCAGAATGGACAAGAGCCCATTTAGGAGTACACTGGATCCAGCTTTACTCAACATTACTACTAGCTATTTGACAAGGACAGAATTCAATTAAGAGCAACATATACTAATGTGTTCTGCCATATATGGGAAGGACAACAAATTCAGAGTCTATTTAGCCATCATGGGGACATTATCTAGCCTTCCATTTTCAGAAAATGCCATCCAGCATCACAGCCTACCCCCATCAAGTGTATAGTCATGGGATAGTTAAGGTTGGAGAAGATCCCATTGTAGAATCCCAGAATATATTTTGATTTTGGACCATCAGTGAAACTTGGGCCGACATCAATGGAATGTTCAGGCTGCCTCCCCACTTAAACAGAACCCCTCTTCCCAATTATTCATGTCTTTTTCACTTCTTAACATTATTCCTATTTCTTCCCCTCTTTACACACTCAAAACACTACAAATATCAAACATGGGGCCATGGAGGATGAACACTGTGATACTGATGTCTCTGTTTGGGTGAGTTGTGCATAACTTTTGGAAGGTAGACTAGCTCCATCTAATACAAGTCAGAACAATACATGCCTTAGAGCACAGGGTATTACTTTGTTTTGTGTCATGGCCCCATTTGACAATCCATGAAGCCATGGACCCCTGCTCAGGATCATGATTTTAAATATTTAAATATAATAATGCTAATGTCTTCTCTTTTGATTATTTCCAATTTATCCTGTATGCATGTATGTGCATGTGGGTATGTATGCGTGTGTATAGATACATGTATGTGTATATACATATGTGTGTGCGCTTACATGTATGTTGTACTGTATATTTTATGTAGGTGTATATATACATATACTTGTGGCTCAGTAGATACAGCGTAGGGCCTAGAGTCAGGAAGACTTGTCTTCCTAAGTTCAAATCGGGTCTCAGACATTTACTAGCTGTGTGACCCTCGGCAAATCACTTAACCCTGTTTGCCTCAGTCTCCTCATCTGTAAAATGAGCTGGAGAAGAAAATGGCAAACTACTCCAGTATATTTACCAAAAAAAAAAAAAAATGAGATCATGAAGAGTCAGATACAACTGAAAAGTGACTAAACAATGACAAAAATATGCCTATCTGTGTGCATGTATATATGTACATATATACACATACACACACATATATACAGTCACTCATACATATATACAAACAGTTCCTTTTGGTTTCATTTTCTCTCCCCCATTAGACCATGAGTCCCTTGAAAGCAAAGGCAAGTTTTTGCTCTTCTTAGTGTTTAGAACAGTGCCTAGAACATAGTAGACAGTAAATGTTAGTTGATGAGTTAAAATACATTTTTTAAAAGCCAATAATATAGAAATAGTTATCAAAATAACTTCTATACAATTATCTGTAAAGCTGAAATATAGTTATCAAATACATTTTTTTAACTAAGTGCGGGGCCCCTAGTTAAGAACCCAGGACCAGATGGCCCCTTCCTGCTTTAAATCTGTAACTAATCTCATTTATGGCCACTGCCCCTCTTTTAGCTATAACCAAGTCAGAAGTTTCTTCCAGTATCTCAAAAAACAGGTTAAACTCTCAAGCCTGGGACTAAATCCTGTAAGGACCCTGGCACCTGGAGAGGCCGCTGAGTGTAAAGAAAGGAGCCCAGGAGTTGAAGTATTGGGTTCAAATCTCCTTGCTGCCTCTCAGAATAAGAATAGGAGACATTTTCAAGGTCCTTTAAGGCTTGCAAAGCACTTGACATACAAGATGTCATTTGGCACTTAAAACCTTGGGCAAGTCTTTTAATCTGAGGGAGGGGGAGGGGGGGACTTTTAAGTTTTAATCTACATACTCCAGTAAGTGAGGCACATGTAGTGGAGAGAGGAAGAGAGAGCTCCGGTATGAGAAGTTCTTGTACTTCCTTCCTTGGTATGATTTCTCAGTCAATACCCCTTTGGACATCAAGTCAAGCCACTAAGCATTTATTAAGCACCTACTATGTGCCAGTTGCTGTGCTAAGCCATGGAGATGTAAAGACAGGCAAAAATAGTTCCTGTTCTCAAGGACCTCACAGTCTATGTAAAAAAAAACAAACAACTTTTTTTTAAAGTTGGAGAGAAGCTTTCTAAGGGCCCTTCCAACTCTAAGCCTGTAAGTCAACAATTCTATGGGTCTGTGATCCCATCCTCATGGGTACCACTTCCAACTGTGAAGATGCTAAGCATTCTTACCTGCTCATCCTCACTTTTGTTCTCATCCTCCTCTCCATCCTCCAGAAAGGACTTGTGGTGGCCTTTTTCTGGGCCCCAGTGCAACGTGCCCACCCTCTATTATTTTTTATTCTTGTGACTCAGTCAGCCACCTCCTTTTCCTGGGTAGTATTCTTTACCACCATGCCAGACTTTCAAGTCATAATGTGTTTTTCTTAAGTGACTTGTAGAAATTTACCTTGAGCAGCAAGATGGATAATTTGACTCTTAAAGTGATTTTTTTCACTGGTGTGCCCATGCTGGACCTTGGGAACTTAGAAGGACACACTGATCTATGGGATTTGATATTTCTCCTGGTAAGACAGCTTCATGCACTGACACTGTATTTTTTTTTCTTCTTTAGAAACAATTTTATTTATTAAACTTAAGAACCAATTAATTAATTGAATTTAATCATAATAATGTTTCCATATATACAGTAGATCTCAAAAAGAGGATTTTGAATCTCCATTTCATACCAATGACTTTTCTTTCAAGTATATGTAATCAATTCCACATGTTACTTTCGAAACTGTCCTATCTTCCTGGGCTTTATTCCGCACTTACCTCTACTTGTTTTAAAAATTATTTAAATGACTTTTTTTAACATCACTATTGCTAACCTGCCTCTTCTTTCCTTAACTCTCTCAATTAAAAACAGAAAAATTGTTTGTTTTTGTAAAAACAACAACAACAACAACAAAACCCCAAGCCTTGTTAACAGGTAAACACAGTTGACAAAAATGACCACATAGTGACCATATTCTAAAATAAATGCCTCTTTCTGTAGGTGTCAGCCAAGAGGTAGCTAACATGTTTTATTCATCCTAGGTACTCTGCAGATGTGATTGGTCATTATAGTAAAGTTATTAACATTTCTCAAAGTTGTTTTCCTTGCATAAATTGTTCTCCTGCTTCTGTTTACTTCCATCTGTCACATGTCCTTATTTCCTAGGATTCTCTGAAAATATCTCTTTCATCATTTCTTATAGGTACCATAATATTCAGAGTACATTCACATACCACAATTTGTTCAACCAGCCCCTAATTGATAAGAACCCCCTTAAAATGCAGGATTGGGTTTTTTTTTACTTTCTTTTCCCCCCTCTCAATTCCCCTTTGGGGAATTCAGTTGCTTACAACGATTCCCTTCCTTTTAGTCTCACATCTTACTAATAATAATAGATAATATTAATAACTCCTGCCTGCTTCAGTTTCCTCAACTGTAAAATTGGGATAGTAATAGCTCCTATATCACAGGGTTATTGTAAGGACCAAATGAAGTAGATCTTCAAGATCTGCAAAGCAACATGGGAAGTTGGTGCTATTATCCCCATTTTACGGATGGAGAAAACAGATTAAGTAACTTGCCCAAAGTAACATAGCTAGTACATGACACAAAAGATTTGAACTTGGGTTTTCTTGACTCCAGATCCAGTGCTCTATCCATAGTATCACCTAACTGCCTCTCCTAACCTTCTTTCCCTACTGAATTTGATATACACCAAACAGTTTTTGTGTGTGTGCCTGTGTGTGCATGTGTGTATGTGAGTGTGCATGTGTACACATATACACATATACACTTATGCATACATTGATAGTCAGTCAATAACCTTTTACAAAGCATTTACTAGGTGCTAGGTAATGTGCTAAGTGCTGGGGATACAGAAGAGACAAAAGAGAGAACCTACCCTCAAGAAGCTCACAATCCAAAATCTACTATGTGTGAGGCAATGTGTTTGTAATCTAATCTTAGTTTATAAAGATGAAATAAGACTCATACTCTGTCCTCCAGGACCTTATAGCCTAATAAGGAGGTTAAAACCTACACAAATGACTATGCTGTAGGCAGAAATAACTTAAATAATGATTTAAGCCAAGTCTTTTACATATATCATCTCAACCAAATCAAATGTGAAATGCGATAGGTAAGCAGGACCTAGAAAATAATTGATACAAAAACAACATTGTAAAGAAAAACAATTTTGAAAGACAAGAATTCTCAACAGATTAATGACTAACTGTAACTCCAGAGAACTAATTTTGGACCCTGCTACCTCCCTCCTGGCAGAGAAAAGACAGAATCAAGGTGTAGAGTGAGACATATGTTTTTGGACATGGTTGATGTCAGGAGTTGTTTTGCTTCATTAGGCATGTTTGTTAAAAGGGTTTATTTTTTCTTGTTTTCTTCAATTTGAAGGGAGGAGGGAATTAAGGAGAGCAAGAATTAGTGATTGAACTGAAGCCCCTTCTCAAAAGGATATAGGATCATTGGAGCATTATTTTTTTAATGCACAGAAGAGGACAGAAAGAAAACCACAAGGAAACATAGACAAGCTGGACAGCTTTGAAAGTTATAGGTTGAAGCAAGTTCTAAATAATAGAAATTGTCAGTTTCATGTGCAGTCCTCTTTTCTGCTCTATATCTGGAATGTCCACTTTGCTTGGTATTTGTTAAATTCAGAATGAAAATAAGTGTTGTTTTCTTTAAATGTGATATTTTTAAAAATGTGATGGGTTCCAAGGAGAGTTCCCCAAAAATGAAAGCCAGAAATATCACTTCCCTGGGATGAGTGTGGAAAGTTGAAATCAAGGCTTCCTGGAAAAAGTGTCTGTTGAAAGAAAGAATGAACTTCAGCAGTTAGAAAGGAGTTTGTTGTGAACTAAAATGCAAGGAGTAAAGGCAGGAATAGAAGATGAGAAGAAGGAGTTGCACAAGGCTGGTATAGAAAGGAAGGGGAGCCATGGAAAGTAAGGAGGCCACAGCCAGATTGTGAGGGGCTTTGAATGTCAGTTTAAGGCATTCCGCTACTTTTTCGGCTGGGTAATAATAGCTGCTACTTTTATATTATCTTAAAATTTATGAAGTACGTTTAATCTTCATAGTAATTCTGTAAAATATATTTGGAGTTCACCATCCCCATTTAACAGATAAGGAAACTGAGGCACAGAGAAATTCAGTGGCTTGTTTGCCCAGGCTAAGACCCTTTGGATCTTCTCTCAGTATTTCTTGCATTCTGTTTGGATGATATAATGTCTGTGAAGGCCTTGGCTTAAAATGCTTTACAAATCATTGTATCATCATTGGTGTTACTGCTGCTGCTGCTGTTGAGATGCAGCATTCATTCATTCAAAGCCTCCTCTCTCGACTTCAGATTTAGCCCTGTTTCTGTTGCACCTCAAAACTCTCAGCCATGAAGTCCCTGATGACTTAAGAGCAATCAGAAGACCTGAAAGGTTACTGTTATCTATCTGAAGAAGTTGAAATGGGAGTTCTCTCCGACTGTTCCTCAGAGGCCACCTAGTGGTAGGGTAGATAGACCACCGACCCAGGCAAGTCACTTCACTGCTGCCTGCCTCAGTTTCTTCAACTGTAAAATGGGGATAATGATAGTACTTTTCTCACAAGACGGTTGTAAGGATCAGATGAAATATTTGAAAAATGCTTAGCACAAAGTCTAGCACATAGTAGGCACTAAATCAATGTTTGTTTCCTTCCTTCCAAGGTCCTTTCCAGCTTCTTTTGCTCTTTGGAGAAGAGAAATTATGAATAAGGAGATGATTAGAAGACTGTTGCAATGATCCAGGAAAGAAGTAATAAGATCCTGAACTAGGAGTGGGGCCAGAGGGGAAGAAATAGTATTGTACCAACAGCCACAAGCATTTATTAAGCACCTACTACATACGAGGCATTAACTGGTGCTTGGTCCCAGATTAGAAGTGCTGGATGAGGGAGGGAGAAGAATCAAAGATAAACTCAGAAGCTCTCTTGGAATATTGGACTTTGAGTTTATTTGGTATTTACTTATATAAGGATGGGATAGAAGCCACTCCACACCATTTACTTTTGATACCTTAACGAGGTGAGAGGCTATCCTTTGACACCAGAAGGAGAGAAATAGCCTTGCTCTGAGACCTGAGACTTGTCTGTGAGAGTGAGGGCTGGGATAAGGATCCTCAGAGCAGGTTGTTTCCCCATCAAACCCAAGTTCCTTCAGGGCAGTGTCTGGTTCACTTTCAGATTTATATCCTTGGTGCCTAAAAAAATATCTGGCACATAATAGATGTTTACTAAATGTTTCTTGATACAAAGTGGGAGAGTTGAATCACTCTATAAATAGGAAAAAAGAAGGTATTTATCATAGATAAGCTTGTGGCTTCTCCATAGTATAACCACTTTTGTTTCAGGCAGTACATCTGAATCCAGGCTGTCTTTCACTCCTCAAGCAGACATTGTCACCATTTTTGTTGCTGTTTAGTGGTGTCCTACTCTCCATGACCCCATTTGGGATTTTCTTGACAGAGATATTGAAGCGCTTTGCCATTTTCTTCTGCAGCTCATTTTATGAATGAGGAAACTGAGGCAAACAGGGTTAAATGACTTAATTAGGGTCAAACAGCTAGTGAGTGTCTGAGGCTGGATTTAAACTCGGAGCTTCCTAACTCCAGGCCCGCCATTCTATTCACTTCACCACCTAGCTGCCCATTTTACAGATGAGGAAAGTAAGATTAAGATTTGGGCAAGTCACATAGCAAATGTCAAGGTGAGGTTTACACGTGCGCACACACACACACACACACACACACACACACACACACACACACACACACACACACACACACACACACACCCCTTACCTCTCTAGGTCTTTTTTTTCCCTTTGGCATCCCATCACTAAAATGGTTCATAGCAATACTTGCTTTGAGATCCAAGGACAAACTAAAGGTGATAAGAAATAGCAGATTCAAATCTCTACAAAGAGCCCAGCCGAAAAGTTAAGCTGTAGCCATATCATAACTACTTCTTGAGGATTTGAGTAAATGCACTTCCAGGAGCTATGTTATCGCCCTTTTGCCACATGGTTCTTTATGCTTGAGTTTTTCCTTGGACTCTGTATATACAGATGAAAGAGTGCCACAGACCTTTGATGGTCTTACTGTTCATACCGTTGTAAGTATAGTAAATGCCCCTTTCTAAAAGCCTAGTCTGGCTGACTAATTTATATCGACTGATAAACATGGTGGAGTACACTGGTGGGGGCTTCTGAGTTTATTATACTCCCGATTCTCTCAACATTACCTTGAGATCTCTGAAAGGTTATGGTAGCCACATTTATTAGTACGAGTGGGAGTATGGATAATAGCTCCAATGTATGTGCAACATTTCCATCAAAGACCAGGAGCACACTTATATCAATGAAACTCCTGGGTAAACATAGGTGGGTACATTTAAACGATTTGACATCTCCTTGGCCCAGGGTAACAGCCTTCAGAATCCAGATTGAAAACAAACATGGCTAATGCACAGATGAAGCAACATTGGCTTCCCCCAAAATCCTGCTCTCCCCTGATGCTACAGAGGCCACAGCCAGATTGACAGTAATAGCTCCATATAAATGGTGTGTGCCTGTGTGAGTACCCTTCCCATGACATATATGGTAGAAAATGGGGATTACTGTCTCAACATAGCTTAGAGGATATAGAAGGAAGTAAAAAGAGAGACCATCTCAGAGCCAAATGGCTTGGCTTCCTGTTTTTAAAAATGCTGTAAGCTCTGGAGAACTATTGGCAATGTGAAAAACTCAAGACAGCCACCTTGGATGTTTCAGTTTCAGACATTAAATTGTCTCCTGGAGGTTGTCACAGATTGAGGCAATTCAAGTGCGGTGGAAGGCTTGAGCATAAGACCATCCAACCCATCCCTGGTGTTACTCTGTGATTCTGAGTACCCTTCCAACTTCACGCTGAAGTGCGTTTACAAGGGCCATCATGTTTCCAAGAAATACCTGGGATGGTGAGGGAAAGGGGCCTTTGCTCCCCTCCTTCATTTCCACCCTTAACTCCTCCAGGGCCCTAATTGAGTCATCACAGGCACCGGAGAATGTGCCAGAGCAAACACTTTCTGGGGTCATGGATGGGCCTAACTTGGTGAAATATCTAAGAATATATGTTTGGGAAAAGGACCCCAGGACTGAGAAACCTTTCCAAGTAACTCCCCAGCAGCTCACCAAGCCGAAAGATTACTCACTTCAGAATGATATAATTACTTTCAGTTTGTTCAAAGGCCAGGGGGGAAAGTTGACACAGCAGGTTGGGGGGGTATAAGAAACCACCCGAGTTACATTAGATGGTCTAAATTCAGGCTGTTCCAAGGACCGGGCCCAAGGCTTATTTGAGGAGAGATTATCTTGACAAATTGGATAAACATTTTATGCATGACAGGAGCTGATGGAGAGTCCGCTCTGCAAGCACACCTGGGAGTCGTTTGCTCAGTGTGGGACGAAGGTGTGCAGTGTGCAGCTCTCCTGGAGTTCTCCTGGCAGTTTTTGTTGACTGTTGGACAGGCAGAGGCAGATCCAGAGTCTAGGCCTTGGTAACCGTTGTGGGGCTTTGCGTAGGTTTTCAGTCTTCTCTTTCTCCTCCTACTCCTCTTTCTCTCTCTTTCTCCCCCAGTTAGGATGAGCTATCAATGCTCGATCAGACGAGCTCTCAAGAGATGACCCACACACCACAGTTGGACAAATAGTTCCTACTTAGGTGACCTGCAGACTCAGGTGTCCAGGATAATAAAAATTGACAAGCACAAATAAATGCACCCAGAACCACACTGGCTTTGGCTGCCTTCCACACAGGACTGTTTAGTAGAGAGAGCCAGTCTGACAAGACCAGGGGTTCCTATCCTTTTGTGTGTGTTTTGGACAAACCCTCTGGCAGTCTGGCGAACCCCTTCTTAGAATGCAAAAAATAAAATACACATGACTATGAAAGAAATCAATTAGATTAAATTAAAGATGTAATTTTTTCACCCAACTGAATTCCCAAACCTCTGATATCTATCCTCAGATCCACTTGGGGATTCATAGGCCCTAGTTTAAGAACCTCTGAACAATAAGTGTTCCCCAGGACTTACTTTTCTAGCATCCAAATCGACCCATTTGCTGAAAGGAAATAAACAGAAGGCATTCAAGTTGTTATGTGGAAAAATTTATTCTCATTCATTCATTAATTGTCATCAACTACTGTGTGTGCCACTATTGTACTAATTAGAGATTTAAAAAAGAAACAAAAAACCAGTCCCTGCCTCAATAAACTTACTCTTCTTGTGTAGGGGAAGGGGGGCAGCAGGAAGGAGAGCAACATATACAAAGTTAAAATACACAGAGTAAATACAGAGTAACTGGCAAGGGCAGGGCTAGAAGACAGGAATAGGGGAGAGATCAGAAAAGAACTCAGTGGCTCAGGGATAGAGGGCTGGACCTGGAATCAAGAAGTTTTTGTTATTGGACATTTTCTAGCTGTATGACCCTGGGCAAGTCACTTAACCTCTGTTTTCTCAACTGTAACATGAAGATAATAATAGCATCTCCCTCCCAGAGTTGTTGTGAGGATCAAATAGGATAATACCTGTAAACTTCTTTGCCTCGTGCTGGGCACACAGTAGGCACTACATAAATGTTTATTCCCTTCCCTCCACCCACCCCCAGACTGGAGGTAGCACCTGAACTGAAGAAAGGCAGGGAGCCCAAGAGGTGGGTGCTTGAGAGCTACCCCTCCCTGGGCCCAGCTGTCAGTGAGTAGAAGAGAGGCCTGCCCGCTGCTCTCCCAGGGCTTAGCAGGGCCCTTGTGATGCTCGGTTCTCAGGTTACCCGCCTGCTCCACCTGTGGGCCTCCTGCCCTGGTGTGTTTGTCCCAGCTTGGCCTGCATCCTTAGTAAAAGAATCACTTCCTGGAGACCTCAATTTGTGCCCCAGCTTCCCAGGGGTTCCAAGCCCTGCTTTTATCATTCAGGGAAGGACTAATTTAGGGAATGGCCTGCCCAAAGACTCCAAAACCTGCATGGGGGCCCCCACTGTGTTCAGTCTGCTCACCCGCTCTTCGGACAGATCTGCATTTTGCTGGACCTGAGTCAGCTCTGCCGACATGGCTCAAGGTTCCCTCATTCTCTAGTCTCTTTCTTTCTCTCTTTTTCTTCCTTCTTTCCTTTTTTCTTTCTCTTTTTTCTTACCTTTTCTTTCATTCTCTTTTTCTTTTTTCTTTCTCTTTTTTCTTCCTTTTTCTTTTTCTCTTCCTTTTTCTCTTATTTCCTCATTTCTCTCTTTTTCCTTCTCTTTTCTCTCATCCTTTCTCTCCCTTTTGCTTTTTTCCTTCCCTTTCTTCCTTATCTTTCTTTTTTCCTTCCTCTTTCTTCCTTCTTTTTTCTTTCCTCCTGTTTTTCTTTCTTCCTTCCTTCCCTTCTTTCTTTCTTTCCTTCTAGCCTCTTTCCCTTCCTTCTCTCTTACTCCATTTTTTTCTCCAACAGTCCTAGCAAAGGGGCCTCATGTTACCCAGAAGGGGAATGGGATAGAAGGTGGAACCTGAGGAGAAGTGTGCCTTCCTTAGCCGTACCCTTCATCTTTGGAGCTAGGTGGTAGAAACCAGAGACAATGTGGTAGACGGGAAAATATATTAGATTTGGACTCAGACGACTTATGGTTGAATTCTGGCTGGTGAAAGGAAACAGAGACTTTACTCTTATCTTTACACCCACTCCCTGCACCCCTGTCTGTGCATAGAGTAGATACTAAATAAATTCTTGATGTTGAAACTCAAACAGAACCCTTAAATTTCAGTGGGAACATGCACACCTCAGGAATTGAGAAGCACTACAAATCAAAAAAATTTATTGTTTTATTCATTGTCTAGGTTTCAGAAAATAATAGAGAAAATTTTGACAATGCAGATTAAATTTAAAGTATGACTCTTGTGTGTGTGTGTGTGTGTGTGTGTGTGTGTGTGTGTGTGTGTATTTCCTATTCAAGTTCACAGACTCTCTGAAATCAGTCTACAGATTCCTCTGGATGCCATGGACACAAGAGTAAATCAAGTCAATAAGGATTTATTATGTGCCTACTACGTACCAGGCATTGGTGAAGAGCTCTCAAACCCACATCTTTTTTTTTTAATTTATTTTTAACACAGTTTATAACAGATAAAGCAATTTAGACTTTTGCTTGGGTGATACATCTTTTTAAAACATTTACAATATGGACCACAAAAGAACTTTTTTTTTTAAACATTAACCAGCTGAGACGCAGATAATATTTATGTTGCTAACTTCACAAGCTCTTGACCTAATTGTCTCCACAGTATTACTAAGAATTAAAGGACCCTAACTTAATGTTGTTGGTCTAAAGTCCTATGCCTAATAGGTTAATTTTAGACACCCTCGGATGTTCCCCTATCCATAATCTGTAATTGAATAGATCTGGTATTAAGCTTACAAACCTTTTGACCATAGGAAATTGTCACCAATAGTAAGAACATCACAGGAATACAATATCTCTCCAACTTCATGTCATCCCCAGGCAGGATTAGGTTATCCACTTGCATTCAGTCAGGCTTAAAGTCTGCCAGGTGTCAGTGGGGAAATTGAGTCAGGAGAATCCCACCTCAGCCCATGCTGAACAGCTGCTCTCCCACCCTTCCCTTGAGATCACCTATGCAGTTCATACCAGCATCTCATCAGCTTACTAGCATCATGTATTGGAGGCTCAGATTGCCTTTCTTGCTTCCCATACCTGGAGTTAGACTCAGAAGAACAGTCACTTAATAGTCCCACAGCATCTTAAAATGGCAAGTTCCAGTAACCAGGTCAAACCCACATCTTACCAGAAGAAATTGACCTACCCAAGGTGTCATAGGCAGTAAACAGCAGAAAATCTGCTGAATCTTCTGAAACCAGAGCCAGGGCTCTTCCCACTGTACCAGGCTGCCTCCCATATGATCTCTATACCCTTAGACAGGTTGCAGCACCTTCCTGGGCCTCAGTTTCCCCATCTGTAAAATCAGGGGTTTGGACTAGTTCGCCTCCAAGGTCCCTTCCAGCTTCTAAATCTAAGCTTTGTAAGAGTTGCTCACTCCATTTTGTGTGAGAATAAAGAAGGTCTGTGGGCCAGACCTCTTTACCTTGACAAATTGGAAGGAAATAGACCCCTAGCCTCTCCTGGCAGAAAGACAGAGGAAGAGAGCAGAGGGAAGAGCCGCTTAAGTGCTAAGGAAAAGCCAGGAGAAAGGACAGCCTTGATGCTGTGTCTAGCAGGCACTGACCTGATTCAAAGCTGCCAGAGAAGGTTTAGCACTATTTTGGGAAGGAGCAGAATTCAGGGAGCCAGAGTCCATTGAAGACGACTTGACCTTCGCAGAGAAAATTCTTAGATCCAGCAGGTGGATGGTTGTTGGGGTTTTTTCCTTTTATTCTTAATATAAGAGATTTGAGAGAGTGTGATAGGATTCTCAGAAAAGCACAAGGCTGTATAAAATGAACAGATTGAGATCCTGCAGCCTGGGGTCACAGAGCAGCTCAGGCAGGAAGGCTCAAGACAGGAGCTGCCCCTGACACTTCAGAACCAGAAGAAAGCCTCTTGGGCTGCTGATCCAAACCACCTCTTTTTTCCCATAAAGAAAATAGAGACCCACAGAGGGCCATGAGCTGCCCAAATCACACAACTGACCAGAGAGAGGCAGGGTGGACTAGTGAACCCAATCCTGGACCTGAAATGAGGAGGAGCTGGATACAGAGCCTGCCTCAGATACTTAATAGCTCTGTCTGACCTTGGGTAAACCCCTTAGCTTTTCTGTGCCTCAGTTTTCTTACTAGTAAAATGTGTAGGAGAAGGGGTAGACTCCATGACCTCTAAACCTCCCTTTCAACTTTAAATCTATGAGTCTCTGAGCTCAATTATTCATTCAGCAAATATCTATTAACCACCTTGCTGGATCTATAAAGATTAAGGGAGTAGGGGGAACCAGTGCCTGCCCTCAAGAGGAGTTGATGGGGGTGGGGAGAAATATGTACATGGTTTAGTCAACACAAAGTAATTAGAGAAGCAGCAACTGGAAAGGCGAGGTAAGGTCAGAATAGGCCATACATAGGTGGAGACACGAGCTGAACCTTAAAATCAGCTAGAGAGTCTAAGGAACAGAAATAAGAAAAAAGGTATCCCAGGTATAAGGTACAGCCTATGCAAAGGATTGGAGGTAGGAGATAGGTTGTTTATAAAGAAACCAAGCTGGGATTGGGAACCAAACCTAGAAAATCTTAGGCTAGACCTAATTAGAACCTTTCCACTTATCTCTTCCAATCCAACAAGCATTTTTTAAATTTATTGCCATTTTAGTTTAGTCAATTTGTCAGTTTTCTAGGTTTAAAAAAACCTAAATGTATCTATATAT
Organism: Notamacropus eugenii; assembly: GCF_028372415.1. Classification (NCBI taxonomy): domain Eukaryota; kingdom Metazoa; phylum Chordata; class Mammalia; order Diprotodontia; family Macropodidae; genus Notamacropus; species Notamacropus eugenii. The sequence goes on from NC_092877.1 coordinate 342,532,148, forward strand.
GTATGTACCAAATATGCATATAGATACATATACTTGCATAAAAGTATGACTGGACTGGTGATTTCATCTGTAACTTCTTTTGGCTGGTACCATTTTCTACAAATTAGAGGTTAAGTATTTGCTAAAGGTCAAATAATCAGCATATGTCAAAGATGTGCCTAGAAACCAACTCATTCATTTGCAGTATATACACTCTTCCACATCCATAGACCCCCTTCCCTCCCATACTGCCTTTCCAAAGAGGAGAGAAAGATACATAATCTCAAATCTTCCTACAATATTATTACACAATGTTCAGTTTCTGGTTCTTTTGATCTGTTTACATTGTTACAGTTGTTATACACATTGTGTTACTAGGTACTTCTGTTTATTTCACTCTCCATCAGTTCACATAAGGCTTCTCATGTTTCTCTGAATTCTTCATAGGTATTATTTCTTAAAGTGTAGTAATATTCTATCACATAGGTGCACATACATGCAATTTATTTAGCTATTCCCCATTGATGGACATCTATGTTGCTTCCAGTTTTTGTCACCACAAAAAGTACCGCAATAACTTGTTGTACATGGAGCTTTTCTTTCTTTTCAGTCTCATTATCCCCTTCATTCATTCCATGGTCTGGTCAGATTGGAATTCTTACTGTTGTTAACATATGAGATTCCATCTCCCATCTCTGAGTCTGCAGAGGCCAAGTTCTAAGCCTGGAAGGCCCTCCCTCCTCCACTCTTAGAATTCCTGATTTCTTTCAAAGCTCAGGTCACTTCCACTACATGATGCCTCTTCCAATTGCAGTGCTTTCCACCACCACTGCCGCCCCAATTATTTTGCAAATACTAATCTATGTACATGTTGTTTCTTCCTGATGGTATGTAAGCTCCTTGAAGGAAGGGCCTGTTTCACTTTTTGCCTTTGTATTATCAGTGCCCAGTACAGTACCAAGCACATAATAGGCACTTGTCAAATGCTTGTTGAGTGATTGATTTTGGTCTCTTTAGGATATATGCCTAGCCCTTGGAAATCTGGAGTAAAGGATATAGAGACATTTGAGTCATGTTTTTTGCAAAGTTCCAAATTACTTTCCAATAAGCATTGTATTAAGTATTATTATATGTGAGACTGTGCTAGGCTCTGGGGAGAGAAAGACAAAATGCAAAGTGATAAACACATTCTGGATCATACTTCTAGTGTGTGTGTATGTGTGTGTGTGTGTGTGTGTGTGTGTGTGTGTGTGTGTTTGCATCTGTGAGAGAAGAGAAGAGAGAAAGGAGGAAGAGAAAGACATAGGCAGAGACAGAGAAAAGAAAGAAAAAGAGGGGGAAGACAGAGAGAAAGAAGAAAAAGAAAAAAGGGAAAGAGAAAGAGGAGAGAAGGGGAAGGTAAGGGGAGAGAGAGAAAAAGGGAGAGAAAGAGAAAGGAGGAGGAAGTGGAAGGGGAGTAGTGAGAGAGAGGAGGAGAGTAAGCTTGATGGGGGGAGAAGGAGAGAGGGGACACCGAGACAGAGAGACAGAGATAAAGGGCTGGAGGGCTTTTCTGAATTAACAGACCCAAAGCAAAGTCTGACTTATATGAACTGATGCAGGGTGAAGTGAGCAGAACCAGGAAAATATTTTATACAATAACAACAGTGTCATGCAGATAAACTCTGAAAAATCTAAGAACTTTGAACAATGCAGAGAACCAATAATAAAGGGCTGCTACCCACCTCCTGACAGAGGGAATGGACTCAAGGTGCAGAATGAGACACATTTTTGGACATGACCATTGTAGGAAAGTGTTTTACTTGACCACATAAAGTATATTCTTTACAAGAGTTTGTTGTTCTCCACACATACCCCACAGTGAGGAAACACTTTTCCTAGGTAAAGCCTTGTCACAGGTAACACATTACCTGGGAATCTTTTATCTAAACAATCCTATTAGGACCCATTGGTCCTAAGAAAATGGAGCACAGGCCAGGCAGCCTGCAGAAAGAGGGCCATACATAGAATGAAATACCAGTCAGGAAAATATTGATGGAAGGGTGGGGACAGAGGGAGGAGCCCAAAGGGAGAGATCCTTGGTAGCCTCTTAGACCCCCTACATTCCTTCAAAGATCAACCCAAATGCTACCTCTCAGCTGGGGTTTTTCTTTATGTCCTTACCCCAGCTGCCTCTCTTTAAAAATTACCGTGCATTTATTTTAAATATACATATATGTCTAAAGGATGTTTTCCCCAGTAAAATGCAAATACCTCAAGGGTAGGAACTATTTCATTTGTGTCTTTGTGGTCCCAGATCCTAGCATATGTGGATGCTTAATATGAAGATGCCTGAATGAATAAATGAATGAATGAACAAAAAAGCAATGGGAGAAAATGGATAATTTTCATTTAGATTCCAAGAATCAATTTCATAAATACAGAATGAGGGAGGCTAAGGTAAGAGACACGCAGTCAAGAACCATAACCAGCAAAATTTTCACCTGAGGCAAAAGTGAGTGGAAACTGGGATACTGTGATTTCCTGCTGAAAGTATCACACTCATAGTGTTGGTAATGGAGGATGCAGGAGGAGTCTGTGTAGGGGAAGGAGGAAGTTGTTAGACACTAGGACGACTGCTACTAGGAGAGAAGAAAAGATGCTGAAGTGAGTAAAGGGAAAAGCAACACACACTCACATACCCTCCCAAGACACAACTGGGCATGAGAGGAAAGCCAACCCCAAAGATATGGCACTGATAGGTCAGAAAGGGGAGGCTGCACTTGTACATCTAGTGGTGAGGATGGTCAGGAGGGGGCCATCCCAGGAAAGGAAGGTGATGCAAGGAGGGCAAAAATAGATGAGATTTCATCTACTCAGGTCCTAGACCCAGCAAAGTAGAAAGTCCAGAGAAGTATATGCTAGCACCTTCTAAATGAGCTATCCTAGGACAAAGGCCTTGCGACCCCATACTAGTTAGCACCTACAAAAAAGATCTAAAGATTTGGCTCAATGTGGGTCAATAGTATAATGCTACTTTTTTAAAAAGTATTTATTCTTACTGCAATATTTTGAAATATCTTTGATTTATACAGCTCAGAAACTCGGTTTACCAGGACAGGGCATCAGCCTTCTGGGTCTTACTGGGTAGTTTGAAACTTTTTTGATGGCATGCTGTTATTAGTAAGGCATTTTTGAGCATGCACCCCCAAAATGCACCTATTTACTAATTATATATGTTCTGTATGCTACTGTTCTAATACCCATGCATATTATAAAATAGCAACTAGGTCACAAAAATAGAAATTAAAGAAGAGTGAGATAATAATGATAAAATATTTGATCCTGAAAGTAATAGGGAGTCACTGTAGTTTGCTGAGTTGGGGGCAGGGAGAAACATAGTCAGATGTGTACTTTAAGAAATTCACTTTGGCAGCTGAGTGGAGTGGGAAGAAACCTGAGGCAGAAAGAATAACCTGCAGACTGTGGCAACTGTACACAAGTGAGGTGATGAAGGTCTGAATTAGGCAATGGATGTGAGAGTAGAGAGGAGGGGACATATATGAAAGATGGCATGAGAAATGACAAGTCATGAAAACTGATCAGCTAGCAGGGTTGGGGTGAGGGAGTGAGAAGTCCAAGATAACCCTAAGGTTGTGATCCTGGGTGACTGAATGGACAATGGTGGCCTCTCTCCACAGTTACAGGAAAGTCCCAAAGGGGCTTTGGTCTGGGGTATTTGTGGGAGGGAATTATGTAAATCACTTCAATGAAGATCACAACCCATCCTTGCCTGTTCACCCTATGGGGATCACTCTGTTCCACCCAAAGTGAAATGGGGAGGAGGGGCTTTTGTTGACTGGTCAGTTGACTCAGGGTTACAAAGCCCATCTTCCAAGGGTTGCCTGCCACAGCTAGGGGTAAATTGGGGGGCAAGGATAAATATGCTTGTGGGGATAGGTGATTTTTCCAGGAGCATCCACACAGTTGCTTCTGTGGGTGTTCTGAAAGAATATTGGTTATGACTGCCCAGAGGGGTCCATGGAGGGCACATCAGTTGGCAGATTGAGTTTTCATGACAGAGACAGAGGACTGAGGACCATAATGTTGGTGGGGGAGGTACCATGAGTTGGAAATAAGTCCCACAATAGATCATTGCAGAGAGGGTGTAATGGTCTCATTTTTCCAGTCTCTGATTGGTTAATCACTTATCCTTTGGAGTTGTGCCCCCCCCAGCCCTGACTTTGATGGCTACTACCTCAATGAAGAGCCTCTGTGAGCTGATATAGCCAACTAATTCCTGCCCCCACACTTCATCCCCCTCTTCACTCCCACCTACTTTCTGGTGATAAGCTTCTCCCAACAGGCTGGTCTCTTGGTGGCACCAGGACCAGGTTCAGAGCCTTCCCAGCTTAGTGGAACTTGGTGGAAGCTAAGTTTTTACCAGCTTACATTTAGGGTAGTTGTCTCCTAAGAGGGAACTGAGACCCCTCAAGGGACCATGAACTGATCTCAAAGGATAAGCAATATGTCATCAACCAAGATGAAGCAAAGAGCAGGGCAATCAGGAAGGACCTGGCATAGAAGGTGGCTCTTAAATTGAGCCTTGAAGAGAGGCTAGGGATCCCAAGAGGCACGGGCAAAGAGCAAGAACATTCCAGGCCTGGGGTATAGCCTATAATGCAAGTTCTAAGCTGGCAGATAAAGGGAGGTCTGTCTGAAACATAACTACAGCAACTATCGTAATAAGAATGCTTATACAGCACTTTCCAGGTGACCCTGAGTACATTATTGTTTCTCTTAACCTCAGTTTCCTTATCTCTAAAAGTAGAAATATTAATATCTCCTATCTCACAGCGTTGCTTTGAGGCTCAAATAAGGTCATACCGAAGTGCTTTGTAAACTTCAAAGTGGCTATCTGAGTTTATAATGTATTTGACATATATTATCTCATTTGACCCTATTGATATGGAATGTGCAAGGGGTGTCGAATCCCTCTTTTAGATGACAGCTCATGGAAAAGATCTCTCAAGATTCCATGATTCTCAGAGTCTAGCCAAAATGTCCACTGATCAGTGGCTTATATGGCTATGCCATTAGGTTGGACTTGAATTACGAGGCATTAACACCCTGCCCAGTCCAGGAGAAGACCAAAGACTGCCTGAGACTGCCAGGCATGAAGCAACCATGAGGAAATGGCATGGGTGGGAGGGCCTCCAATGGTCTTTCCCAACATCTGATTCTAATGGAGCTGGGAGCAGCTCCCACACAGAGACCTCCTTCGACATTCTCTGCTGAAAGAGGAACAAGGAAATACCACATGTAAGAGGTGACAAAATTCCAGTTTGGGAAAGTCAGCTTGTGGAGACTGAGCCAAGCTTTATACCCTCCCCTGCTCTAGTCCCTCTTTCCCACTTCTGAATCATCTATTTCTCTGTCTCCCTGTCTCTGGCTTTCTCTCTCTCTCTTTCTCTCTTTCTCTCTCTCTCTCTCTCTCTCTCTCTCTCTCTCTCTCTCTCTCTCTCTCTCTCTCTCTCTCTCCCTTTGTTTCTCTCTCTCCCTTTGTCTCTCTGTCTCTTCTGTCTCTGTCTCTTCCATCTCTCTCTGTCTCTGTCTCTGTCTCTGTTTCTCTCTCACACACACAAACACAAAATAGTTGTAGGATAGATCTACACCTGGAAAATACCTCCAAAATCATCTACTCTAACCTCATTTCATAAGGGAGGAATTTGGGGGTGAATTGACTTGTCTGAGGTCACACAGCTACTAAGTTCCAGAGACAGGATATGAGCCCAGGTCCTCAAACACCAAAACCTTCAGGACTCTGCCCCTAGTTTCCCGATCTGCAGCTTAGCTCTCTTAAGACCAGTTCCCTCAGGGGTAAGATACAGAGAGGCTGAATAGGTAGGGTGTTTCCCCTTAGAGGAGGGCTGACCATAGGTTGCACCCCTCCAGCATCACTCCTTCAGCCTTTCTTGCCCCCTCTCCCACCTCTGCACATGGACAGCTGGGCCCTTTCTCTCTGGTGTTTATAGACTGAGTCACTGCCTCACTGGAGGATTATGTGCAAATGTCACTCTGTTGTTTCCTTCTGGAGGTTGTGCAAGTGTGTGTACTAAAGACTGGCCAAGTGCACAGAGAAGCTTTCCCATTGCCCCAGAGCAGTCAGCTGTGCCAGAGCCAGGTTTGCCTTTAGACTGGATGTCCCCATTGCCCAGGGTGAGAAGTGGTGGCAAAGAGTCCTCCTGTTTTCTGTTTCTTGACAGTTCTGAGTTGTGAGCTCCAAGACAAGATGCCAATCCTAACCACATAGATCCAGAGACTGAAAAACTCAGTTGGCAAGTCACTATTCTGGCAGACAGGAAGGTAATAATACTACAGGGCAATTTCTATGTCACTTTAAGGTTTGCAAACCAGATTGCAACGATTAGTCATGATCTCCTTGGGGAGGTAGCCCCACCCAGTGGAAAGAGTGTCAGATGTTCAATCAAGTGACCTGGATTCTAATTCTGGCTGTGTCACCTACAAGCTTTGTGACCTTGGGAAGGTTATTTAGCCTCTCTAAACCTCAGGAACATCATCTGTCATACTAAAGCTTGGACCAGACCTCCAAAATCCTTTCCAGATCTAATTATGTGTGCTTCACAATAAGCAATGATTATGCCCACTTAATGGATAAGGAAACTGAGGCTCCAAAGGATTTGATCATGGTTCTGCAGCCAGGCAGGCAAAAAGCATTTATTAAGCATTTACTATATGCTAAGTACTGGGATAAGATATATATGAACTAAATTGGAGCAAGTCCAAGAGAAGACATTAACAAGTAGGGTGGGACCTGGAAAGGACTCTTACAAATGGTGGGATGTGAACTGAGCCTTGAAGAAGTCAGAAAAACCAGAAGGCAAAGGTGGGAAGAGCATTCCAGGCATGGAGGAAGCTTAACTAGTGAAAAAAGCATGAATTGAAGGGTTGGGATGATGCATTTAAGAAGCAGAAAGTCAGTGTTGCTGGGTCATGAGTACAGAACAAAGTTTTAAAAAGTCTGGAGTCAGGAAGAGACGATGGTTCCATGTTCCTTGACTCCTCACTCCCTTATCCTGCCATGTCCCAAGAACTGCCAAGTCATGTGGTTTCCTAACATCTCTAGTATCTTCCCCCATCTCTTTTCTGAAGTTGCCACCCCTGGTAAAGGTTCTCATCACCTCACACCTGGATTATTGCAACTGCCTACTGGTTGGCTCCCTGTCTGGAGTCTCCCCACTTCAAACCATCCTCCATTCAGTTGCCAAAGAGATTCTCTCAAAGAACAACTCTGCTCAGTCCCTATACCCTTCACCTCCATTCAATCAACTGCAGTGGTTCCCTATTACCTCTAGGAGTAAATATAAGATGCTCTGTTGGGTTTTCAATAACTCCATAACTTGACCCTTTCCGACCTTTCGAGGCTTCTTGTACCTTACACTCTCCCCTCCTACCCAGCTCTTACCTTCAATCCAGTGATACCAGTTTCTGCCCTGTTTCTTGCACGCTCCATTTCTCACATCTGGACATCATCATAGGCTGTTCTCCCTCCTCCTGGAGCTTATCATATCTGTCTTCTAGCTTCCTGACTTTATTTAAGTCCCAGCTAAAATCTCACCTGCCAGAAGCCTTTCCAGATCCCCCTTAATGCTGACACCTCCCCTCTGTTGATTAATTCCCATTTATCCCATCTATACTTTGTTTGTACATAGTTGTTCTTATGTTTTCACCCCTTAGACCATGAGCTAGCTCCCTGAAGGCAGAATTGGCTTTTGGCTTTCTCTGTATTGCCAGCACTTAGTATGGTTCCTGGCATCTAGTGGGCTTTTGAGGTACACTTGAGACTTGAATTCAAGTCTCTTATGACTCCTAGCATATAGTTCAGAGCTCATGGAATCACAGAATCTTAGAACTGGAAGGGACCTCAGAAGCACCCAGGCCATCTGATTCCTGAACACACCTTACAAGTGGCCTTGCACACTCTCTACTCCAAGACTCCCAGTGAGGCAGAACCCACTGCCTACCAAGGAGGCCCAGTTTACTTTGGAACAACACTTATTGTTAAGTGTATCCTCACATAAGCCAGAATCAGTTTTTCTACAGCTTCAACCCACTGCTCCTACTTCTGCTTTCGGAGGCCAAGCAAAGAGGCTCATTTGTCTTTCAAAAATGCGCCAATCAATCGATTGACTAGCATTTTTTGAACACAGTTTTCCAGGCACCACACTAAGACCAGAGAATACAAAGGAGAAAAGTAAGAGCAGTCCCAGACCTCAAGGAATGAAAACTCTAATGGTGGAGATGAAAGTTAATAGCTAGGTATATAAAAGATACATCCACAGTAGATAGCAGACTGTCTGAGAGGAGAAGGCACTAGCTACCAGGTGGGGAAGGTGCCTTTCCAGACAAGGAAAGGCCTTCTACAGAAGGCAACATTTCAAATAATCTGAAATAAAGAAAAGCACTTTTTTGTCGTTACCCAATTCATTCAGTCATGTCTGACTCTTCATGACCCCATCTGAAGTTTTCTTGGTAAAGATACTGGAGTGGTTTGCCATTTCCTTCTCCAGCTCATTTTACAGATGAGGAAACTAAGGCAAACCACTAGTGTCTGAGGCCAAATTTGAACCAGAAATTGCTATATAAATGCTATGCTGATGGTGGTGGTGGTGGTGGTGGTGGTGGTGGTGATGACTTTGTGGAGTGGAAGGGTAAAAGATGTTATCAGTTCTTCAGCTGTTGTTTAATCAAGGACAGTCAATAACTATCAATCAATTAATCAAAAAGCATTTATTAAGTGCCAACTAGGTGCTGGTGTAGACTCTGAAGATACAAAGGCAAAATTGATAAAATTTTGTCATCTCCCCCCCCCCAAAAAACTACTTTACCCAAAATTCCATCCTACCTTCTAAATTTTTTTTTCTCCTTTTCCTTTAGGTTTTTTCAGTGCCATGGTCAGACACTAATTTTCACCCCAGTAAAACTGGGAAACAGGTACAATTTGTCCTCCTTCTGTTTTCATTGGACTCCACCCATTCTTCATTCCCAGATTTCCCCAGATACCCCCAACTTGATTACATATGACCTCATCTCACAAGTGAGCTCACCCTATCCCAGGCTTCCCACTCCTCCCTTTTTCAGAAGATGGTTTAACCAGTTCATTTACACGTCTTATCAGGACAAGGGATTAAGCTCTCCTTTGATATTTAAGTGATATCTCAAGGTCCCTAATGACTTCCTAGACTATGTATACTTTCTATCTCATTTTGATACTGGAAATATCTATTAAGTACCTACTGTGTACTGGAGGAAGAGATACCAAATTTAGATGCTAAGTTAGCATTTATATAGAATTTCCAGGTTTGGAAAACTTTTACTCATTATCTCTTGGAATTCTCACAGCTCTTTTAAAAGTAGGTGCTATTATTATCACCATTTTACAAATGAGGAAACTGAGACCAAATGGCCCAGGGTCACGGAACTAGAAAGAAGATGAGGTAAGATTTGAGTTAGGAGACTTAGATTTGAATATGGCGTTCTGACACCAATTAGCTGGGTCACACAGAGTGGGTGACTTCATCTATTTGGCCCTTGGTGTACTCAACTCTAAGATGAAGACCAGAACTAGAATGGTCCTACAGCCCATTTCATAATTGTGACAAAGCACTCTTAGAGATTTCCCAGCACTGCCTCAGAGAACTAACCATCTAGAAATGAGATGGAACAAACAGAGGTAAATTTAGTTGATTTTTGTAGAATTCCTAAAGGCAGCTAGTGGGATAGTAGTTAAGTGCTAGGCCTGGAATTAGGAAGACCTGATTTCAAATTTGGCCTCAGATATTTACCAGCTGTATGACCCTGGGCAAGTCACTTGATCTCTGTTTGTCTCAGCTTCCTCAACAGTAAAATAGGGATAATAATAGCATCTAATAATCCCAAGGGGTTGTGAGGATTAGATAAGATAATTTAAGTAAAAACGTTTAGTATAGTGTCTTTACTTACACAATAGACATAGTAGGGATATGGTAGGAGCTATCTATCTATCTATCTATCTATCTATCTATCTATCTATCTATCTATCCATCTATCTATCTATAGATATAGATACATGTATATTCCCTCCCCTTCCCCATCATGTTCGAATTTGGATTTTGTCATTTACTACCTGTGTGACCTTGAACAAGTCACTTAAGTTTTCTAGGTGTTAAGTTTCCTCAGGCTGAACTGGTGGACCTCTGAAGTCCCAATTCTAAATCTATAAATCCTGAATGCATTGAAGATGGAGGAGGTCCAGGGGAGGTAAGGTCCATTGCCTAGGGGATGGGAGGCTTACTGGAGATGGTGATTTTGATCTGGGATTAAGAGACTGGAGGCTTTGGGAAAGAATTTCAGCCCCTCCAATGCCCCATGACTAGGTGTAAATTCTAGGATAGGAAGTCACCTGATTCACTTAGAGAGAAGATTTAAATTCAAGACTGCCACAAATGGGATTACAAACTGATGATGGCTTGTGGAAGGGCCAGTTCCTAGGGATATCTGTTTGTACATCAGGCACTCTCAAGTAAGAAAAAAATGATAGGATTATGGAAATGACCTATGTGTCAGAGCACCTGAATTTTACTGAAAAGGGAATTGAAGCCCAGAGAGGCCAAGTGACTGGTCAAGCCAATGTGAACTTGGGTCTTCCTAATATCAGTTCTAATACATTAACTACTTTAAGACTTCATTCATTCGACAAATATTCATTGTTCCCTATGTTCTAAACATGTGAGGGAGTGGTGTATGTACAAAAACAAAAAGGAAAGAGGCCTTGCCCTCAAGAAGTCTATATTTTATCTAAGTTCAAAGCCAGCCTCAAACCCTTGGCCTCACACACACTAGTCGTGTGACCCTGGGCAGGTCATTTAATCCCATTGTCTCAAGAAAAACAAAAGAAGAAGCTTCTAGTCTACTGATGGTAGGGGTAGGGGACAACATGTACAACAGAATGAGAAGTCCATTCTCAAAGAACAGAGCTGGGTTTGTAATTACTGTCAGACAGTGGATTGATCTGTGTAGCTTCCCCACTCTTAGGCTTATAAATCTTTCCTGCAGTAAAGGAAAGACAATGCCCTTAGACAATGCCTCTCATGAAATCAGAATAGTAGGTCATCTTGTCTAACTCCCTCATTTGCCAAATGAGAAAAGTCTCAGAGAGCTTAGGTGATTTCCCCCAAGGTCAATCTGACCACCTATGAGGAGCAGAGCCAAGATAAAGACCCAGGTCCTTGGGCCCAAATCCAGCCCCTTCCCTCCATGCCTCACTATTTCTTCACTCCTCAGTATTGTTGCCAATTTTTTCCAAACAGAGAAAAGGGATGGAAGTGAAAAGGGATCTTCTGATCACTGAGATAGGAGTTAATTTTCTCCTGTCTTTTAAATAAGAAATTTGACAGGGACTAGTCACTTTGGGATAAAGTTGTGAAAGCCTGCGGCAGTACACCAGTTTGACAATATTTTAAGGTGTTTGTTTCTGTGACTCTGAAATGGAAATATTACGTACACAGCATAGAAGTAGTCAGATTAGATTCCTAAACACACCTTCTGAAACCTGAGCTACTGACAGACTCAGTAGTGCCCCCTTCAGGGGATATTTCCTAAGGTCTCAAGGACAAGCCTCTAGGTTACACCAGAGGAAGGAAGGAAGGAAGGAAGGGAGGAAGGGAGGGAGGGAGGGAGAAAGGGGGAAAATAAGGAACATCATGGTACAGTGGAAAACAGCTTTAAGTTCCTACTTCTCCACCCTCCCTATCCAGGTTTGACCTTGGCAAAGTCCCTTCCCCACACTAGGGGGTGGTGCCAGGTGAACTCTCATTTTCTCTCCAGTTTCAGAATTCTCATCTTTGCCTACTTCTCTCTCTGTATCCACAGTGTCTTGCACAATGTCCCGCAAATATGAAGCACGTAGTAAGTGCTTGTTGTCTTCGATTGAACTGAAAGGCACACATTTGTAAACCAGCAATAAGATAACACACATTTTAATCCTTCCATATATTCCCTCTTCACCTCCACCTCCCTAGTTTCCTCCCTCCTAAGGTCAATTTAGGTGCTACCTCCTCTGGAAGTCTTACCTGCCCCTTCCCCACTTTCTTCCTATGTCATGCTCAGCAGCTAGGTGATACAGTGAATAGCGGCTAGGTCTGGAGTCAGGAAGACCCTGAATTCAAATCAGGCACTTACTAGCTGTGTGACCCTGGGCTAGTCACTTAATCTGTGTGCTGTCAGTTACCTTAGCTGCAAAATGGGGATCATAATAGCACCTATTTCACAGAGTTGTCGTGAGTATCAAATGAGCATTAGCACAGTGTTTGCACACAGGTGCTTCATAAAGTTTGTTCCCTTTTCCTTCCTCCCCTTGATGCTAGCTCCCTCTTAAAATTCCTTTTTATGGGCTTTGCACTTGCTTATTGAAGCACATATTCTACCTCAGTAGAATATAAGCTCCTTGAGGGGAGGGACTCTATCAACAACATGACTGGACATAGATTCCTGGCACAGAGTAGCTGCTAAATATGAAGACTTGTTAAATTGTAGTTCACTTGATCTGTGGTCTTATGAACACTCTTCCTTAGGGTCCAAACCCTAACTCACGTACGGAGCTGAGAAGCCACATCTACAAAAAACAATGTAGTCTAGAGGAATACAAGAGTACCAAACAAGCAGTCTAGAGGCAGTTGGGTCACACAATTGCCAGAGCACAAGACCTGGAATCAGAAATACCTGAGCTCAAATCTGGCCTCAGTGGTATGACCTTGGGCAGGTCACTTACCCCTCTTGCCTCAGTTTCCTCATCTGTAAAATAAATTGGAGAAGGAAATGGTAAACCACTCTGGCATCTTTTCCAAGAAAACTCCAAATGGGGTCATGAAAAGTCAGGCATGACTGAAATGACCAACCAACAACAAAAAAGTGGATATTGCAGTGGACTTGTAATAAGAACAACCAGGGGTTCTAATTTTTCTTCTAACAGTTACTGGCTATGTGACCCAGGACAAGGCCTTTCATCTCTTTGAGCCTGTTTCTTTAGCTGGAAAATGGTCATTTTAATATGGATATTGCTCTATTTTTTAATTTCTTTTAAAATTATTATTTTTTTCAATTAACAGACATTTATTTTCTCTCCCTCCCCAACAACCATGGGTATGGGGGGGGGAACAAAGCCAACCCTTGTAAAACAAAAAGTACATTTAGGCAAAACAAATTTCTACACTGGCCATGTCCAAAAATACATGCATCTTTTGTCCTTTACCTCTCTATCAAGAGGAGGTTAGCTAGATGGTTTCCTCTTCAGCTCTTTAGAATCCTGTGTGTGGATGAGTCACTGCTGACCAGAGTTCTGAAATCTTTCCATGCTGTCTTCATATTATTACTGTCCTTGTTTTTGTTTTGTTCACCAGGACACTGCTTTCCTAGCTCACTTTATTCTGCATCAGTTCATTCAATTCTTTCCCAGGTTTCTCTGAAATTCTCTATAGGAGTATTTGTGAGACTCACAGATAGAGGCAGTCATAAGAATCAAAGGAGAGAAGGTGTATACACATTTGGCAGACCTTATATGTAACTCATTTTTGTTCGGTCATTTCAGTCATGTCTGACTCTTCATGACCCCATTGAAGTTTTCTTGGCAGAAATACTGGAATGGTTTGCCATTTCCTTCCCCAACGCATTTTACAGATGAGGAAACTGAGGCAAACAGTTTAAGGGACTTGTCCAGAGTCAGACAACTAATAAGTTCCTGAAGCTGGATTTGAACTCAGCACTCTATCCATGGTGCCACCTAGCTTCCCCAAGTGACTTGCATGTGTATATTATAGCTTGGTGTGTATACAATTAGTGGTTGCATCTCTCTTACACTCCTGACAGACAAGGGCTGCTTTGGTGCTTATCTCCCTAGAACTTAACACATGCCAGGCATATAAGAAGTATTTAATAAATGCTTGTTGATTGACAGATTAATGGAATGAAGCCAAAAGCCAATGATGGGTATGAGAGGAGAATTTGGTCTGGTGTTTGAGATTCTTTCCCAAACCAATAAGAATTCCAAACACCAACAAGGGAGAGATGAAGATTGTGTCAAAAGCCTGAACAAGAAGCCAATGGAAGGCTCTCCTGGGGTCTGGCATGTCTCCCTATGTTGCATACAGCCAAATCACCCAGTGAAATACACTAACTGGGAATGGAAAAATAAAATAAAATTGTCCCTGCTCTCAAAGTGCTTAAGTACTAATGGAGGAAAGATGCAGCAGGCACATGATGGGAGGAGGGTACTAGGAGAGGGGAGAATCACTTCCAGATTTCATCAGTGTTTAAACTCCCTTCAGTAATGTAGAAGGGGATCTCAATCTGTAATTTACAAATCTGATTGAGCATCTACGTTACAGCCTGTCATTCTATGCCTCATCTCTAATTTATCCTGTCTCTAACTGGTTTGGACATAATTGTTTGTAGGTTACCTGTCCCCCTTAGACTGAGAACTCCTAGATGCCTTTCTTTGCATCCTCAGGGTTAAGGGCCAAGCTCATAGTATGTCCTAAATATGTGTTTATTGCTTGCAGAAGAAATACCAAATACAAAGACCAAGAAAAGAAATACTCCCATAGAGCCGACATTGTCACAGGATGAATTCCTCTTTCTTGGAGAGTTGTCTGAGGCGTAGAGAGATGAGATAGGTCAAAGTGGAAAGCAGGGCTTCTCAACTCCTGAACCCTGTTCTCTTTCCACTAAGCCAGGCTGCCTCTAAAAAACACAAAATCTATACATGCAAAAAAGAAAATGAGCAACTTAGGGGATGAGGAAAAGTGGTGGTACTTTAAGAGAGCCTAGGAGAAAGCCCAGGGTCAAAAATTGTGATTTCTGGTGGCATAGTCAGTAGAACACTAGGTTGGGAATCAGGAAGACTCATCTTCCTGAGTTCAATTCCAGTCTCAGATACTTAATTGCTGTGGGCAAGTCACTCACTCCTGTTTGCCTCAGTTTTCTCATCTGGAAAATGAGCTAGAGAAGGAAATGGCAAACCTGTATCTTGGCCAAGAAAACCCCAAATGAGGTCAAGTGACTGAAAAGCAACTGAACAACAACAAAGTGCAGGAGAGTGAGGGTGGGGAAAAAATTCTAAGATGTTGAGATCTGATGTGATCCTAGGTATCTAGGTTGATTAAATCAGACCACAGAATGATGTGCATCACTCAACTAACAGGCTTTTGGGAGGGAGGCCAGCTAGATACCCCACCCATTCCTATCTCTGAGGGGGTGGGGGTGAGAGTTTGTGAGAGTGACAATCAATCAATCAATCCACATGCATTGTCTCCACTAGATTGGCCCAGCACTGGAAATAGAAGGATACCAGTAAATTCAGTTATGGAGTAGATTGTAACTCTATAGGGCAAGAATAAAATTGACAAAGGTGTCATTAAATATATATGTGTATTCATATGTATTACAGATTTGCAATGTACTTTACAGATTACCTCATTTCATCTTCACAACAACCTTGGAAAGCACATGCTACTATAATCCCCTACAGATGTAGAAACTGAGGCAGACAGAAGTTAAAATTCTTGCCCAAAATCTGATATGGTTAGAATATATCTGGAGCTAAATTTGAACTCAAGTCTTTCTAACTCCAAGTTCAAAGGTCTTACCCACTGCACCACCTAGGAACCCAATCTAAACACTGTATTATACTGCATAGCATCTCATGCCTCAAAGGACCCTATTAGCTCTAAACTTAGGATTTCTTGCTCATGACTGATGCTTAGTAGATATTTTTTAATGAATGTGTATGAATGCGTACATACAATTTGGGGTTCAAAAAAGCAACTTCTCAAGAACAAGATAAGAGGGTTATCTGAAAAAAATGATCTGGAGTTTTTAGTGGACCATAATTTCAGTATGTCATTCATATAATATAAAAGTAGCTTAAAACTATGCTAAAACTTTTAGGACATCCAGTATGGCATCAAAAAAAAAAAGCTAATAAGGTTTTTGGTTGCCTTGAGAGGCAGTGTTGAGTTGTCAAACCCCCAGTATGGTAACTTGATCAGACTGTGGGTAGAGATTCATTTTCAATTCTGGATGTCATCATTTAGAAAGGTCATTGATAAATTGGAGGCCTGTCCAGAGGAGAACACACAAGATGAAGAAGAGCCTAGAATTCATGCTGTAGAAGAATCAATTGAAGAAATGGTGTGTTGAGTCTAGAGAAGAGAAAAGTCAGGAGTTAGGCTACCTTTCTTCAAGTCTCTGAAGGGATTCTAGGTGGAAGAGAAATTAGATTTCTTCTGCCTGGTCCAGGAAGGAGAAACCAGGAATGACAAAGAAAAGGGACAGAAGCTAAAGAAAGGGAGAGTCAGGCTGGATGTTGGGGAAAACTTCCTAAGAATCAGAGTCCTCTAAAAGTGGAGAGGGGTCCCTGGGAAAGCAATAAGTTCCCTTTCACCAGAGGACTTCTAGCAGAGAACTATCCATCAGTTATATTATAACAGCAATTGTTTCTCATTTACTGATTGAACTCAAGGTCCACTGAGGTCTTTCCAACTTTAAAATCTGGAAAATCTCTGTCTGAGGAAGAGAAGAAGAGGTGAGAACCTGGCAGCCCCAGAGTTCCTTACCTGTGGGAAGCATTTGTCAGCCTGCCCCCTGAAAAGGAGGAGGTGAATAAGGTAGCTTGCTTCCCAAGCAAAGGATGGCCTTCTTGTGTTCAAAACTGTTTCCATGGTCCCCACCTTACTGACCAGTGAAAGATGGCAGAGATGTTAAGTGATCCCATGCTGTAAAAGTGAGCCTCTGGAAATCACTCAAATGTTTGCCAAGTGCAGCAAAGCTGCAGAAACACAACCAACTGTTTAATGAAAACAGTCATCCCGGCAACCTCGGGCTTTTTTATTTTCTGAAAACATACTGCTCTTTTCCACTCCTGACTTCAGATTATACAGACAGGGAAATAGACAGTGCTTCCCATCTGCTGTTCAAGGTTGAAAAAGAAAAAGAAATCAAACACTGGTGCTAAGATGTAATCAATTCTTTTAGAAACAAACTTTAAGTTACAAGAATATATATGTATATATATATGTATGTATGTATATATGTATATATGTATGTGTGTGTGTGTGTATGGGACCCTAGATCAGCTTGGGGGGAAAGACTTTCTCAAAGCAGAAGTGGAAATGAAGTCTGTTGTTATCTTCTGTCACAGTCATTGAATCCCAGAAAATCAAGAGAAGGAGATGTCAATAAAAACTATGTCAATTCTTCAGAAAAAATCCCAAAGAATTTGGGACACTTTTCTGAAGCTTGAAACCATATTTAATGATTGCTGAACCACTAAGAGGCCCTTGAAAAAGAAGGACTATGAACATAGCCCCTATAAAGCTTAAGGGCTATGCTTTCCATCTCTTGTGTCTTAGGGTAGGTAGAGAAGAGTGCTAGATAAAGCTCTGGGCTTGGACAAAAGACAGACCTGAATTCAAATGCGGTCATTGCTATTTACTGTATGATCATGGGCAAATCACTTTTCTAAGCCTCAGTTTCTTTGTCCTAAAGGCCTTCCTGCCTTCAGTCTCTCCTCTTTTCCAACTCATCTTCTGTACAGTTCTCCAAATGATATTCCTAAAACATCAGCCTAATCATGTCATAGGGGCAGCTAGGTGGCACAGTGGATAGAGCACTGGGCTTGGAGTCAGGAAGATCTGAGTTCAAATCCAGCTTCAGACACTTGTCTCCCTGGGCAAGTCACTTAACCATGTTTGCCTCAGTTCCTTATTTGTAAAATGACCTGGAGAAGGAAATGGCAAATCACTTCAGTGTCTTTGCCAAGAAAACCCCAGATGAGGTTACAAAAAGTCATTCATGACTGACCAACAGATACATGTATACATATATTACCTCTGAGGAATTGCGTGTTGGAAAACCAGAGTTATTGAAAGGACACAGAATATATGATGAGGTGAGGCATACCTCTCTACTCCCAGCACAGAGGTGGGGGACCATAAGGTCAGAATATTGTATATATTGTCATATGTAATCACATCAGGAGCTTTTCTCTTTGCATCCCTAGCATTTGATACAAAGCAGACTAAGTATTTAAAATGATTTCTTTGTTTCTTTCATTCATTTATTAGTTCATTATAAGGGAAGTTCCAGTGAAGAGAAGTAGGAATTTCTAAAAATAATTGTGATGAAACAGAATGAAGTGAGGAGAGTTAAGAAAGAATATCCACAATAATTGCTACAATATAAATAGTAAGAATAACCACAAAACAATGGAAAATGAATGCTGAAATTTACAAGAGCTAAGAAGCCATTTCCCAGACTCCTTTCCAAAGTGAGACATCCTCAAGTGGGAAACATTGTTTCTATTTTTAGATTGTTTTAACATGGTTGGTTTGCTGATTTTCTCTTCTTCCTCTTTTTCTTTTCATTTTATTCTGTTAAAAACATCCTTTGTGATATAGGATGACTCCCCTTCTTAAAGGGGAGAAGCATACAGGAGAAAGTGTATGCAATCAAAATTTAAAAGATACAATAAAATTTATTTCTTAAAATAAAAAAATACAGCCCAAGAAGAGACAAGAAAATTGATAACCTTTTCATTGAAGATGTGGGGGACTAAGAGATATGAAATGTTGTATACGCCATCAAATAGCATGTTTTGGGTTTTGCTTGATTGTTTTTATTGATTACAAATGATGTGGAAGGATTATATTGGGAAATGATTATGATATAAAACTAAAATTCACCAATAAAACTTTTTAACATCAACATGTTTCCTGTATCCTTTTTAGACATGATTGTAAAGTATATCTTCCCACTACTCCAACTTCTGTTTAGCATCTCCCAAAGTCAGAAGGCTCACTCTCTGGGCCAGAGGATGGTTTTGTTTTTCTTCTGCATAAGCCTGTTTCTTTCAAATAATCCACAAGCAAATAGCTCCCTTCTGTCAATGAGAAATTATCAAAGACCATGTAATCAGCTGACAAAAGATCTGAAAACAAGCCCAAAGAAGCTGCCTCCCTCTTTCAATGTTTTCCCCCCACCAAGATGCCCTGTTCTACTTGCCTCCCACTCTCAGAGAACATATAGCTGAGGATTCTTGTCTTATAATTAGACTCTGTGGATGGGAGCCTGAGGGTGTTGTCTGGGGGATAATTGACAAAAGAGGCGAGAATAACTGTGCTATGACAAAAACTGGCTGGTGGTCAGGCTGATGTGGGGAAGTGAAGTAAGTCAGTCACTATCCCCTACTAAGTCTGTATACTGCTCATCCTCTTTGCCCCACCCCCACAGCTGAAAATTTGGTTCTCACCCTGTGATGAGAAAGGGAGGAGGTCTGGGTATCATGGGAGCTACCAACAGCATGAGACAGTTTCTGTGTGGTTTGAGAGAGCTGTCCCCTGATCATAGAATTGTAGGGTAGCAGAAGTTGAATCAGCTAATGGGGACCATCCCTGGAAGCATCTGTTCACAGTTCTCTTGGAAACATCTGGAGACTCCGTGCTTGGGCACTTTGGGGGATGTTGATCAACTTCTGGGCTGCTTCTGGTGAAGTACTAGCTCAGTGTTGAAAGAATGGGTCATGTCTTAGATTCTCTAGCAACTCCAGAGAATAGGATGCTTATTCTCCACTTCTGTCCACATTGGATCATATTCAGTCTGCCAGGGTAAATATGGAGCTACTCAGTGAACAATTATTAATAATGCCAGATGGTAAATTTTAATTAAACAGGTAGACAGAGAGAGAGAGAGAGAGAGAGAGAAAGAGAGAGAGAGAGATGGATGGATGGATGGATAGGTAGGTAGATGGATAGATAGATGGATAGATAGACAGACCAATGGACAAATGGACTGATGAATGGATGGATGGATAGATGGATAGATGAATAAATACAGTTTTAATTAAAATTAATTGGGGGAGGGGTCCTACCAATAAGGAATTAGGTCAAGAAAGGAGTTAGAGGTGACTCTTAAGATGAGCTCTAAAGGAAGCTGGGGATTCTTAGAGGCAGAACTGAGGAATGAGAGAATTCCAGGGATAGAGAACACTTTACAAATGCACAAAGGTGGGGAAACAGACACCTGGTATCCTAAGAAAGGGTGGGTGAGTATCCTTCTCCCCTAAATGTATCTATAACCCTCTTTCAGCTTTGCACAGCCTGTACACCAAGTCTATAATGTACCCCCCCACCTCAACCTTGATCCCTATCTTGTAGAATTCCTACCTTCCCTCAAAGTATAGTTCAGATACTACCTCCTATTCAATGTACTTCCCCAGTTAGCCGCTAGTCCTATACCCATACCCCAACCCTACCTTTTATTTACTTATATGCGCACACATTCCCTGGGACCCTGAATACGTAATGTAAGAAGCAGTCACTGTCAAGGTTTGGTCTGCTGAAGTATCTTCCCTTTTTACAAGGGAGGTTATTTGATGGGGAAGTGGTAGTCATTAGAAACTGATGATGATATATAAACAAAAAATATCAAAAATAAAATAGAAATATGGTACCTCTCTTTCCGAATATCAGCCCATTAGTGACTGGTCCTGCTTGGTGACCAGCATGAGATTTTATCTTGTCTAGACCCCAAATGGAAAAGCATTCCCTGAACTCCTTGGAGATTAGAAGGGTGCTCTAATGAGAATGTAAGGCCTTGAAAAAACTCTCCAAAAATGTGCACCAATTAATGAAGTGATTCCAATATCAACCAATCCATCTATTTATTAATTTCATTATGGGCTGTTACTGATTGAGAACACTGAATTAGAAGGCATTTACTTTGCTCCATCTGCTTAGTAGAGTTTTTTAAAAATTGGGCCTAGGATCAGTGGTAAAATAAATAGACAAATAGACAGATAGATAGATAAACAAACAAATAGACAAATAAATGAATGAATGAATAGACAAACAAATAAATAACTGATTTTGAATTGCCAGGTTTTCATAACTGTCAAGCTGTCAATCAGAATGCCCCAGGATTAAGGGGGGGAGGGAGCAGAGACTGGGCAGAATGGTTTGTAGCTACTGTTTTCTGTTTCTTGTTATGCAATCCTAGTTAACGTTGCTTTGAGCTAATTGTCTCTGCTGTTGCTCCATCAATCATCTCTGACTCTCCATGACCTCATTTGGAGTTTTCTTGGCAAAGATACTGGAGTGGTTTGCCATTTCCTTCTCTTGCTCATTTTCCAGATGAGGAACTGAGGCAAACAAGGTTAAGTGACTTGCCTAGGGTCACACAGCTAGTAAACGTCTGAGGCTGAAGTTGAACTCAGGAAGATGAGTCTTCCTGACTCCAGACCCCATGCTCTACCCACTAAATCACCAAGCTTCCCCAGTTGTGTCTTTGGGATAACCATTAAAGGGAAGTTCACCAATAGAGACTTGAGAACTATAGTAGCAGAATGTTGGAACCTCATAATTCCTAGGACCTGGGAATAGCTGCTGTCCACTGTAGGCCAATCAGTCCTCCCATGTAATTATGAGTTGGGGGAATAAGCCAAAAGAGATACTAATAAAACACATAAAAACATGAGTACAATCACACAGCCTATGAGGAAAGGCATCTCTACAGGGAGATATATCTTTTCCAAAGCCCTGGGTCATTTATCCATCCTCAATATGGTTAAAACAACAGGGAAATTGGAGGAAAGACCAAGATTATAGATTCAGAGCTAGAAAAGATACCAAAGGAGAGCTACAGTAACTCTCAAACATCCTCATTTTAGAGAGGATGAAACTGAGGCAGGACCAGGACTCAAATCCAGACACTTTGGCTCCCCTGTAAGATTCCTTCCATCCTATAATGATGACTCTCTAGCAGAACTGTAACTAGGCATTTTAGGGAATAGAAGTGGGGCTGGGGCTCACTCACTCAAGCTTCCTTTGGAGAGGAAGCTTGACCTGGGGTACCTGTTGAAAGATTGACTGATCCTTAGGGTGGGATTGGAAAGGGGGTGTCTGATGATGAGATGAGACCAATATTGCACATCCCAGAATGATACTATGAGAACTCTTTAGTTGCTCCCCACTTAGAAGACAATAGAAATGGTACAGTAACTGATGAGTATTTTTTTAAGTTAATTCATTAAACTCTCTCTGTCTCTGTCTCTGTCTCTCTGTCTCTGTCTCTCTGTCTCTGTGTCTCTGTCTCTGTCTCTGTCTCTCTCTCTCTCTCTCTCTCTCTCTCTTTCTCTCTCTCTCTCTCTCTCTCTCTCTCTCTCTCTCTCTCTCTCTCTCTCTCTCTCTCTCTCTTTCTTTCTTTCACTTTCTGGGGATAGCCCTGCAGTGATGTATTTCTATGATTGGCTAAGGTCTGGTTGCGCAAAAGACCAGAGGAAGTCCAGCATTTATGAAAGAGTCATTCATCCGCGGTGGGTGAGGGAGCAGGGTCTTCAGTCCTGGAGGAGGGTGCAATTGTGCCTGGGTGCACAGGGTACAGATGGCTCCTCAGGGCAGAAATGAAACAGAAGGAGGGGCATCTCCCAGTCTGAAGACAGAGCATTAATTCTACTTCTTTTAAGGCACATGGGTGTGCCAATGTTAGAGACTTTTCCAAAGACTCAGAACTTGGCCCCCATTGTCAGCTGTGATCTTAAATTTGCTTCCTTCCTGAGGCTCATCTCTGAATTCTACCCCTAAACTCAAGACATGGCTTAGAGCCAACATAGAAATGAGCTACCTTGGGCTCTGCATTGGGGGTGGGGGTGGGGGGAGATATTAGAAGACTGGACAGCCTCTCCACACTCATTCTCCCATCCATCGACTGACAAAGGCTGGAGGAACCTCACAAGGAGTCAGTCTGGCTAATGGATTCTTGAGGCCTCCCTGACAGGGGTGGGGGAAAGAAGTAATGAGGAAGCCTCTTATAGCTCTTATTAGTGGACAATATTTGGGCTAAGACCAAAGCGAGGTGAGGGGGCACTGGGGTTGCCATATAAACAGGATGGGGTGGAAGGGAGAAAGATACTTTTATTTTCTTATCCATTGAAGATCTGTGGAGACTCATATGGGGTGGAAAGGATGTAAGGATGAAAAACAAATGGTTGCAAAAGTCAAGAATCCCAACCTCCAGCCTCTGGTGGCTATTTTGTTATTAAAGGGGAGTTGTCAAAGAGATTGGCAACTAATGGGTGCACTGATTTGGGGAATCTCTTCTCATACAATAGATAACACTTTTGAATCTTGACTATAGGTGCCATCTTACATGAAAATCATAGAAATACAAATCTTGACCATGAGTGTCATCTTAACTTTAAAAATATGCTCCTTTCTCAGCCATCCCCAAAGACATCAATGACGTATTTGAATGATATAAGCAATCCTAGTGTGTTGTGTTTGGCAAATAGAAAGTACTAAACAAATGCTTGTTGATTAATTGATTACTGTCCTAGGCCTGGGGAGACAAAGACAAAAATGAAACACTCTCTGATGTCAAGGAGCTCCATGGGGAGATCATTCACACACACACACACACACACACACACATAGATAGATATAGATGTGTATATATACACACATACATATATTATATACATATATATATATACATATTCCAATACCTATATCTTGTCTTGTATTAGTCTTTCATTTTCGAAGAGGGCCATGACCTCAGAGAAATGATGACATGACTTGCACTTGACTTTATTTTTTGAGTGAGGAAGGACTGTGCAAGGTCACCAGCCTCACTTTCTCCTCCTGAGCCATCTGGATCCAGGGACCAGATATTCATCAGGATGACTGGAGATGACCCAGGATGCAATGGGAGATCTTGGCCTTTTAGGTTAAGGCCTTTTCATGTACTCACTTAAAGTGAGGTAATGCCCATTCAGTAAACAGGCCTCTTTAAAAAGTAGTCAGGTGGATGGTTCCTTTAATAGAAAAGAAAAAAATGGATAAATTACACTGGGAGGGGTAGGAGTCTCAGGGTTGTTGTTCTGAAGAGAAACTGTTACTTTGTCATTCACTCTAAGCCAGTAGGGTCCAAAAACAGCCACTGAGTAGAGGTTGGACAGGGACCCACATATAGATATATATGTGCATGTACATATATGTGTGTCCTATAGGCATACATATGTACACTAAACATATGTGTATATGGTTGTCCCAAGATGAATGGACCAGGATATAGGATTATTCCTTTTTGTAGCATGCATGCATATAGTCAATTCAATTAACATTTATTACATCCCTACTGTGTGTCAGTCATTGTGCTAAGCACTGAGGATACAGAAAGAGACCAAAGCTAGCCCTTTTTCTAAAGGAGCTGGCAATCTAACAGAGGGAATAAGATGTAAACACCCATATACAAAGCAAGTTATATATGGGATAAATAGGAAATAATTAACAGAGAGAAATCACTGGACTTAAGAGGGGCCAGGGAAAGCTTCCTGTAGGAGGTAGGATTTTAGTTGGGACTTAACAGAAGTCATCGAGATCAGAAGTCAGAGTGGAAGGAGGAAGGGGGTAATGAGTTGGAGATCACTAGAAGTTGGGGGCTCAGGATCAGAAAAGGCTTTGTGGGGATCATGGTGTTTGAGCTAAGTCTTGAAAAACATGAGGGATAGACAGCCCTTCACAACAATGCAAAGATCTAAAATATTTCTAAAGGACTCATGATGCAATATGCCATCCACTTCCAGAGAAAGAACTATGGAGTCAGACTGAAGAATGAAGTAGACTATTTTCTCTTTTGTTATGTTTTATTTTTCTCAGATTTATCCCATTTGTTTTAATTCTTCTATGCAGCATGACTAATATGAAAATGTGTTTAATAGGAATGTATGTGTAGAACCCACATGAGACTGTATGCCCTCTTGGAGAGGGAGGTGAAGAAAATTTGAAACTTATGGAAGTGATTGTTGAGAACTGAAAACAAATTAATTAATAAATTTGGGGAAAAAAAATAAATAATCCCCTCTCTGGGTGTGGAGAAGGAGGAGTAAAATGAGAAATGAAGATGAAATTTTTTTTAAGTAAGATGTATAATAAGTAATATCAACTTTCTTGCAGATGCAAACAATCCCCCATTTTCGACAAGTAGAATAAACATGAAATGGTTCAAAATTTTGAACTTTTATAGGATAAAAAATACTGAAAATTTTAAAAAAGAAAAAATATGAGGAATTCTAAAAGATGGGGGTGAGGAGTAAATGTACTCCAAGCACAGGGGTCAGCTATTGTAAGGACAAAAAGGCAAGAGATGAAATATTGTTTGTAGTGGGTAGAGAGTAGTAGACTTGGAGTCAGGAGAAACCTGGGTTCAATTCCTGCTTCTGACCCTGACAATTTACTTAACCATCAATTCCCTCTTTTGTAAAACAGAGGTAGCACCTTCCTCAGGTTATGGTGAATATCAAGTGAGACAATGGATGTGGTTCACTTGGCAAATCTTCCAGCTTGGGTCAGTGTTGGCTATGGTTAGGAAGCCGCAAAAAACTTTCTGCTGTTTGGTAAGCTGCCTAGGGTAGTTGTTAGATTCTGGGACCCGAGTCAGACCACCTGGGTTCAAGCAAGTTCCTCTGACACTGGCTAGTTGTGTGACACAGGGTAAGTCATTTCAAATCTCTAAATTTCAGTTCCCTCATCTAATAATACCGTAAACCCTAAGTGATGGAGTTGTTATGAGATACACAAGTGATATCATGTCCATACAGTATATTATAAATCTTAACAAGCTATATAAATGTAAATTCTTCCTTCCTTTCTTTCTTCCTTTCTTTCTCTTCCTTCCTTCCTTCTTTCCCTCTTTCTTTTTTTCTTTCTCTTTCTTTCTTTTTTCTCTTTCTTCCTTCCTTCCTCCCTCCCTTACTCTCTCCCTCCCTCCCTCCTTCCTTCCTTCCTTCCTTCCTTTCTCTCTCTCTCTCTCTCTCTTTCTTTCTTTCTTTCTTTCTTTCTTTCTTTCTTTCTTTCTTTCTTTCTTTCTTTCTTTCTTTCTTTCTTTCTTTCTTTCTTTCTTTCTTTCTTTCTCTTTCTTTTGTAAAGAGCTTACCACAGTTCCAGGTACATACTGGACACTATATAAATGAAATTAGCTATTATTATTTCTGAACCAGACCCATGATTTCAGGGGCCTAAGGAACCTCCAATGACAAGAAAAAGAACCAATCTGATCAGCAATTTATAGTCTTTTTTTTTAAACAAGATTATCAGGGTATTAAGCAACTTGCCCAGGGTCTCACAGCTAGGAGGTGTTAATTATCTGAGGTTATATTTGAACTCAGGTCTTCTTGACTCCAGGGTCAGTGCTTTATTCACTGCACCACCTAGCTGCCCCAATTTATAGTCTTACAGAGTAACCTGAGGGCATCAAGATGTTAAGTGACTTGTTCAACGTCTCACAGCATTGAGGTCCAGTGGCTAGAATGGTGGACTTGGAGTTAGGAGTTCTAACTTCTGATTCTGCCTCAAGTATTCAATAGTTATGATAATCCTGGGTAAATTACTTAAATACTCTGGGTCTTGGTTTTGCCTTCTGCAAAATGTATGTTGGACTTAATGGCTTCCAAGATCCCTTCCAGATAAAATTTATGATCCCTGAACTCAGGTCTTTCTGACTCCAAAGTCTGCCATCTTCAGTATCCCAAGGCAGTTTCTTCTTGTGCTGGAATTGACTCCAGCAATCTAGGAGATGACCCTTCCTCCTAGTCCTTTACAGAGCTTCAACCCACCAGGGTGAAACATCACGTTTAAAGTCAAATTCATTCATCAGTTTACTGATTTTTTTCTTCCACTTTTTAAAAAGTCTGTTGTAAAGGATAGCTCTCTTATAAGGGAGGAGGAAGAGGGAGCAATGATGGTGGTGGGGAGATGTAGTCAATCTAAAAACAAAAGATATCAATAAAACCTATTTTTAAAGAAAATAATTCGCTTTCAGATGTTTGTTTGTGGCTTTTACTGACAAATTCAGGCTTTGGGGGTGGATTTCTTACAGTTCCGTTCAAACCGATTCACCAAACACTGGTTTTGTAAAGTTCTTATTGCTGTCATTTGCTTTTATATAACCTTCTTTTTCAAGTACATTCCTCCTCCAGAAATCTATCCCTTTGCACGAAGAATAAAAAAAGGAGGAAAGAAGTTGAAAAGAACGAACCAACGCACCCACCTGGTATGTTCTATACTCCTACCCTTCCAAAGAAAGAGGGGGAAGAGGCAGCATTTTTTTATTAGGAAGCAGATTGATACAATTATTCTGAAGTCAGAGATCTGAGTTCAAATCCTACTTCTGATGCATGCTACCTTGCTGCTTTCAGCAAACCACTTAGCTTTCTTGGTCTTCCTCAGTTTCCCTATCTGTAAAGTGAAGAAGCTAGTCTAAATGGCCCAAGGTCCTTTCTAGTACTATGACTACAGCCCCTCCTCCAAGGCCAGCGGTAACAGCTAACACACTGGAGCTTAACAATTGCAAGGCTCTTTACACATATCTCATTTGATCCTCACAGAAACCCTGTGAATTCAACGCTATTATTATCTCCATTTTGCATGTGGGGAAACTAAGTCTGGAAGAGATTCAGCAACTTGACCAGGGTCACACAGATAGTCAGTATTTGAAGTAAGATTTCACCTGAAATCTTCATGACTCTGAATCTAGGGCTCTATCCACTGAGCCCCCTTGCTCCCTCCAAGGTAGGTCAGTTTGGACAAACATTCATTAATCATCTGCTAGAACCTGGAAATACAAAGACAAAAAACTAAAGTTTGAATGAGTAGACATTTCAAAGGAAAAATGAGTTTCATATCATTCACTTTGACTTTGAGACAAACATCCAGGCAAAGGCAAGCAAAGGGCAGTTGGTCTCTAGATTTGGAATCTATTTGGGAGTCCATTTCAACATTTCTGTGGGTCTTTACTGATAAATTATGTTTTAACTTCAAAAAAAGACTTTAAAGAAAGTCAGGGAAACAGGACCAAACTGAAAAATCAGAAAGCTCCTGGATTCTTATCATGGCTCTGTTCCTGACTACCACGTCATCCTGGACAAGTTACTTTCCCTCTCCTGACTCAGTTTCCTCATCTGACAAATGAGATACTTGTACAAGAGTCCCTTTCAGCTCTGAATCCATAATTTTATTATCTCTAAGAGTTGGAGATCAAGACTGTGACTAAGGGTCCTACCTTTAGATCACACTAACTGTGGGACTCTAAGCAAGTCACTTAAGGAGTCAATCAACAAGCATTTATTAAGCATTTACTGCCTTTCTGGCATTGTGCTAAGTGCTAGGATACAAATAAAAAGGCTTGAAGGACCTTACATTCTATTGGGGAAAAGTAATGTATAAAGGGAAGTTGAAAAAACAGTGGGCATCAGGGTAGAAAGAAGTACCCAAGTAGGGACAGAGTGGGTATGATCAGAGAAGGAAGGACAGAGATTCTGAGAGGAATTCATCAATAGAAGGGAATTCCAGTCATTCATTCATCTGTCTATCTATCTGTCTGTCTGTCTGTCTGTCTGTCTATCTATTTACTTGTTTATTGTGAAGCATTGTCAGAGTTAAGTGACTTGCCCAGGGTCACACAGGGGCTCCAGCCATTTAAAGATGAGAAAACTGAGTGCAATGATTTACTCAAGGTTACACAAGCAATTGCTAGGGTTAGAGCTCTTTCCATGAGACCAGATACTGACCCAATAATTCTGCCAGCTTCCCAGTAAATGGAGGTTCAGACTTGGCAATCTTCAATACAACATAAAATCATTTTGGTGGGGTCAGGCACATCCTGCTGTCCACAAATTCGGGCAATCTCCACCGTTTGGTTTTTTACACAGAATGGCCATTTAGAATCATACACAACAAATCTGAACACACATCTTGGAATAATGTGTTGAGATCTGGAAGGGACCTCAGAGGCCATCTAATCCAAGCCCCTTTGTATATAGATGAGGAAACTGAGAGCCAGGAGTCCAAGAGATTTGCCTAAGGTCACATAGATATTAAACAGGCAGGACCAGATTTGGAACTCAGGTCCTCTGAAGACAAATCTAATCTCTTCTAGACAAGACACTTAAAACAACTGCTCAGACAGCTTATCTCCAGACTGATTATTTCATTTGGAGGTTCTAATTTAAGGTGGGATATGAAAATATCAGATAGAGGAAACTGGGTTTATTTCTATTTTATTCCTTAAAAAAAAAACCACTTTCATTAAAGAAGGGCAGCCTCTCATAAAAAGTTCAGAGAATGTCCCTCTTTTCTTTGCAAAGTTGGGAATCTAGAGGTATGGAATATTGCATGTACTATCAGATTTCCTGATGCATTTGTTAATTTTGCCGAAATTTTTCTTCCTCTTTATTCATTGTTAAGAGAGATGGCTTACTGGGCTGGGGGGGTGGGGAGGTGTGTAGCAAGGATAAATTTACCTTTTATTTCCCAAAAAATCAAATACATTTTTTTAAATGAGATTCTATTGGGAGGTGTGATACAGTCACAGAATGCCAAAACATGGAAGATACCTAGAGTTCATCTCATTCGACCAAGTTGTTGGATAGAAAGGGGAAATGAGGTCCAGAGATGCTAAAAAGCTTGACCCAAACTCACACAGTAAAGTATAAAACCAGAGACTGTCAAAATTATGAGACCTTAGAGACCTCAGAACTAGCAAAGAGCCCTCAGTAAGTGTTTTCATGAATGTATTTCTCTAAACACTGGAACCAAGGCCAGTATGAGGAATGCCAAAGGAGAACCTTGGGAAAGAGAGCTAAGTTCGGAGTCAGATGACCTGAGTTCAAATCCTTTACCATCTGTATGACATTAGACAAGACCCTTCAACTCTGTGCCTTTGTTTCCTCTTCTGTAAAATGTGAGGGTTGGACCGCTTGACCTCCAAGGGCCCCCAACTCTAGATGCAGGATTCTGCATTTCACTTGTCAAGGAAAGCCTATCTGTTCATGATCAGAATCTGTAGGGTTGAGGGGAAGAGACAACTGCTTTCCTTTAGCCTTGGAAAAAGTCACCTCATTTTGGGGTTTTCTTGACAAAGATACTGGAGCAGTTTGCCATTTCCTTCCCCATTTTACAGATGAGGAAACTGAGGCAACCAGGATAAAGTGACTTGCAAACTGGATTTGAACGCAGGTCTTCCTGGCCAAAGGCCAGGTGCTCTATCTACTGTACCACCCAGCTGCCTTACCTTCCTAAAACAGAGATGATAATCCCTTCAATAGGTAAGTCATAAGTCTTGTCCCTATCCCTACCTCCTCAAGTTACTGCATCTTTATCTGTCTACTTATTGAATTCCCCCCTAATCACCTAGGATGTAAGCTCCTTGAAGGCAGAAACTCTATTTTTTTTCTTTGTAGCCTCAGAACCCAGTACAGTATCTAGCCCATAATGGGAACTTAAATGTTTGTTGAACCTATGAGTGGAAACACTAACTTGTTACTATCCACCATCATTCAATAATTCAATTCAACAACATTTTTTAGGTACCTACTCTGTGCCAAATGCTGATACAACAAAGAGAATAGTAAAATGATTCCTGACCTCAAGGTGCTTAAATCCTACCATCTAGGCATCTGGGAACCAATGAAAATTTTAATGTTTTCAAGTGCCAGTCAATAATTGATTAAGTGCCTACTATGTGCCAGGCATTCTGCTAAGCACTGGGGATACAGAAAGAGGTAAAAGGTAGCCCCTGCCCTAAAGGAGAAGATAATCTAATGTTCAGTGCCAGCCACAGTGCTGGAAGGAAGTTGTGAATTAGGCTTGGTCCCTCCTCTGCCTGCCCTCAAGCAGTGGAATGAATATTTTTTTGATGAGGTAATAAGGTAATAAAAAAGTGACCAACTAAGCTTAAATCTTCAGTGATCTATAATCTCCTCTCTGTCTGCAGAGAAATGCCTAAAATAGAGAAGTGACACCATTTCTAGAATGGTGGGTCTGAATTCTGGAAGACCTAAGTTTGAATCCAGCCTTAGACACTAACTAGCTGTGTGCAAGTCACATAACTCTGTTTGCCTCGGTTTCCTCATCTATTAAAGGAGCTGGAGAAGGAAATGGAAAACTACTCCAGTATCCTTGCCAAGAAAACCCTATAGAAAGTATGGCAGGCTATGGGGTTCACAGAGTCAAACATGATTGAGTAACAACAGCCAAGACTCTGGAACACCCAGAGAGGGAATTTGAGTTCACGGTTTTTTTACTCCAAAGCCAGCTCTATCCATTCACTCTATGCCTCCTCCCTGCCCTCCCCTACCCATTCCTACTCATTCCTTTGGAAAATCATACAGTGCTTTTAATGAACCCACTTTTCTCTCCAAAACAAAAATCCATTTCTTTTTTCTAACACCAATATTCTCCAGTGATACTCTATGACAGGGAATCCTGAAATCCCCAAATCTCGGAGGAATCATAGCTGAGTGAGAAGTCACATATGGGAGAAAGAAGCAGACTTTAACATACCAGGGATAAAGTGTATACAAGAAACAGCTTAAAAGATAGTGAGGGAAGCTATGAAATGTTTTCTTATTAGAATAACCAAGTAGTATCTGAGAAGAAATGAGAAAATACACTTCCTTCCTGAGGTGGAGAACTAGGGGCTTTGAACAACGTATATCTATTGCTCAATCTATAAGCATTTGCTACCTCCTGTGTACCTGGCACTGTGTTTGGCACAGGGGGTACAAGGCAAAAAAATTCATTCTCTCAAAGAGTTACATTCCATGTGGGAGACAGTGTTGATATTGAAGGATAAAGAGAATAAAATTTTTTTTACAATACAAATCAGACATAGCTGCTAGGTTGATCAGTTTTGCTGCATTGTTTTTGTTTTCTTTCTTTCTTTTATTCTTGTGTGTGTGTGTGTGTGCGCGTGTATTTAAATGCGAGTTATAAGACCAGAGATATTGTGGGCAGAATGCAGGACTTGGAGCCAGGAAAACCTGGGTATGATTCCTACCTCATATTTTTAAAATCATAACATCACATTATTACAAATAATGAACATTCAAACCAACTCTGGAGCCTCCCGGATACCACCCCCACTCCCACACACCCACACACAAACTCAATGCAAAAGCCTGTCTTTCCACCAGTGACTGGCTGGGGAATCTAACCGCAGGGGACAGATCATCAGATAGTTTCAAATATCTCATCAGACCACTTAGACTTTCAGCTATGCAGCCTGCATTTGAAAACCTCCCCTTTCCCCATATTACTCAGCTCCTAAGTACCACTAAAGTACTTCCTTCCCTCCCTCTCTCCCAGCCACTCCCACCCCTCTGGAAACCCTAACCAACTGGGTGCCCCACACCCCCTAACTAATCAGCATACCCATCCATTTTTCCACCACAAGGGCCCATTGAGAGATGGAGATCCTGAACCATTGGAGCTGGCAGGAGATTGGACTTGGGAGTGGGTGTCATTGAATGGAGTCAATAGTACCATGATGGGGGGAGGAGGTCTAGGGGAAGTTGAAAGCTTGGGAAAGAGACAGAGAATTGGAATGTAAACAAATATAGAGAAATGGAAGAAGAATTTGGAGTCTGGGGTTCCAAATCTTGTTTTGCTCATTCCTCCTTGCCCAAAACTGCTTGTTTTCCCCCTCCCTTGTTTCCTCCTTTGTAAAATAAAGGGGTTGGATAAGGGAGAGACCTCTGAGGTTCCCTCCAGCTCTAAAACTGTGACAGTAAACAGCTGATGTTTCTTAAAAGCTGATCACTGAGGTAAGGGTTAATAATGACTCTATGAGGTGAAAAGTAAAAATAAAATTGCCTCCATTTTACAGATGAAGAAATTACGTTTCTGAGGGTTGAAGTGACTTGACTTTGGTCACAAAGCTAGGAAATGTTTGACATAGGATTTGAACCCATATCAATCAAGTTGCCAAACACTATTGATCCACATTAGCTACCTCTAGATGAGAAAAGGAAGAAATCAAACAAAGATTGACTACATTCTCTGATCTCTTTCATGTGGACACACACTTCAGTGGTGAAGATTACAGCCCATTCATGCCTCTCCTAAACGATATGCCCGCCTTGTCTTTTAAATATTTAGGGTAGAGAGTCCATCCAATAGACTGAGGACCTTTTCTTGGCATTATGTGTACAACAATGGACATCCCAGGATTTCTGGGGTTTTTTAGGGGATTGGGGGGAGAGACAAAACACACACACACATAGAGTAAATGCTAGATATGTTATCAGTATGAATGAGCTTACTATGTGCCATTAAGTGCCTACTATGTGCTAGGCAGTGTGCTAACTGCTGAATATACAAAGGCAAAAGTGGTCCCTGTCCTCATGGAGCTCACATCCCAATTCCAATGAGGAAATAGCACACCAACAACTATATACATACATACAAGAGATATGTATGGTAAATTTCAGAGGGAAGGTACTTGGAGTGGGGGCTGGAAGAGTTTCTTATAGATGGTGGGATTTTATCTGGGACTTGAAAGAAGCCAGGGAATTCAGGATGAGGAGGGAGAGCATTCTAGGCAGAGAGACAGCCAGGGCAAAAAGGTGGGCAGACAGAGGTAGGAGCGTCATGTTCCAGGAACAGCAAGAAGCTGTTGCCATTCAATTAAAGAGTCCGTGGAAGAGGACCAAGTATCTTAAAATGACTGGAAATGTAGGAGAGGAAAGAGAAGCCTCTTAAAAGAGTCAAGAAGACCTGAGTTCAAATCCAAGATAGACACTTACTAGCTGTGTGTGGGCAAGTCAATTAACACTGGTTGCCTCAAAAAAAAAAAAACCCAAATGAAAAAAGAGGAATGTAGGAGAAGGGGTCAAGTGGCAAAATGCCAAGCTTTTGTATGTGATCTTGAGGGTAATAGGAAATAGGTGTTGATTGGGCAGAAGGCTATGGTGGTAAATCCTGAGGGTTTTTTGTTTATATTTTGTTTGTACTTTGGTAGTCGGGTGGAGAACGGATTAGAGTGGGAAAAGCAACTAGAAAGCTATTACGATAATCTAGTTTTGGGGTGGTGGTTGGGTGAGTGGAAAAAAGGGATATGAGAAAGACTGTGAAGATAGAAATGATAAATCGTGACCATAAATTCAACATACGTTGCGAGTACAATGTCTATATGAAGTTACTTTATACGTCAGGGGAGCAGTAATGGCTAAATGGATCTGGAACTGCCTCTTGTTGGCACCTCAGCTGAGCCTTGAATGGAGGCAAGGATTCCAAGTGACCAAAGTGAGAAGGGAGAGCATTCCAGGTATCAGCATAGACAAAGGCACTGAATTGGGATATAACATATCCTATACAGGCATGTATGGCATGTTGAAAGAGGACTAGCTCCTCTGGTGTCAGAGTAGCTTGGCCCTGGACTCAGGAGGACCTGAGTTTAAATCTGACCTCAGATACTTATTGGCTGTGTGATCCTAAGCAAATCACTTAACCCCAGTGCTTCTTAAAAAGAAGAAATGTAGAGGGCACAATGGCAAGTCATTCTGGAAAGATGGGTTGGCTACTGACAAGGGCATTTGGGTTGGCTACTGACAAGGGCATTTAATGCAAAATGAAATAGTTTGTATTTTATCTTAGAGCATAATAGGGAGTCCTTGAGGATTCTCAAGTAGGAAAGTGCCTCGATCAATGCACATTTCAGGGATATCAGTTTGGAAGCTTGTAGAGAACGACTTGTAAAGGAGAAAGACTGAAGACAGAGATAATGGGGCAGCTTATGCAGCATTCTGGGACAAGGAAGCTTTGTTTGGGTGTAGGTTGTATTCACTGGCCTGGAGGATCCTTCCAGTTCTGAGGATCAGTTAATGTGTGAGATGAAGGCCTGATGACCAAACATGGCCCTGCCTCCTCCTACAAAGAGGACCCTGTGTTTCCTGGTCCAGGCACACACAGGATCTTAGGGATGGCAAGATGCTTAGTATCTGGGAGCAAATGAGGATTAGATCACTCCCTAGCTAGGAAGGGCAAGGGAGATATGGCAGTGCTGCTGGTAGCCCAAAGTCTTAGGCCTTTGGGGGAGAAAAAAGAGAAGAGATTCCATTCATAGGATTCAAGTTTAGAGCTAGAAAGTACCTTAGAAGACTTTGGGTCCAACTGCTTATTTTACATGTGAGCACACTGAAGCACAGAATGCTTAATTGAGTCACCCAAGGGTGCTAGGGGTGTAAAAAGAAAAATGAGAACTCCTGCTCTCAAGAAACTTACATTCTACTCTATAACTCTGAAAGGTTTGCAAAGCATTTTTTATCCTCATTGATCTTCATAGCATCCCTGTGAAGTTGGTGCTATAATAATAGCTCATTTCACAGATGAGGAAACTGAGCCTCAAAAGGATAAATGCCTTCCCCAGGCTTAAATCAAAGGTGGCATAAAGCAGGGAGATATGCTCACCAAAAGTCCTTGATGAGATGATGGACGATATCAATAAAGTCAATAATTATTAAGCACTCCCCAAGAACTCATAAAAATGGGAAAGCATCCCACATGTACAAAAATATTTATAGCAGCTCTCTTTGTAGTGGCCAAAAACTGGAAGTCAAGGGGATACCCATCAATTGGGGAATGGCTGAATAAATTATGGTATATGAATGTAATGGAGTACTATTGTGCCATAAGAAATGATGAACAAGAAGACTTCAGAGAGGCCTGGAAGGACTTATATGATCTGATGCTGAGTGAAAGGAGCAGAACCAGGAGAACCTTGTGCACAGCAACGACCACAGTGTGCGAGAGTTTTTTCTGGTAGACTTGGAACTTCATAATAAGGCAAGAATTAAAAAAAAAAATCCCAATGGTCTTCTAAGGCAAAATGCCTTCCACACTCAGAGAAAGAACTACGTAATTCATTCACAGAATGTAGCAGATCATGTTTGTGTGTGTGTATGTGTGTGTGTATTATGTTTTGATTTGTTATATGATTTCTTCCATTTATTTTAGTTCGTCTACATAACATAACTATAGTGAAAACGTATTCAATAGAAAAGTATAAGTAGATCCCAAACAGAATTGCATGCCATCTTGGGGAGGGAGGGGGATGGTGGGGGGGGTAGGTGTGGGGGGGTAAAAATCTAAGCTTTATGGTAGTGATGGTAGAACATTAAAAATAAATAAATAAATTTTTTTAAAAAAAAGAAAAAAAATAATTATTAAGCACTTACTACATGCCAGGGGCAAAAGACAGTTCCTGCATTCAAGGAGCTCACAGTCTAATGAGAAAGATGATAAGTAAATAGATAAATGCAAACAAACTATATAGAAAACAAATGGAAAATAAATAAAAGAGGAAAGGTACCAGAATTAAGAGGTATTGGCAAAGGCTTCCTGTACAAGATAGAATTTTAGTTAGGACTTCAAGGAAGCCAGAGGTCAATAGTCAGAACAGAGGAGGGAGAGCATTCCAGGCATGGGGAACACTATTATATGCAAATGTCCCACATCCATGGACATGCTACCTTGGCAAAAAGCATGTCTCCTCATTGGAGTCCTTTGTTCTTGAGATTTTTACATTATTTAGCTTAAGGTCTTTTGTGATGGTTGTTCTTTCCACTTACATTGTTGAATTTGTCATTGTTTTCTCTCTACTTCACTCTGCATCAGTTCATGTAACTCACATTCATTAAAGGTTTCTCTGTATTCATTTTGTTGGTTATTCCTTACAGTAGAAGAATATTTCATTACATCAATGAGCCCCAATTTGTTTAGCAATTCCCCAATTGGTGAGCATTTTGGTTGTTTCCATAGAACAAATAAATAAATGAATGAATGAACAAACTGAATAAACAAATAAGTGAATGAATGAAAAATGTAAAAATGGATGCATGCATGAATGAATGGATAGACAAATAAACACCTGAAAGTGCCGCCACAATTATTTTGTTCTATTTGGAGGCATATTCTTTGTCAGTGATTTCATTGGGTTATAAGTCCATCAATGGCATCTCCAAGTCAAAGGGTATGGACATTTTAGTCACTTTGCCTAATTCCAAATTGCTTTTCATAATTATTGGACCAATTCACAGCTCCACCAACAATGCATTGGTGTGTCTCTCTAACTCCAAACTTAATTGTTCCAGTATTTTGTCACTTTTGTCAGTTCACTGTCTGGTGGTTTGTTTTCATTTGTATCTCTCCTATTAGTAATTGGAGCATTCTTTCCTATAATTATTAATAGTTTGCTCCTCTTTTGATAACTATTTTTTCGTATCTTTTGATCACCTCTCTGTTAGGGATGGCTTCTGCTTATATATTTCTGCTAGTTGTTTTGATATCTTAGATAGTGAATTGTTATTGAAAATATTAGATTAACAGTCCCCCACCACAGTCATCTGCTTCCCTTCCTATCCTAGATTTATTGTTTGTTCAAAACTAATTCAATTTTATGTAATTAAAAGTATCTATTTTATCTTTACAATTGTCCTTTTCCTCTTCGGTTAAGAATGTATCCTCTGGCCGTAACTGTGAAACGTAATTTGCTTCTCTTCTAATTTTTGCATGTTATCACCTTTAATAGTCGTCACACCTCCATTCCGAATGGAATGTGTTGTAAAATGCTAGTCTAAGCCTAATTTCTGCAAAATTGCTTTCTAGTTTTCCCAGAAGTTCTTAGAACTTTCCTAGTTCTTTCCTAGGTTTATCAGCTACCTAGCTGTTGCATTCCTCTATTTTTCTTTCACGTTTGTCTTGTCTATTTCATTGATCTCATTTCCTATGTTTAAACCAATCCCAAATTATTCTGATGGGTCTCTGGTCTGGAAGCACTCCCACCCTTCTTTCCCAACTTTTTTCATTGCTTCCTTTGATATTCTAGATCTTTTGTTTCCCCAAATGAATTTTGTTATTGCCCTCCCTTGGATACTGCTCATTCAGGACTGTTGCAAGTCCTAGCTTTCTTTCTCAATGAAGACATTGCACCTGATACCAAGCATTCACGGCAAAGTGTAGAGGGATGCTCTAGCCTAAGGCAACGTGGCTTTGGGCAAGTTATTCTGGGTCTGAACTCTAAAATGAAGGGCTAAGACTAGGTAGCCTCTTCTTTTCCTTTTCTTTTCCTTCCTTCCTTATTTCCTTCCTTTTTTCTTTCTTTCTTTTTCCCATCTAAGTTCATGAAGCCCCTAAAATCTATCCACAAAAGGAATAGACCCTGGACCCCCTAGACCCCTGCACCAGATGATGTCTAAGGTCCTTTCCAGTTATAAATCAGCAAGACCAACATGTTAAAAAAAAAAAAAAAAAGAAATCTGACATGTAATGTCTAACACCCATGAACAGTCCACCTCAGCAAAAATGGGAGGGGGGGGAGAAGGTGGAGGGGAGGAAGGGCTTCCCATAATTCTTCTTTGGGGTCAAGTTTGTGCTTGATACTTTTGCATGATTCAGTTTAGATTGTTTTGTGGTTATTCTTTCCACTTCCTTTTTGTTTTAATCAATATATAATGCATATATTCATCCCAAGAGCCTTCTTCTACATGAAGTCTTTTGTGATTCCCCTAGTTGTCAACTCCTCCACAATATAGGTATTTATTTTGTATAGATTTTGTATTGACTAATGTTTATACATGTTGTGGTTCCCTTTCCCCTCTCTCCATTCCAACAGAACGTATATGCCTAGAGAGCAGGAACAGTTTCAGGATTTGTTGTTATTGGTGGTGGTGGTCTCTGCCCTTGTATCTTGAGTGCTTAGCACAAAGAAGATACTGAATAAAATGCTTACTGAGTGAGTGAATGAATGAACAATCAAATGAACAAATAAATAAATGAAAAAATGAAATTCCATTTAACTCAATGAAATGGACCATCATGGAGTGCTTTGATTTCCAGGTAGCCTTTAGTTGTCTTTGGAAAGAAACAGAGAGCAGTGTGACTTCCAGAAGAGTGTCAATTTAAAGGTCCAGCTCCAAATATCTCATGATCTGCACCATTGTGTCACTGAACTTGGCAAGATCCACTCCACATCTCCTGCATATCTACTCTTCTCTGCAGAATCCAATGACCATCAATTCCAGATAGTCCTAAAATCGGGGTGAGACAAAGTAGGGTCTTAGAAGCTCTTCAGGCTTTGGGTCTTCAGAAAATCAAATCAATCAGCAAACATTTATTAATCAATAAGAACTAAGCTAAATCAATCACTGGGGAGACACCAGAACAGCAAAACCACAAGCCTAAGGCCAAACTGTATCTAGAGAATATTCCTTCTCCCTTCTGGAGTAGGTCCCTAAGGGTGTGGCTAAGTGAGATAATTGCCCAAATCCCTAACCCTGGGGCTTTCCAGCAGCTGGAGTTTGATCCAGGGTGGTTACCTTGGTTTCCTACTGTGATGAAATTAGCAGCCTGAAGTCATGAATTCCAGTTCAGACTTTGGCACAAACTTGTAGGGGTGGGCAGGGAGTGACTGGAAGTGGGGCTAAGGGTGGTGGTAACTTTACTATCTGGGTTTTTTCATTTATTTATTTTTTTAATTTCAGGGCATGCCCTTCCTAGACCTGCATAAAACCAGCATAAGCTAGCCCCACAGAGTTAGAACTAGAATAGATCTTGTAAAATGCCTACTCCACCTCCTTAATTTTACAAATGAAGCATCTGAGATCCTGTCCAAGTTAACCTATAAGTGTCAAGGTAAATTTTGAGCCCAGGTTTCCAGGGCTCCAAATCCTACACCATTCCATCATGCCAGGATGACTCTCACCCTACCTAGTCCCAAGGATAATCAAACAAACATTTAATAAGCTTCAGGCACTGTGCTAAGAGGTAGGGTTACAAAAAGAGGCAAAAGCTAGTCCCTGCCCTTCTGGAAACAACATGGATCTAAACACAAACGTAAACAACATGAAAGTGATGAAATATGACTGTTCTGTAAGGGATGATGAACTCAGGGAAACTCAGAATGAAGTTAAACAAAACCCAGCGACCTCAGAGAGTTGTGAAGTGAGGGCTTTGGGTGTCAGAGAAATATTAGTGCTTTCAGTTCAACCAATGATGACACCTACTTTGTGCCCAGCACTGTGCCAGATGTTGGAGATACAAAGACAAAAGTTAATAACTGTAGCTGGCCTCAAGAAGCTTACATTCTACTAGAGGAGGGCTGAGGGTTATCAAGTGACAGAGAAGTAAATACAAGGTTGGGGGTAATGGGAGGGGGTAATTCAATTCAATTCCACAAACATTTATTAGGTCCCTACTACCAGCCATACCCTGAGGTTATAAAAACAAACAAACAAAAACTTGCCCAAAAGGAGCTATATCCTACTACTTCTAGGGAAATTTATGGTGATTTTTGATTTATTTGTCATTTTGAGATTGCTTGCCCTTCATGTTGATTTTTAACTTCATTTCATCCTTAAATTTGTTTTATTTTATTTTTGTTCTAAATTTAATGAACACCCTATTAAATGACTATTTCCATATGTAAAGTAGGATAGAAAAGGAGAAGTGTACACAAAACTGCAAATCTCTATTATGTATGGCTTGCTTTTCACTTTAAGTATAGCATAGTAGTGTATCAAATTATACAATATCAAATGATTTATCAATATATAGAAATATATAAATATTACAAATTCAACACATAACTTTCAAAGTTTTCCTGTCTGCTTGCATTTCCTTCTGTTCTCTGCATTAAAAAAAGAAAAAGTTTCAATGACCTTCTTTCCTCTCCATTTCTACTTGGGAAACTTATCACTACTTCCTTCTAGATTTCTTTCTCCAGGTTAAAAAAAAAACAAAAAACCTTTAAGCAAATACAGCCAATCAAGCAAAACACCTCTGTGATGAATTGGCCATGTCCAAAAACATACCTATCATTCTGTACCTTGAGTCCATCACCTTTCTATCAGAGAGAGAGGTGTATGCTTTCTTATAAGTCCTCGGGACTCATGGTTACTCATTACAATGATCAAAATTCAAGTAATCAATATCTATTAAGCATCTGCCATGTGGCTTAATTTGGTGTATTATATAAATTGTTCTCCTAGTTTTGCTTGTATTCTGTATCAGTTCATATAAGTCTCCCCAGATTTGTCTGAAACCATCCTTTTCTTTATTTCTTATTGTGCAAGAAGGCATGGAGATGTGGGGAATGTTCAGGGAGGACGAGCAACTCTGGTGTGAGAGCTTTCCAACCTCTTTTCAGGGTTGCTCATCCACTTTTGGTGTCCATTTGGCACTCAACTCCCACTTGAATCTCAAAGAAGCTGTAATATGCACAGCAGCGACACCCCAGTAATCTTCTCTGATGGACTAAACCAGTTTGAAGGTAACCACTAGGTCTCAAACCCATCGTGAGTTAGGGGGATGTCTACCCCAAGCATCTGAAGATTTCCCCAGTCACTTGGGCAGCCAAGACAATTTGTTCCAATGGCCATGAAGGTGGCTGAAGTAGGTGCCATGGAGCGCTTAGAGCTAGGTCAGACATCAAAGATGCCAAGGTCATTCACTGCATCCTGGGCCATATCCAGTCATACAGACTTTTGACTTATCACTGGACTTCAATGACTTTGGAAGAATGACTAAGGCTGACAACTTTGTGTAACTCTGCCTCACTGAAATCCAATTTAGCACAAGTCAAGATATCACTGGTGATATGATTGGTCCTCTTTGAAAATGAAGGACAAGGAACAACTGTGCAATAATATCCCATTACCTTCCTATGCCATCATTTGCATTTTGTTCAGCTATTCTCCCAACTCATGGACATCCTCTTAGCTTCTATAATGAAAAAAGCTGCTATAAATATTTGTAAATATATGTTATTTTTCTTTTACCTCTTTGGGGTATACCCCAAATAATAGTTATAACAACAGATCAAAGGGTATAAAGACTTTAGGGATTTATGAGGTATAGTCAGGGGTGTGCTGGAACCAGCTGAATAATTGACCTAATTAGGGTAACATGGATAGTGTTTGAGATAGAATTTGAATCACTTGGTCAAGGCTGTCCCTTGGAGGTAGATCTCATGTAAATCACAAGCCAATTATTAAATTTTCAGGCTAAGCATTTACTCTTTGGAAATCAGCAAAGACTACAGATCAGGATTGATTTATGGTGTTGCTGATTGTCTCAACTTATGAAGGGAAGAAAGTGTTAATAATGCAGATTAAACTGAAAAATGTGTCACACATAGATATTTTTCCTAAGTAGCTATATTAAACATTTACCAGCATATCACTGGGTATAGTTCCAGACTGCCTTTCCAGAATGACTGGACCAATTCACTGTGCACTGAACAAAGTCTCTTTTCCAAAGGCCCTAGAAATTTGTCATTTTCTTTTTTGGTCAACTTTGCCAATATAATGGGTGGGAGGTAGAAGCTGAGAGTTACTTTAATTTGTATTTCTCTTATTATCAATGATTTGGCTCATTTTAGAAATATTACTAGTAGCTTGAATTTCTTTCTTTGAAAACTGGCTGTTCATATCCTTTCACCATTTATCTTTAGGACTTTAAAAAATATATATTCAAATCAGATATGTCTTGAATATGACACCATTCTCAGAGAAATGTGATAGGACTTTCTGAGTTACCTATTTCCCTTCTATTTGTAACTACCTTGGCTATGTTTGCACAGACTCTTAAATGTTTCTCTTTTTTTGTAATAAAAATTGATCCTTTTGTATCTTATGATCTTTTCTATCTCCTGTTTGGTTATGAACTCTTTGAATTGTGAAAGTTACATTCTTACTCCCCTAAATTGTTTTTGATGTTACCTTTCATAGCTAAGTCATATCCATTCGGAACTTATCTTCCTGTATAGTATGAGAGCTTAGTCTAAATATAATTGCCGCCAGATTGATTTCCAGTTTCCTCAGAAATTTTGGTCAAATAATGAATCCTTATTCCATCAGTTTGGGAGTTTTATGTTATCAAAAACTACATTACTGTGTTTATTTGCTTTTATAAGTGGGTATATAAATCTGTCTCACTTATTTCTACTTTTTAATGAGTACCAAATAGTTTTGATAACTATTGCTTTTTTTTTTTTTTTTACTATAGTTTAAGATCTGGCACAGCTAAACTCTCTTTCCCCATTTTTTATTTGTTTACCTTGAGATTTTTAACCTTTAGTTACTACAAATTAATTTCATTACTGATTTTTTCTACCTCTCCAAAGTAAGCCTTTCATAGTTTGCTCAATATAACAACAAATAAGTCAACTAATTTTGGTACTATTGTCATTTTAATTTTATTAGAATGGCCTAATCTTGATCAACTCATATTTCTCCAGTTACTTAATTTTTAAATTAAATCTGGATTTCTGTAAAGTGTTTTTGGTTGTGTTCATATAATTCCCTAGTTTCACTCTCACAAGATGATTTGGTTTTTATCTTGGTGTGTAGAAGGGTAATTTACATCAGTTTCTTCTCCAAAGGACAGCCTTGACCAAGTTATTTGACCAGTTTCTTTCTCTGTAAAATCAAACAGTTGAACTAGATGTTGTCAAGCCCTACATCTAGGATCTCATGATAACCTATATAATCAAACACTTTCTCCTCTTCTTCAATATTCATTTATAGCTTACTATGCATAAACTCTTCTCAAATGTCTCTGATGCTTAATTGTATGACAGAGGTGACCTTGTGTCTTGTGATCTCAAATGCCCTACAAACAAGCATAAGTTCTGAGGGGAGCTGCACCAAGCAGAGATTAAGGGTGGTTGAAGAAGGAAAGTTCCAGTGACTCTCTATCACCTCTGGGATGAAACACAGACTCCTTATTTTGGCATAGCTCTTCACAATCTAGCCCTAACTTATTTAACTTCCCTCATCACCTCATGCACTCTATACTCCAGCTAAGTGGAACAGCTTGTTGTTTCCCATCTGAGACAATCCATTTCCCACCTCTGTGATTTTGCCCACATGCCCCATTTCTCTAATGTTCTTCCTCCTCACCTCTAACTCTTGGGAACCCATAGTTCCTTTACCATACCCAGCTCAAGTGTACCTACCTATAGAGTCTTTTCTTAAGTTCTTGGCGCTCTCAGCAGAACTAAAGAAAACTGCTTTGTATTCATTTCACATATGTTTCATGAAAGATGGTGAGGAGTATTTGGATGTACTGTAAGACCTTAGTTC
Source organism: Notamacropus eugenii (assembly GCF_028372415.1). Lineage (NCBI taxonomy): Eukaryota > Metazoa > Chordata > Mammalia > Diprotodontia > Macropodidae > Notamacropus > Notamacropus eugenii. The sequence continues at coordinate 342,576,129 of NC_092877.1, forward strand.
AGGTCTGCTTCTGACACATACCAGCTGAGTATCTCTGTGAAAATCACTTTACCTCTCAGAATTGTCCTCAAACAAGCAATTCTCTAAGACTCACTCTATCTTTTTATATATAGGCATGCAGATAGATATAGATAAACAATTATCTATCTATATCTACATCTACATCTATCTATCTATATCTATCTATATATACATATATACATATCTATATCTATATCTATATATCTATATATATATCTATATATATATATATATATATATATATATAGAGAGAGAGAGAGAGAGAGAGAGAGAGAGAGAGAGAGAGAGAGAGAGAACTCTGGTAACCAATGACCAAAGAGTCACAGAGGTTTTGCAGCCACGGTTAACTCTAAAAATACCAAAGAGCTCACACAGGGTCAAAAGCAAAAAGCTTTCTTTATTCCATGGGGGGAGAGAAATTAGGCACATGTAGTGGGTCTTTCTCTGGTAGGAGACCCAAGGCAGTGGGGCTAAACCTTGATTTATACATTTGTGGTTAGACAGAGAAACAAACAGTATAGTGTAGCAACAGTGGTGAGGCCCTACACCAACACTGAAGCAAAGTTGTCCAGTGACAAAAGGTCTGTTTGTAGAAGGACTTCATGTCCGAATCTGCTGGTTTCTGCCTGAGCTCAGGGACCATCAGTTCTGTGATCTAGTTGCAGCAGAATTCATCCAGATCATGAGTGCAAAGGATTGTTGTTATGCCAAGCTCAGGGTACAGGTGGCTTGCCTGGTCTTAGTTCTGGAAAACAGGGTGTTTCCTAATAGCAAAAAAAGAAAGGGATGGTCTTGTATCCTTACCACACACACACACGTAAAAACTCCCTACACTGACAAAATCACAAGTTTAGTAACATAAAAATATACATAAACATATATGATACACACAAATGAATTGGTATGAGTGTGACATTTTCTTCTCTAGGTTCACCTTTTTTTCCTCCCAATAGAGTGTAAGCTCATTGAGGACAAGAGATTTCATTTTTGTCTTTGTATTTCTGGCACCTTGTGCACAATGCCTGGCAGTAGTAGGTCCTTAATGCATATTCCCTGAGGCCTGGAACAATGCCTTTACCTTTCTTTTTATCCCCAGGGCTTTAGCAGAATGAATGAAAGGATGGCTCTAAATGCTTACTCTGTGCCAAGTGGCATCTAAGAAATACTTCCCCTCCCCCAAGAGTATTTCATTTTTTCCAATTATGTGTAAAGATAATTTTCAGCATTCACTTTTGTAAAATTTTGAGTTCTGACTTTTTTCTCCCTCCCTCCCCTCCCCCCTCCCCAAGACAACAAGCAGTCTGATTTAGGTTATATATGTACAATCATGTTAAATATATGTCCACATTAATCATGTTGTGAAAGAAGAATCAGATCAAAAGGGAAAAACCAAGAGAAGGAAAAAAACCACAAAAAAGTGAAAATAATATGCTTTGGCCTGCACTCAGACTATCAGTTCTTTCTCTGAATGTGGATAGCATTTTCCTATTTGGTGGGGGGGGGCAGGGGGAGAGGATCTTCTTTTGGAATTGTCTAAGGTCATTGTGTTGCTGAGAAGAGCTAAGTCTATCAAAGTTGCTAATCTCACAATATTGCTGTTATTGTGTACAATATTCCCCTGGTTCTACTCATTTCACTCAGGATCACTTCATGTAAGTTTTTAGGAAATACTTTTTTTTTTAATTGAATTTATTTATTTGTTTTCAGTTTTCAACAATCACTTCCATAAGTTTTAAATTTTCTCCCCTTCCTTTTCCCCTCCCTCCCCGAGACAGCATGCAATCTTATATGGGTTCTACACATATATTCTTATTAAACACATTTTCACATTAGTCATGTTGCATAGAAGAATTAAAAAGAATGGGAGAAACCATGAGAAAAAACAAAACAAAACAAAACATAACACAAGAGAAAATAGTCTGCTTCATTCTGCGTTCTGATTCCATAGCTCTTTCTCTGGATGTGGATGGTATTTTGCATTGAGTCCTTTGGGAATGTTTTAAGTCCTTACATTATTGTGAAGTCTATCATAAACAGTCCTTGCACACTGTGGCTGTTACTGTGTATAATGTTCTCCTGGTTCTGCTCATTTCACTCAGCATCAGTTTACATAAGTTTAGGAAACACTTTTAAAAATGCTTTTTGACATATTGACTAGAAAGACCTTGGAAGTCAGAGAGCTTGACATATTGCCTGGAATGAGCATTAGAGGGCTTGAGTTCCAATCCACTCCCTATGTATGTGTCCTTGGGCAAATCTAAGTAACTGGGTAAGAATTTATCCTTTTACAAAATGAGAGGATTAGACTTGATCTCCCAAGTCCCTTTTGGCACTGAAGACTATGATCTAATTTTCAAGTCCTACAAGCAAATCGCATCCCAAACACAGTCCTGCCCAAACTCCTTAGCTGTCCCTCTTTTTCGTGGTCAGAGCTGATGCTGCACCTGGATCTTGATAAGCCTTGCTATCTAATCTTAGGGATATGACCCCCCCACACAAGGAATGCAACCAAGAATCTCTAATGTTGTTTTCATACCATCCTTGCAAAGCAGAGTTTCCATCTCATCTCACTTCTGGTGACTATTTCAGGGCCTTTGGGTGGAGCAGCCAGAATTGTGGAATCCCAGGAACTTGTTTTGGGAGGGATTGGCAGCCTAATCTAACACCAGTGTTTATGAATTTACTGACTGCCCACCTTCCAAGGTCTTGGGTGGGTCCCCAAACTGGATCAGTCAGTGAAAAAGTGAGTTCATAGGATGATAGATTTAGTGCTGGAATGACCTTAGAGATCATCCCTAAATGAAAGAATCAGACTCTAGCTTTAAATTTATGATCTCATCCACTGCCGTCATTTTACAGTTCAGGAAATGGAGTGCCAATGATGTATCTGAGGTCATAAACAGCTGTCAGGATTTGAACTCAGATTCATCTGACTCCGAATCCAGCAATCTTTTCACTGCACCAGGTAGTCTGCCAATATAGGAAAAGGGGATATACAAAAGTAAAAAAAAAAAAAACATTGAGAGTTACACAAAAAGTAAAAAACATTCTAATGAGAGTGTACTGCATTTAAATAGGCAAGAAAGTACAAGATAATTGGAGAAGGGGGCAAGCATTCAGTACAGGGGGAATCAGGAAAGGCTTCTTGTGAAAGGGGATCCCTGAGCTTGACCTTGAGAAAGACTACATCTCCAAAGAGGCAGAGGAAAGGAGGCACTACCTTCCTAGCGTGAGAGAAAGACTCTGAAAAGCCACAGAGGCTGTTAGCAGATGGGATGAGCAGAGAGCCCGAAGTGGGCCACTGGGGTTGGAATTCAGAGTCCCTGAAAGGGGCTAATGGGAAATAAGCCAAGGAAGAGAGGCTGCAGTCATGAAGGGTTGTAAATGCAGTCTCAAGAGTTGTCTTTATCCTAGAGGCAAAACACAGCTCAGGTGCCCCTGTCTAAAAGACTTTCTGGGTCCACCTCATGATGGGCACTCTTTCAATCTCTTGGAACTGATTAGCAGGTTTTGTATTCATTACTTCTGTGTTTGTCATCTCCTGCCATGTAATATATGCTTCTTGAGGCCCAGGGCAGAGGCATTTTGGCCTCTATTGCCTTAGCTTCTGGTCCAGTGCCTGGTACATAGTAAAGAAGATTAATAAAGTTTTTTTATTAATAGGTTTTTAAGTAATGGAGACATGTGGCATGGTCCGATTTTTGTTTCTACGTGATTATTTTAGTGACTGAGTATAAAATGGATTAGAAAGAGGATAGTAAAAGAAGAGAGACCAATTAGGAGGTTATTGCAATAGTCCAGGTAAGAGCCCTAAATAATAGCAATGGTGATAGAGTAGTGATAGACCCCTACTAATGATAATAATTCTGATGATGACCATAGCACTAATATTTAGAGTAATATACCATTTTAAAGCTTACAAAGTGCTTTATACTGTTGTTGTTGAGTCCTCTCTGACTTTTTGTCGCCCCATTTGGGGTTTTCTTGACAAAGGTACTGGAGTGGTTTGCCATTTCCTTCTTTGGCTCATTATACAGATGAGGAAACTGAGATAAATAGAGTTAAGTGACTTGCCTAGGGTCACACAGTAGCAAGTGCCTCAGGCCCAATTTAAACTCAGAAAGTTGACTCTTGCTGATTTCAGGCCCAGTGTCCTATCCACTGCCCCACCCCGCTGCCCTTGCCTTTATATGTAATTACCTCATTTGATCCAGGCAGGATCCTGGGAGGGAAATGTTCTAGCTATTGCTTTTCTGAAATTAAAATATATTTTATTGGTATCATTTGCATGTCTATCTTCTATATTCCCTCAATGAGTCCCTCCTTCCTTATCTTTAGAAATCAAGAATAAAAAAAAGGGAAAAAAGAGCTAGCAAAGCTAAATAATATGCTGAAAATGTGATACCCCACTTCTGCTAAGGAGATGCCTTCCCATATTTCTGCTTTGGGACTAAGCTTGGTCGTTATAACTTCTTGTTATTATTTTTTCTACATACATTGCTGTTGCAACTTTTGTTATCTCTTTTTTAACATTTAAAAAAAACCCTGAGGCTCAGAAATGGTATATGATTTGCCCAGGGTCACACAGCTGGAAAGTGAAGAAGGTGGATTTCAATCCGCTTGAGATCCAAGTCCAGAACTCTGTTCACTACAATGGGGGTCATATGAATAGAGAGAAAGATCCAGGATTTAGAGACAAGAGATTATTTTTTTAGGGGGAGGAAAAAGAATAAAAAAGTATTTCTTAAATGCTTATGTGCTATGCACTGAGGATAAAGACAGTCCCTAATCTCAAGGAGCTCATATGACACTATCTTGCTATAAGAAAGGATGAAGGAGATGATTTCAGAGAAACCTGAGAAGACTTATATGAACTGATGAAGAAGTGAGCAAGGAGAACAAGGAGACAATGTATATGATCACAACAGCATTTTAAAGACAAACAATTCTGAAAGACTTAGAAACTCTGATCAGCACAATGACCAACCATAGGACTCCAGAGGACTCAGGCTGAGTATGCTACCCACCTCTCGAGAGAGCAACAATAGACACAAGATTGAGGCTTTGGGGGGAACATGGCCACTAGAGACACTTATTTTGTTTGACTATTTGTAACCTTATTTGTATCACTTTTCCAATGGGGATTTGGGAAAAAGAAAATGTGAAAATAAAAGTAAAATTGAATCTTTAAAAAATAAAATATTTTTTAAAAAATTATACTCTAATGAGAGAGATACCTCATATAAGGGAGCAGTAGCCATCTAGGAGTAACTTAGTTTGTTGACTATGGAGGTAAAAATGATCAGACTTGGCAACAGATAGGTTGTGAGGGAGACAGAAGAGTTGTCTCAGTTGTGAATGTGGGTGAAAGAATGATAACTTTGTAGCATTTCATGTATGGGAGGTCATCTCTCAAAGATTGGATAATAAAGCTTATTATACATTATAAATATATTATATTTATGTATAATAATATGTATATGTAATTAATTGTATATAATTGATTATATATGTATATTATGTATACATATATAATATAATTAACATATGTAATTAATATGCATGATATATAATATAGTATAGTATGCTATATTATAATATACTATGATATGCAGTATACTATATATACTCTACTATAATATACTTATATATACTATAATATATAGGATACTATAGTATAATAATATAATATAGTATTAAAATATATAATAAATTATAATTACATATCAATATAATACATTAATATTATATAATAAAATATAATAAAGCTGATTATATATTGTATAGGTATATATCTTCCTTAATTGGGGTTGGTTCTGACATTTATAGGTGGTACAGTGGATAGAGCTCCAGGCCTAGAGTCAACAGGACCTGAGTTCAAATTCAGCCTCAGATTTACTAGCTGTATGACCCTGGACAACTCACTTAACCCCATTTTTTCCTCAGTTTCCTCATCTGTAAAATGAGACAGAAAAGGAAATGGCAAACCACTCCAGTCTCTTTGCCAAGAAAATCCCAAATGGGTCACAAAGATTTGGACATGACTCAAAAGCAAAAATGATTATCTCAGGCCAGGTATATGTCTTCTCTGGCCCTCAGTTTTATTACCTTTAAATTAAGGGGATTGAACTAGATCAACTTGAATGTCTCTCCCAGCACTAAACTTATGATCCCTATTATTCTAAGCCCCTTCTCTTCTTTGGGCATGTCTGAACCTCAGTTTCAATTGGTTAAATGAGAGGGGTTGACCTTGTTAGCCTCAAAGTTCCCCTTCTAGCTCCAAATCTACGAACTTGAGATCTCCAGCCTGTCACTAAGCTGAAAAGTATTCCAGAACAAGAACTGAGGGTGACTCAGACTCTGAATTAAAACTTTTCCAGGCCTTTGAAGTTGACCTTAAAAACAGCACTGTTAAACTGCTGATCAGACCAGCTTTTGGAGGAAAAACAAGCCCTGACATTGATCAAGGGTGAATTTTTAGAACCAGAAGGGATTTTAGAGATGATCCAATACAATGCCCTCCTTTTGCAGAAGTGAGGAAACAGTCCTCAGTAAGGTCAAGGCCGAGGTTGCCTAGCTATCTGGAGCCCAGGTTGACTATCTCCCAGGCCAACTCTCTTCCCATCACAGTGTTGCTTACTGAGTTTCTGGCCTCAGGATGAGAGACTGAGAAGCTCCTTCCCACTTGAATTCTCTTGCACAAATAAGTTTATCCTAACAATACACTTGAGTTGTTTCTAGTAACGGTCCAGTAGTCTCCTGTTTACAATAATATCCAAAAAAACCAAACAAACCCCAAAACAACTGTGTGGGAGGTTTGCTGTCAGGTTTTTGGAGGCTTTAATAAAAGAACTTGTCATTTTTCCCCTGCTAAACTTCAGTTAGAAATCCCATCTGGGTGAGTTCTCATCACCCATAGTTGTACTGAGTTTCTTCCATTTGCATATCTGAACATTATCCTGTAAAAGTCTCCATCAAAATATGTTGGGCTTCTCACTCTGACCCTGGGCCTGCCTTTAATGTCCACCATCATCCAAACAGCTCCCCCCACACCCCCACTCATCCTTCATCTAAACCAGCTCCATTCTCCACCTCGGTCCCGCCAGCTTCCTCGGTGCCATCTTTATTAAAGCCCCCAGCCACAGGACTTCGCACAGGCTGCCAAATAAATCACTGCTCTGTTCCTATCTTGCCTTCTCTGCCCTCAGCTTTCAATTAAATTTAGACTTCCCTTTTCAAGGCACAACCTCCATGTGCGTGGTTCCAAATGACCTTGTTTCCCCCTTGCCCACCACCTGGGCAGGCCTCTTATACTCCAGCTCCTGGTTCAAAAACAGAGAAGCAGGAATTTGCTACAGGCTCTGGGGGCAAACTTGAAGTCTCAAGCTGTTTAAAAAGTCTTTAAAGTGATAGCCAAAAGGGAAAGTAGACTTTGCAGAGGAGAAGCTGGGGGCCTGCATCTCTGGCCACCTGCCTTCAGGAAGAGAGAGAGAAAAAGAGAGAAGGGGGGGCAGGAAAGAGGGGGAAGAGAGAGAGAGAAGAGGAGAGGAGAGGGGAGGAAAGGAGAGAGACACAGAGAGAAACAGAGAGACAGAGAGAAGAGAAGACAGAGAGGAGAATAAAGGAGAGGACAGAAGAAGAGAGGAGACAAACAGAGAGAGAGAGGTTCTAATTTTTTTAATTCCTGCTTTTCTTGTGATAGTCTTCACCATTAATTTGACATGAACTGTAATCACTCTATGTGAGCATGAGGAAGTCACCCAAATCAAATTTAAACATCAAAACCCACCTTTCTCCTTTATCTCAGCATTCAGCCTCTCTCTTATCAAAGAGTACAGAAAAGTAAGGACCATGTGGGTGTCTTTCAGAATTTAGGCAGCCAGCCTGCCAGCTCCCTCCCTTTCCTGTCTCTCCCCCCATCCTAGGCCTTTACAAACCAAGATCATGGATAACATTATATCCAGAACTCTCAAAGACTTCAGAGGGCATCTAGTCTAACCCCTTCATTTTACAGATGAAAAAAATGAGACCTAAAGATGTCTGAAGGAGGACAATTACCTGAACTATTATAATATCCTCCTAATTGGTCCCCTGTCTTTCTTCTTTGGAACCCATCCTTTGCAGAGCTGCCAAATAGATTTTCATAAAGCTTAGGTTTGACCAGGTCATCCCACTACTCAAAAATTTTCAATGGCTCCCTATTACCTTTGGAATAAAAAATGAACCCAGCCTGGCATTTAATGCCTTCCACCTTTTGGCTACTGCCTATTTCTCTAATCTTATTTCGTAGGTTATTCCTTTTCACACTGTATTCCACCAGAACAGGTCTAGTTGAATTTAATTAGAAATTTTGCCTTGTAGAAGTATGTGGGTTCTTTATAAATTTAAGGAATTAGGAAATTAGGAGAGCAGTGGCAAAGAATGTGACAGTCTTCAGGAGCCTCAAGCAGGATAATTTAATGGAAATAAAATATTCCTGGAAAAGAATTTTAAACTTTTATCTAAGTTTACTATTATTGTATGGGTAGTATGGCTAAATGAATAGGGTATGGTGCTAGAGTCAAGAAGACCAGAATTCAAATCCTTCAAATCCTGTGACACTTACTAGCTGTGTACTCTGAGCTTCACTTATTTCATGCAGAAAATCAAGATAATATTATCTGTAGTAGCTTCCCCACCAGGTTGTAGCCAGGGTGCAATCAGATTGAATTCTAAACTGAGAGCGCTTCCAAGAATCTAGCCCTCTTTAGAATTAAGGGATAAAGATGTTAATGTGTGTATCTGCTAGATTTTTTAATTGGCAGCTTGCATATTCCATCTTGGAGTGGGGGAGGAAGAAGATGGGGGTCACCTTCTTTCCTTATTAGTGAAGCTATGGGCAGGTTCAGAAGCATGTCTGAAAGGTGACAAGGGAGTGGTCCATGGCATTGCTCTGGTTTGTAAAAAGAAGCCTCCCCCAAAAAACTCTCTCTCTCTCTCCCCCTTCTCTTTCTCTGCTTCTTTCTTCTGTCTCTTTTTGCTTCTCTCTTTGTCTGTCTCTCTGTCTCTGTCTCTCTGTCCCTGTGTGTGTGTGTGTGTGTGTGTATGTGTTTCTATCTGTCTATATCCTTCTTTCACCACTCCCAGGTTTTAAAGGCTCTCCTTGAGATTGAAAGAGTTTCAAGCTGTTCATAAGACACCTTTGCCATTTCACGTCTTCATACAGATATTTCTTTAAAAATGTCTACTACAGGCAGACACTGTGCTTAGTAACAGAGAATACAAGATGGTTGCTTACTGAAAGGAGTTCATGTTTTATCAAGGAAGGTGATTACAGATTTATTTCTAAGTGCCTATAAGGTGTCAGGTACTATGCTAAGTGTCAGTGATTTTAAAAGATCTCATCAATTAAGAGTCATGTTAGCACCTACCATGGGGAGACGTGTCAGACATTTTGCTAAAGAAAATGCCTTGAGTTTACCCGACAGATTTATGGAAAACTGACAAATTTATGACCAAACAAGAGATAGAGAACCTTATGAAATGCAAAATGGATAATTTTGACTACATTACATGGAAAGTTTTTGCACAGATAAAGCCAGTGCAACCAAGATTAGGAGGGAAGCAGAAAACTGGGAAAGAATTTTTACAACTAGTGTCTGTGATAAAGGTCTCATTTCTAAACTATAGAGAGAACCAAGTCAAATTTATAAGAATACAAGTCATTCCTCAACTGATAAATGGTCAAAAGATATGAACAGGCAGTTTTTAGATGAAGAAATTAAAGTTATCCATAGTCATATGAAAAAATGATTTAAATCACTATTGATTAGAGAAATGCAAATCAAAACAACTCAGGTACCACATCACAGATTGGCTATCATGATTGGCTAACATGGCAAAACATGAAAATTATAAATGCTGGAGAAGATGTGGGGAAATTATAACACTAATACATTGTTGGTGGAGTTGTGAACTGATCCAACCATTTTGGAGAGCAATTTGGAACTATGCTCAAAGGGCTATAAAACTGTGCATACCTTTTAATCTGGCCCACTTCTAGGGTTATATCCCAAAGAGATCATAAAAATGGGAAAAGGACTCACATGTACAAAAATATTTATAGCAACTCTTTTTATGGTGGCCAAGAATTGGAAATTGAGGGGATGCCCATCAACTGAAGAACATCTGAACAAATTGTGGTATATGAATATAATGGAATACTATTGTGCTATATAAGAAATGACAAGCTAGCAGACTTCAGAAGAACCTGGAAAGACTTATATGAACTGATGCTGAGTGAAGTGAGCAGAACCAGGAGAAGATTGAAGACAGTTACAGCCAAATTGTGTGATGACTAACTGTTAAACTTGGCTCTTCTCAGAAATGGTTCTAAGACAACCAAAAAGCTCATGATGGAAAATGCTATCCATATCCAGAGAAAGAACTATGGAGTCTGAATGCAGATCAAAGCGGACTACTTGCTTTCTGTCTTTTTGTTTTGTTCTGTTTTTTCTTTCTCTTGGTTCCTCCCATTGGTTCTACTTTTTCTTTACAACATGACTAATGTGAAAATATGTTTAATAGGAATGTATATGTAGAGCCTGTATCAGATTGCAGCCGTCTTGGGAAGGTGGCAGAGAAAATTAAAAACTCACAAGTTTATGGAACTGAATGTTGAAAACTAAAAAATAATTAATTAATTATAAAAGAAAAAGATACTTGGGCTGAGTTTTGAAACAGGATTTGAGGAATGAGAAGGAAAAGCATTTGGGGCATGAGAGACATCAAGTGAAATGACTTACTTAGATGCTACTAGTATCTACCTACCTACCTAGTTATCTATCAACAAGTATTTATTAAGTGCTTCTTACTGCAGCCTAGGTCCTAGGGATACCAAGAAAGGCAGAGATCATTCAAACATGACCCTGAAACTCAAATATTCTACATTTAAGCCTAGTATTCTTTCCTTTGCCCCACATTGTTTGGAGATGACCTGGATGGATTGACACATGATACACTTGACCTCCAATGTCATTTGTAGCCCTAAAATGATAGGACTCTTCTTTGGCAGACAGACCCTTCCATTACTTTGAGTTGTTGAGATTGAGCCTAGATCTTCTTCCCCAACATTTCCATTCAAGAGTCTTCATCTCCCCCTCTTAGCATCCACAATTTCCTTCAAAAAGACTTAACTCAGGCTCATTGGAATTTAAACTTTTTGAGGATTGGGACTATGTTTTTGTCTTTCCTTTATGCCTAGCACTTAGCACAATACTTGGCCCAGTCTGACCTTCTACAGTAACCTTTTTTTGACCTCTCAGTTTCTATTTCCTTTCCCCTAAATTACCTGGCATTTATTCTGATTAGAGCTGCGTATATATGTATATATATGGTCTTCTTTGATGAATGTTATCTTCATGAGGGCAAGGGCTCTTTCATTTTGGTCCTTGTGTTTCTGGTGACCAGCACAAGATAAATGCTTGTTGATTGATTGAATTGGTCCTAGATTCTCTAGACCCATGCTACTTTGTTCTTAGGAAATAACTGACATTTCAATAGTTCTTTAAGATTTTCAAAGTATTTTACATGCACCTCATTTCAGTTTCACAACAACACTGTGAAGGAGGTGTTCTTGGCCCCATTTTACAGACACAGAAACTGAGGCTCAGACCTAGTCTCCCTTTTCTTCTCACACCTTTCTTCTGAGATTACCTCCCATTTTCATAGTGTCTTATATGTGCGTAGTTGTTTGCATGTTTTCTCTCTCAGTGGCATGGGAGTGTCTTGAGGGTAAAGACTGTTGCTTTTTTTTTTACTTTCTTTGCTTCCCCAGAGCTTAGAACAGCACCTGATCTCTTGGTTGTTGACTGACTTAAGTGTCTTGACCATGGTTACATAGCTGGAAAGTGTCTGAGGCAGAATTTGAACCCAGATCTTCTTGTCTCAAAAATTCTACGTATGGGGAGAAGGAGAAGAAGACACTACCACAGTTGCACTGCAAAGAGCACCTAGTCCAAACCAGGAGCAAGTGGTAATAGTTAGTGAATAGGAAATATGGAAAAAGCCTTTGCACTTCTACAAAATTTCTTCTCTTTTCCTCCTTCTAGAAAAAGATTCCTTAAGACAAGCCTCGAGGGGCTTTTTTTACTTCCCTTCTATCATTACAATCAGTTGGGTAAGAAGACTCTGTTGAGTAAGGGGTGCTGAAAAGTTCTCAAACCTCTCTCCTACCCGCAGCATAGGATTTGTGAGATTGTTCCCATCTGCCTTGTGCCCTCTCCTCCAGCATCATCTCCATCGGCTGGACAAAGCTCAGAGAAAAGGGGTCAAGAGCTAGTATGGATCTCAGAGGCTAATCTAATCCAGCCTCCCTCATTTTATAGATGAAAAATTTGAGTGACTTGTTCCAAATCACACAACAGCAAAAGGGAGATCGGAACACAGGTCCTCTAACCTCAGATCCTTTTCCTTTCTCCTCTGCGGAGCCACCCTGGAACAGCCCTCTAATATAATGATCCCCTTCTCCCATTGGTTATTTCCTACTGGGGCCCCCATTTCGTGGAGGTTGCTCAACTGGCCAACTTTCATTCCCCTCCAGTTTCTCCTTCTGACTTTCTGAACTTCAACACCATACTCTCCAAATGGGCACCTTTCTCCCCTCCCCCACTGCCACCCCTTCCCCTTGAGGCCAGGCACTCTCTTTTTTTTTCTGCTATTTGAATTCCCTATACTTTGCACAGAGCCTGGCACATTGAAAGTACTTAACCAAGGCTTGTGTCTTGCCAACTTTACTCTACCCCAGTATCTGATATGAAGTGAGTGCTTTGGTCAAATAACTTTCTCCAGTGTCATCTTGGCTGATCTTTACAGCCACCCTGGAGGCAGATATCTCCTGCATTTTATAGATAAGGAAACTGGGATTAAGGCGAAGTCAACCAACTTGTCTATATTTACAAAACCAACGAGTGGCCAAGCTGGAACTGGCGTCCTGGAGTTCCGAACCTTCTTTTCTCTTTCTACCATCCTTTGTTTGCTAATAATAACTAGCATTGCTACAGTGAAGGCCTGTAAAGTGCTTTATATGTCTTGTTTTATCTTAAAATACTACTTTAAAAAATAATGTTAGCTTTGCTAGCTAACACTTGCTAGTGTTAACGGAAGCTTCGGGCTATTTCAGGCCCTTACAATCTGAGGACCCTTCCAGTCTGATTCCTTGTGCTCTCTCAGTTGTAGTCAAACTTGCCTCTAAACTACTTGCCAGCAAAGATTATTTCCTATTTACCTCCTCAGGGCCTTGCACAGTACCTGGCACTTAAATTCTTATTGATTGATTGATTGGATTATAACTAACATTCAATTTTCCATCTTCATTCCTTTGCACAAGTGTTCCCCTCTCTGTTACGAAGGCAATCCCTCTACAACTTCCCCTAAGACAATCCCTCCCTTTCTTCAAAGTCAGTCAATAAATATTTTTAAGCACTTACTTGGAATCAGAAAGATCTGAGTTCAAATCTGGTCTGTGTGAACCTGAGAAAGTCACTTCACACTGTTTACCGCAGATTCCTCATCTGTAAAATTAACTGGAGAAGAAAATGGCAAACTACTCTACTATCTTTTCCAAGAAAACTCCAAATAGGGTCACAAAGAGTCAGACATGACTGAAATGATTAAACAGTAACATAATGTACAAACAAGATATATACAAAATAAATTAGAAAAAGTCAACAGAGAGAAGGCAATAGCATTAAGGGAATCAGGGAAGGCCTGTCTTAGAATATGGGATTTTAGATTAGACTTGAAGGAAGCCAAGAGGTAGACATGAGGAGGGAGATCACTCAGTTTCAGGCACCATCTCCTCCACTATGAGGCATCTTGGGAAGCTTGGTGTGGAGAATTAGAGCTAAGGAGAGACTTCAGGTGAAATCCTCTCTTAGACATCAACTGTGGGACCCTAGGAAAGTCACTTCAGGTCACAGCCTCAGTTTCCATATCTGTAAAATGATAGTAATAATCATAGTGTTGAGGTTTTGGGTTGCTTGAGAGCCCAAAATACGAACACACTGGGTCCACAACGGAGGGCTAGGCTAGGTTAAGGGTATTGATGGGATCAAGGATGGGAAGTAGCCAGAGGCAACTGGACAAAGCGATAATGCAAAGCTTACAGCCTTAGGCAAATGCCAGATCAAGTGGAAAGATTCAAGGAGAGTTCAAGGGGGTTCCCAGAGCCTGTACCCCATCAATAGCACCTACCTCTTAGGGTTGCAGTGAGGTTCAAATAAGACAGCTTATATAAAGCACTATGCAAATCTTAAAATGATATGTAAGTACTAGTTATTATTACAACAGTATTCTCCCTCTAGAAATTATACCCAGATAACAATTGCTCACATTGACTTGACATTGGTGTTTCCAGAACACTTCCCCGCACAACTGCCCAGTGAGGAAGAATAGTTAGAATAGTATTGTGCCTTTTTCCCAGATGAGGAAATGTGACTGTGAGAGATTGACAAGTCTAAGATCAGAACAGCTGGAGGGTAGAGGACCTGGAGCTGTGTAATTGAGATCTGAAGACCCTGGAGTTTACGGAATCTCCCACATTTAAAGTTTAATGTCCAAGTCTTAGCAGGACTGCCTGAAGGACTGAGAGTTTCAGTGACTGGTCCACAGTCACACAGCTATTCATTTCAGTGGACGCATCAATTTGTTAAGCATTGGGTTAAGTGGTAAGAGTTGAGAGAAAAAGTGAAAATAATTCCTACCCTATACATTCCTTAAAAAAAATTTTAATAGTTCTCTTTCATTTTTAATTTCCCAAATTTTCCCTTGTAATCCACCTCCTCCTTCCTCCCTGAGAGCTATTCTCATGATTGAATTCTTTAAAAGAAAATGAAGAGAATCCAAAATTCAACAAATCTAACATTATATGTGTTGTTCCCCTGTCGTGGACCGTCCCTCCCTCTCCCATCTCTGCAAAGGGAGGTGTCTTCTCCTGTCTCTCATATGGGACCAAACTTATTCTTGATCACTTTACACTGATTTTTCTTTTTCTTCCTTCCTTCCTTCTTCTCTTGGGTTTGTTTGGTTAAGTTTTGGAGCAGAAGGTAGTTCAGGGAGGAAGGACACCAGGGGTGGAACCAGAAGAGGTCTCCTGTTGAAGGGAATACTTGAACAGATGGGCAGCTAGGTGGTACGGTGGATAGTGCACCAGTGCAGGAGTCAGGAGGATCTGAGTTCAAATCTCACCTCAGACACTTGACACTCACTAGCTGTGTGACCTTGGGCAAGTCACTTAACCCCAGTTGCCTCATCCTGGGTCATCTTCAGTCATCCTGATGAAGATCTGGTCACTGGATTCAGATGACTGGAGGAGAAGTGAGGCTAATGACCTGCACAGCCCTCACTCACTCAAAACAAAGTCAAGTGCAAGTCATGTCATTATTTCTCTGATGGCATGGTCTTCTTTGGCAACGAAGGACGGATACACACACACACACACACACACACACACACACACACACACACTTGAGCGGTTTGTGATGGGAGTCTGGAATTCTAGGCAGAAGAGGTAAGGGACTGTGGCTCTGGAACACTGCACAAATACTATGAACTTGGCTCCTTCCTCTGAACTACATTTTTCCTTTTATTTTTCATATTTCAATATAATTAAAAATTTCAATATAATTTCAAAGATGGATCTTTGGGTAAAGTAAATGAAAGGAATGATTGATTTCCAAAATAAACATCAAGACAAATTAAAATTGTTCATTGATTGATCCAATTAATTGATTAACTAATCCATTAATCAATGCCATCAGTATTGGCCCCATACTAGGTGCTCAGAATACAGAGACAGAAATGGAAGATCATTAGTGTTTATGTGAAAATGAAAATTGAAGAATTTGAGGACTCCTTTCTTGAAAGTTACCCAACTCTGCTCGGAACTGCAGGTCAGTGATGGTGACTTTATCTTGGCCCTCAGCCTTTGAAGAAATCCTTCTGGATTGTTTTTCCTCAGTAATGAGGATCAGTCCTGTCTGTTGATTGGAATATTGTCGATCATTCCAGACTGGGAAGTCTAATTAGCCTGTGCAAAGTGGCTGTTTCCCGGGCTTCTCCCAAGACCCACCTCAAATCTCACCTTTGGCAGGAGGCCTCCCCCTCCTACCTCCTCTTCCCCCACCCCTTGGAGATAAGCTGTCAACTTATGTATGTATCTATCTTGTACGTACATAGTTATTGACGTTGGATATTCCTCACTAGAACGTGATCTCCCGCAGGTGGAAGCTTGTGTTTTTGCCTTTTGGGGTAATACTTAATAAATCCTTGTTGACTGGCTAACTACAGAGTCACAGCCAGCACCAGATCTGGCCCAGACATCTTGGGGTCCCCTTCCCCATCGTCTTTGCAGGGGCCATCTCTGCAGCTTGGACTACAAATTCCCTGTATTTAGCAGAGTCTGGGCTTTCAAAGTAAGGAGGGTGGAGTGAGGGGAGGGAGGTTGGGACTGATTTAAGCTGCTGGCCAGCAACTCCCTCTGCTTCTCTAGTGACATGAGTAAAGCCTTTCCCCTGGTTCTGTTTGGAGTTATTGTTCTGGGGCAATCATCCATTGAAAATCCATCCCTTGAGTTCATTATATATTCTTCATCGGAGGGGAACAGGACTGTTTCCTGCAGCTTGATTTGGGTGCTAATTACCTGCTCAAACACCTTGTAAATACCTCAGTAAACTTGTCAAGGGGGAGAAAGCACCTTTGGGGCACCTGGCATGTCTACCTTTTAACTCAACCTTCACTGCAGGAAAAGCAGCCCCGGGCTTGCCGAAGCCCTCTCTCCTTCTGTGTGTCTCCGTCTGTCTATCAGTCTGTCTTGGTCTCGGTTTCTCTCTTACTTGCTGGGCTCCTCCCCAAACGCCCTCCACCCCCTCAGTCAGGCCCAGCGCCCAGGCCTGGCTGAATTGCAAAGGGATATTTACGAAAAGCAATTTCCTCATTTGCAAAAAGTTCCAGGCCAACCCTCTCCCTCCCTCCCACCCCCCCCCCCCCCACCTGCTCTGCCCCCCCTGCCTTCCCCTTCCCAAGCCAAGAGGCCTGCAAACCCAGGCTGGAGTCTTCTTTTGCAAATGCTCACCTGCTAGTACATCATGAAAGCATCTTTAAGTCAGTAAGTAAGGCTTGTACACAAACTTGCTCACCGCCCCTTCCCTCAGCACACACACACGCACACTTTACTTCTACACTTGAAGATATGGATCTTTTTATCAAAAACAAAATTCTTTAACCACTAACATCCAACTGGGATTAGGACATTTTTGAAAACAACCCTCTCCCCTTTTCCCCTATCCTGACAAAAAATAAAAATAATGTTTATTCTTGGGGGGGGGGGGAGCTGAACCATACACAATTGATAAGAATTCTGATTATCTCCACCTCCTTACACCTCAACACATTCCTTAAAACAAGCCCCAAGAATTATGAATGTCCTCTCAAAGAAAAACAGCCAAATCACTTTGGGGGAATGTGGGTGGGGGAGAGACTAGAGGAGGAGGAGGAAGGAAGTTCACAGGCTCCCCAAACCAGATTTGTACCCCTGGTTACTCCAGACCCCTCCTGGGTCTCAGAGCTCTGTGACCAAAAAGTTCTGGGTATAATGGAAAAAACACTGGTTTGGGAATCATTTAGAGTTCAGTTGTGAACCTGAGTTCAAATTCTGGCTCTTCCACTTGCTAGATGCTTGACCCTGGGTAAAGCAATGAATTTTAGTCTTCCAACTCTAACCTGAGGGCAAATTTGAACTCTTAGTAGATATGGGACTTTTCTCTGTAAAATAAAAGGTCCAATGTGACATTTTTGCCTCAGTTTCCTCAACTGTAAAATGATTTGGAGAAGGAAATGGTAAACTACTCTAGTATCTTTTCCAAGAAAACCCCAAATAGGGTCACAAAGAGTCAATATAACTGAAATGATTAAACAATAACACAATGTACGAAAGGTACAAAATGTACACAAGGTACAAAACAAATCAGAAAAAAGTCAACAGAGAGAAGGCAATAGCATTAGGAGACTCAGGAAAGGCCTCTCTTAGAAAATGGGATTTTAGATTAGAATTGAAGGAAACCAGGAGGCAGAGGTGACAAGGGAGAGCACTTAGTCTCAGGTACCACTTCCTCCACTATGAAGCCTCTTGGGCAGCGAGGTGTGGTGAATTGGAGTTGAGGAGAGACTTCAGGTGAAATTCTCTCTTAGACACCAGCTGTGTCACCTCAATTCAAAGCCTCAGTTTCCATATCTATAAAATGGTAATAATGATCATGCACCTGCCTCAGAGTTGCAGTGAAGCTCAAGCAAGATAACTTATATAAAGGACTTTGCAAATTTTAAAGTGACATGTGTACGTGTCCACTATGAGTGAGCCTAGGAACTTCCTTCTCTACATGACTTCCAGGGGTTCTTTCCAGCTTCACATCTGTGACAGTAGCAGTGTTAAGAAAGGACTGACTGATTTTGGATTGAAGGACATAAGTCAAAGATGACTCAGACTCTAAGCCTGAACCACCTGGAAGATGACAGTGACACTGACTAAACCTCAGAAGCAGGAGACATGGGGATGTGAAGAAAACAGAGGAATAAAATATTCTTTGTTCCTAATATGGATGTATACCATAGGTGATGAATGTATTACTGGAAGGGACCTGTTTCTCAATGACTTTTGGAAATGGACCTTCCCTGAATACTGAGGGGTCCCCAAAGCAAGATGCTTTTAGAGCCTTATTTCCATTAAAAAAAATTAAATGTGAACATCTGTTAGATTGAAACTCTGGAAAAACCTTTATTGAGTGAGTTCCTGTCATGAGCAAGGCACCATACTTGGAAAGAAATGTAGAAAGAGGTAACTGACAACAGAAGGCACTATGGGATAACAGTATAATCCTGGAGTATGTTTACTTTTTTCTTTTCAGAATACTTTCCTATTTCCTGACTATGAAGGCTGAAGAAGCTGGGTGATAACTGTTTTTCTTGGTCTAGGATACAAATATAGTTAACTATATAATTTCCATTCTCATTTTCCTTACTTTTTTATATTTTCCTTCCTTTTCCTTAATTTTTATATTTCATCTCAGTACTGTATCTTAATACAGAGGCAGAGTTGCTTAATGAGGCAATCTCAGAGTCAGGAAGACCCAGGTCCAAATTTGTCTTTGATCGATTTTCTCCAGTTTGACTCTTAAGAGAATCACTTAAGCCCTCTTTGCCCTTAGGCTCTAAATTCCAGATGCATAGCTCATCTGCTTTGGTAGATCAGTGTTCTTCATAGGAGAATTATTTATTCAAATGAATTTAAATGAAATGTGGATGGAAAAGGGAAGAGACTGGAGTTTAGGGGAAGACCCCATAACCCTACAATAGTCATGGCTAGTAGGTAGACAAGAAGGGCCTGGAACTAAAGTGGTTGAAGTGTGTGATGAAAGGAGGGAAAGCATATAAGAGAGATTTAGAGGAATGAGGGAGACAAGATGAGGTCCTTGATGGTATTTGAAGGGTTAGAAAGTAGGAAAAATGGAGCGTTGCTCTGAGATTTCCAACAGGAGTATCTGGAAGGATGGCAGTGTCCTTGACAAAAAGAATAGAATTAGGAAGAATTGTGGTTTCTGGGAAAGATAATGAAACTCATATTAGCCATATTGAGTTGGAGATGATTATGAGACACCCAGCTGGAGATATCTATCAGAAACCTATCAGTGGAGATGTTGGAATGGAGTGAGATGAGAGATAGATGTGTAGATGTAGCAGTCAGTCTGCATAGAGATGGTAACTGCACCAGTGGAAACTGGTGAGGAGTGAGATAGAAAGAGAGAGAGATAGACAGAGACAGAGAGAATCAAAGCCCACTTACTAGGATACAGGTCATGGAGTGAGGACTGGACTTCAGTGTTAAACCACGTCCAAAAACTTAAGTTAATTGCTGAGTCTAAAAATTCCTTGCTATGTAACTTTAGCGAGTCACTTGACTTTTGAAAAATGGGAGTAATATTTGCATGCAGTTGTATTCTCACACAGGGATGGTGTCAGGATGCTAGTGGAAGAAACTTCTCCATCAAGTGGGGTCTTCCCCATGAGTTCCATCACCAGCAAAGGGGCCTGGGGAAATGTCATAGGTCATAGGTTTAGAGTGGGTAGGAATTTTAGAGGATATTGAGTCCAAACTTCTCCATTTTGCAGATGAGAAAAGTGAGGCCTAGGAAACTTAGGTGATCTACCCAGGGTCATACAGCTAGTTAGTGTAAAGGGTGAGGTTTGAACCCAAGTCTTCTCAACTCAACTCTCCACTATGTTACAATGCCTCAGTGACTTCCTCTCTACTCCCCTAGCCTGAGGTCATTGCTTGCAGAGGAGGAAAAGGAAATGTTTCTAAAAGACAATTATAATAATATCTGTTCCCATAATCTAAAGAAAGCTGTTCAATTCTCCACATTGTTTTCTTTCACTGAGGTGACAGCTTATTTCCAAATAGAGATTGAACCCTGTTCTTCCACTTTTTGTAGGTTAATGAGTCTCCCTGGCTTCCAATCACTTCTCCTGGGGGAGGAACAGGGAGAAGAATGTCTTCTAGATTTCACATTCCTGCCAGCTCTGAAGTAAATATGTGTAGTGACTGTCTCCCAAGCTTCAGGTGAGAGGAAGCATGGCAGAATGAGGACAGGAAGGGACAAGGGGTTAGGGGGCTCAGGCATTTAATGGGACCCTCAGTAAGTTACCTGATCTCTCTGAGTCTCAGGTTCCTCATTTGTAAACTGGGAATCATAAACAAAAACAAACTCATAGTCACTGAAAAGAGATCATCTGTCTCCAAAGAAGGCTGACAATCACTTTTCAATGACTATGGGTGTTGTTTTTTTACAGGCAGCTAGATGCTCCAGTGGATTGAATGATGGGCCCTGGAGTTAGGAAGACCTGAATTCAAATCCAACTTCAAACAGTTAATTGCTGTATCATCTTGGTTTCTGCCTTATGCGTTGAAGGAGATAATAATAGCACCTACCTCAAAGGGTTGCTGTGAAGACCAAATGAGATAATATTTGTGAATCCCTTAGGATAGTGGCTGACACATAGTACACACTCTATAAATGTGAGTTATTATTGTTATTACTCGCCTCCTGGGTTTGTTTTGAGAAGAAAATGAGATAATATTTGCAAAACCCTTTGCAAACCTTAAAGGGCTTTATGAATTCTAGTTATTATTGTACACTGGGAAGGCTTTATAATACAATGGAATCTTTGCAGGGGGCCAGTTAGAGAAGCTCCTGGTCAATAAAGAATTCTTTTTCTATTTGGATTCTGTGCAGGGCATCTTCCCAGATGGTAACTGGTGCTTTGCTGGTGATGGAACTCAAGGGGAAGACCCCACTTGATGGAGAAGTTTCTTCCACTAGCATCCTGACACCATCCCTGTGTGAGAATACAACTGCATGCAAATATTACTCCCATTTTTCAAAAGTCAAGTGACTTGCTAAAGTTACATAGCAAGGAATTTTTAGACTCAGCAATTAACTTAAGTTTTTGGACGTGGTTTAACACTGAAGTCCAGTCCTCACTCCATGACCCGTATCCTAGTAAGTGGGCTTTGATTCTCTCTGTCTCTGTCTATCTCTCTCTCTCTTTGTATCTCTCTCCTCACCAGTTTCCACTGGTGCAGTTACCATCTCTATCTAAGGCGCAAACACTTTAGATGAGGATGTGTGTCTTCTCCATTTGGACTTTGCTCCATTTGAGTGCACTTAGCACAGTGCCTAGAATATAACAGATACAATTGTTATGTTCATTGATGGATGGATTGATGGAAGCAAAGAATTTGTTATAATCATATGCCTGGGAGATGCTTTGTTTGAGGAGAACCTTTAAGGCTACATTTTGTTCTATCAAGTTAAATGCCTTTTTGAAAAAAACAAACAACTGATCCAGTGAGGATTTATATTCTCTATAACTCTCAGTCAGTTGTATGACCATAAAGATGTGGTCTGTTGCAGAAAATTATCTGTGAAAACCTTCCTGTTCTCATTTTATTTTTTCATCCAGGATATCCTTGATGGGTACCTGGACAATACTCTTAAAATGATAGAGAGATGAGAAAGTGGACTTATGGGCAGATAACTGCTCATGTCTTCTCAGCCTTCTTTGTGGGGGACACTAGTACCCTTCTGTGTCCTTAACCAAAAAATGATATGACAATCAGGGAGTCTTCCTCTTTGAAAAGAAAGACTGTATGGAGGGACACACATGGAGCAGTGAGGAAGGGGAAACAGTACCATAGATCTATCTACCTTTGTAGTCACTGGAGTGACAGATGTTACAATTATATCAACCTCCCATAAATGATGAGAGGTGACATATAGAAAAGCAAAAACCTCAGGTTCAAATTCCACTTCTGACATATTGGTCCTGTGACTCCTGAACAATACACTTGATATCTCAGTATCTTAGGCAGTTCTGTAAGAGTATAGACTGCAAAGAAAGTACCCTTTTTGTTAGAGACAGTTTCCTCATCTGTATCATTTTATATCATCTGTATCATTTCCTGTATCAGTGAAATCTAAGGTCCAATTCCTTTCCCTAATATTCCTCTTAATATTTTCTATATATTTAAAATCCTTCCCTTTTAGAAGTAGCTCAAAAAATAATCCCAGAATATTGCTAAAATGGTATTGTCTTCTGCATAGATGTCTTGTCTTGGAAGAAAATGCTCTCAGAACCTTCTAAAGTCACTACTGTTTGTCCCACAAAAAGCAATGAGGAGGTAGAATCTAAATGCATTAGCTACATAATTATCACAGAGAAAATACTATAGAAAAACCAGCAGATCTGTTCAGTTGAATATCAATTTGTTATCCTCCTTCCAGTTCCTTACTAGAGCTTTCAAGACGATCTGGCTAAGTAAGGTCAAATACCAAGCTCTTTACTGGATTATCTTTTCCCTACACCCACCCTTACTCCCTCCCCAGAACTGATTTTCATTATCTTCTGTGATGCTCTAAAATGTTTTGTAAATAAGGGTGCTTTCTAAATCCATATTAGCTCTAGGTACCATTTATTGACAGCTGCTATTGAAGGAAGTGATGGACTCTTAAGTCAAACTGATTCTCAGGTATCAGATACCAGAAGTTCTTCTTGTTGTTGTTTTGTGGGAGGCAATGAGATTGAGTGACTTGGCAGGGTCACACAGCTAGTGAGTGTCTGAGGCAGAATTTGAACTCGGATCTTCTTGACGCCAAGGCTCTATCTAGTGTGCTACCTAGCTGCTCCTCTCCCTCCCCCCCCCCTCAGAAGTTCTTTCAACTAGATTCAAAACTTGGTAAAACCTGCCAGATCTTGTTTCATTGGTCCTGCCTTTGGAAGCCCTGGGCCACTTCAATCCCAAGATGAAGTAACAAAGAGAGACTTTTGGGAAGATGTTTAATGAATTGGAGGAAGCATAAATAGTGCAGTTATCTGATTCCTTCAGACTTTTCAACTTGCGTAGCACTTAGTAAGGATTCCTAATCTTTATAAGTCCTCCACCCTCCTAGGAAGTAGGAAGGGAGTGAGCCCCATCCTTTCCATTTCATTGATATGGAAACTGAGGCATAAGAAAGTCTTGCCTGGGGTTTTCCAGTCGGGTGAGGAGCAGAGGTAGTTAGTTTAATGAAGACCCTCTGATTTTTTATTCTGCAGGTCCTAAAAAGACTGGGCTTTCCTAAGAAGCTCATTTTAAAATGATTTAACTTTTTAAGAGGAAATTCATCGTGTATTTTCTGATCAACAAGGACAAGAGAACAAAAATCACTTTTGAGTATGTTTACTGGGCTTCTGCGGCACAGTGCCACTGGGTGTTTATAGACATGTTTAGAGGAAAAAAAACAAAGAACGTCTTCTGTGAAAGGGGGTAATGGCTTCAAAAACAACTGGAGAAAACATGGTAGAAACTTTTTTTTTTCATTTAGAAATTATTTAAAATTGGAAAAAACCTGCTTCTTAAGTGAGATTTCCAAACATCCCCTGGTTCCTCACCAAATTCAAAATTTACACTCCATACATACTATGGTCTAATGTTTATTTAAATAGCACAGTCCGCTAAAAGGATATACCGTCAGGGCTATGAACACTTTTTCGGTTGTATTGTTCTGTGGAAAAACACCAACGTAGCACAACGTATGGTTTGAATCAATGTCACTGACAAATTGAGAAGCTTGAAAAGCAGCAGAGGCCACCTCAAAAGCCAGAAGAGCATGAGAAGGAAACATTTGAGAGGAATCGTGGACAATTCAGGCAAGTGGATCTGCGGGGAGCTCCAGAACTCAGAAGGACTCTGTTGGAAGCAATGGACCAAGGGTCCTGATCATTCCATGTCAATCAGGCAAACAAACAAACAACCTCCCCCACGCCCCCAGCTGGGAGGGGAGGGAGTCGGTGGGCACATGACACATGCAGATGGTACTCTCTGAAAGAGGCTTTTGCTTGGGAAACACCTGCAGGAATTCCAAAACCAGTGGAATGCGTTCCAGTTGGCCACGGACAATCCCCCAACTGCCCCACATTTGGATCCCCTACTTAGTAAAGGAAACCCAAAACATGTAAAAAAAAAATTGTAAAAAAAAAACACAACAAAACACCTGGTTTTTAGAATCAATATTCCATCTCAGTAGCTTCTGAGAGGAGGGGCGAGAGAGAGCGAGAGCGAGAGAGCGAGAGAGAGAGCGAAAGAGAGAGAGAGAGAGCGAGAGAGAGAGAGAGCGAGAGAGAGCGAGAGAGACCGACAAAGGCACAGAGAGAGACAGAGACAGAGAGGGAGACTGCGAGAGAAAAAGGAGAGAGACAGAGGGAGAGTCGGTGTAGGGAAGTGGGGGGGAGTACAGATAGAGAGAGAGGAGAGAAATAAGATGGAAAAGAGACAGGAGATGAGGGAAGATACAAGAGCGCGCACACAGAGGTCAGGTTGGGATTCCTTTACACCAGTTTAAGGAATGGAAAAAAAGTTTATTTTTAAAAACTGACGGCATTTTTTTAAAAAGCACATTAAATGGTTTTAACAAATGAATAATTGGCATTTTTGTAGCACTTTAAATTTTGCAAAGTCCTCGAATAATTTTCTGATTTGAAGCTCATAACACCCTCTGTGAGGAAGACATTACAGATGTCATCATCATTTTTCAGATTAGGAAACTGAGGTTCAGCAAGAAAAATTAACTTCCATATGAAGGAACAGCTAGCCAGTTTCAGAGGCAGGATTTCAGCTTAGGTCTTCCTGACTCCCCTTTCCAATTCACTTGTATGTCATGGCATCACATCCCTGATGGCACTGTCTTCTTCGAGAAAGCACAAACAACTAGTACTAACTTCAGGGCTAATCTTCTACGTATCTCCCTGTCACTTGCTCCCCCCCCCCCCCCCCCCCCCCCCCCCCGCAAACGTCTACCCGTACATCTCTTTCAGGAACAGTGTTGCATAAATAAAACTTAAGCTCATCCTGCACTGGAATTGAAATGGTTTCTCCTAACACTATGCCTCGGAGATCTTGTATCAATGAAACTGATATGGGAACTGTTTTTGTATCTCCAATGCCCAGCTCAGTGCCTGGCACGTTAAATAGGGAGTTAACAAATTCTGTTTGAATGGATAAATCTGTTTACACGTTGTCTTCCCCTAAGAAGACCATAAACTCCCGGAAGGTAGGGTCTCTCCGATTTTTTGTCTCCGTTACCCGGGTGCCGAAGTAGTTTCGGGCACAGCAGGTACTTAGTAAACCTTTTCCAAATGATATCGACGAACTGGAATTGCCTCCCCAGAGAAGTGTTTGGCTTGCTATCCTTGCTCTGTTCTATAACTTGGTGATTCTCCCCCCCCCCCCCCCCCCCCCGGTTCCATCACAGAAAATAAAGTCTCCGCAGTCTTTTTCTATTTCCTTCCTCCCCGCAAATTCTCTTTGCTACTTATTTAAATTTGTTGTTGCCTGAAAAAAAGATATTAGCAAGGAGATTAAATCCACGGTCGATGGAAAACAGCCCCCAGGGGCTCTCCCAGGACCTAAGGAAGGTGATACCATCCTCACGGAATCGGTCCTCAAAAACCTCGTTCAACGCGAATTCAGATCTCTGGGGTTTTTAAAAAGTTAATTAGCAGGAATGAAAGGCCGCGTAGTCCAGTGCCAAGGGCTGCAGTGGTTGTCGCGTATTTCCCCCTTTCTCTTGTTAGGTGCAATTTTTCTTTGGGGGATGGGGAGCGGGCAGAGAAGAAGGGTCTTGGACTTCAGAGTCCCACTCTAAATATATCGAGGGCACTGCAGGGGGAGAAGGAAGGATGGCACCGAGCAGGGCTGCCCAGCAGCAAATTAGAAAGTTTTGGCTCCTAAGAATGGGTTGTGTTGTTTGTGCCTGGATTCTGCAGCTGCCTCTCTCCCTCTCTCTTTTTGGTGGTTTATTACCCACAAACTCCTAATGAATGGGAGCTGCTGTCTTACAGTACACCACCCTTACAGGACTTATCTCTAGGCCTACCACAGATTTGACTGATCAGCAGCAGGGCACCACCATCATAATTCTTCCTAGAAACAGGAGGATAAAAAGGGGTTTGTTGGAGGTTGGCTGGGTCTGCCCAGAATCCTGCCTGCGGGGCCTGCCGATGTCATCACTAGCCGCTCGGCTCTCTGGCCTAATAAGGTACAGAAACAATGATTGTTCACTTGTTGGAGGAGCCGCAAGGACCAGAGCGGTGGAAAGTGCAGGCAGTGGGGCACCCATCCAAGTGGGATTAAGGCCACAAATGCAACTTTATAAGGCTGTCTGGGTGGCAGGAGGAGTATCTGCAGTGGAAAATCCAGTTTAAACATAATTTATGACTTGTCATTCATAATTAGGGGCGCTTGTCATCGTGAGGGAAAGTGTTGCATTGTGTCCGGCTGATTTCGATAAGTATTTCTATAAGCTCCTTATATGTTATCATAGCTCATGGGGAACGACCAAAAGATAGGAAAGCACAAAGTGAAAACTAGAGGGACTTGGGACTAGCCAAGAAATGTGGCACTTGGGAAAAAGCAGTGGAGGGACTCTTTTCAGGACTCCGAAGTCTGAGAGGTCGAAGTCCCCTCCCCCACTTTCAATAGTTTCTCTAAAGGGATTGCAGCTTTGATGAAACTCTGCCCATCTCTTCTGCCAAGTTCTCCCATCAGAAGGGCAGAAATTCATCCATGTACCTTCTTCTCAAAAAGCAGAATTCAGTGAAGACCATTTGACAGAAGAGGAACAGAAAACCTTATCAGATCGCTAGAATCACACACCAGAAGCTGTCATCCTTTTTAGATTAACAGACAACAAAATCCGGTCCTGAAAATATGAACCCCAAACTAGCCTTGAGAATTCAGCTAGTCAGGAACTAAACCACTATCAAACAGACGTTGCTCTCAGTTGCCAGGATATAGCACTGATTTTAAAAAATAAATTAAAATAAACAAAAAAAGAATCTTTTATTTTTAAAATTCGTAAAAATGAAGGATGAGGTTTGTTTTTTAAAGTGAATGTTACCACATTGCATACTCATAATCTAAAAACTACACAGAATGAAAAGTTTTGGATATCAAGCAGAAAAAGTTAAAATAATGGGGCGAATAAGGTGAGGTCTGTGCCTTATCTTTGTTCTCTCTGCTACTCAAGTTTCCCAAAGTCTGTAGATCAGCTTACATCTCAATAATTTTATTCAGTGACAACAAGCAGTCATTTGAGACACCTTAGTAATGGTTTGCAGAGCATTAAATATCAAATAATTTGCAGGACTGATTTATTCCCAGACCATTTCTATATGCACTGCATCAAAAACTATGAGAAAAATGAGGTCACTTTAAAAGCTTTATTTTATATGAAGAGACAAAGAAGTTTGCTGGAGACTTGCCCTTTTAGTCAGAAAAACTCAAAGCCCTTCCTCTGGCACCCACTAGATGCATCATCATGGGCAAATCACTAAAATGGGTCAACAAACATTGCATCAAGAACCCTGAAACTGGAACTGAGGAAATTTAAGTGATTTGCTCAGGCGTCACATGGCTAGTAAGTTACCGAAGTAGAATTTGAACCCAGCTCTTCCTGGCAAAAGCTAGCAATAAAAAGTCAACAGAAAATGGCCTCCACTATACTTGGATTCTGTTTATCTCTGGAATAAGTGGAGGGGGGAAGCAGTTATTAAAAGGATATTAGCACAATGAACTTAAGCTTTTTGGAGTCTGCTACAGTAGCCCTATGTCTAAGGGAGGGAGGAGTGTGCTTGGCCGAGGCTCCACAACATTCTAAATGGAGGTTTTGTTCCAATACCACAATGACCTAAATTCATCATGGCCGACTTTTATGGGGATCCACAGTTAAATAGTGTCTAATTATCTTAATATTATTTAACAGAGTTTGATCAGTCTGTTAACCAATGCCATTCCATGTGTAAAGGCTCCAAAAAATGTGTTTTTTCTTCAAAATTTGGGTTTCCCCCAGTTTTTGCACAACTGACTTATTTTGTACTTCTACTGAATTGTACGTATAATTTTAGACTAAAAAAACTAGTACTGAAAATAATGTGCTCATCTTTTTTTACTCTCCCCCAATAATAAAAAGAGCAAGTTATACAGTTGTTTCTCAGATACTCATAACATTTAAAATCCAACTGAGCCTATGTTTCTGATATGTTCTAATTATTGCTGGTATTTCAAATGTTCACAAAGTAAAACTAATATATGTATGCATTCACCGTTCCAGTCTTTTCTCCCTTTCCTTTCTCCCCAGTGAAACTTTATGTAGCATACAACCTGATCTTGCCTTCTCTTTATTGGGAGGAACAAGTGATCTCATGCTTATCAGTTTTGTCATCTGTAAAATGCTAATAATAATTCTTTCTCTGGGTAGAATCTCCCAGGGCTGCAGATGCAATCAAATGAATGAGGGATATGAAAATGCTTTGAGCAGCACCCTGATGTGGCAAGGTCTTACCATCAGAGACTTTGGGAGTTGGGAGATACCATGCCGTATCAGTGGCAGAGATCATGTAGTGTCAGCTCCTCCCTCATTTGACACAGGAGGGAACTGAGGTCTAGGGAAAGGGGTGCAATACAAATAGCGATGGAGTCAGAAGCCTTGGTTTAAAAACTTGGCTCTACCTAGCTGGGAATGTCACTCCCTCTCACTGGAACTCAATTTCCTCTCAGAAAAATAAGGGGGTCAAAAAAATAAAATAAAGGAATTGGTAAATAAAATGAAGGGGTTAGATCAGAGGATCTCTATGATCCTTGCTAGCTCAAAATCCATGGTTCTAAACCTGTAGGACATGCTCAATGTTATGCTGGCAGTAGGTAGCAAAGTTGGGACCAGAGCACAGGTCCAATACTCTTTCCTCTACCTCATGCTACCTATTCTTTCTCTTTTTCTCTCTCTCTGTCTCTCTCATATATTTACCTCTATCCATCAACTATCTATCCAGCCAAACCATATCCATCCAAACTATATTCAAATGGTCATCTATCTATCTATCTATCTATCTATCTATCTATCTATCTATCTATCTATCTGTCTGTCTATCATTTATCTATCCATCATCTCTCTATTTATGTCTCTCTCTATCCATCATCTCTCTTCTCCTCTCCCCGTTCCCTCCTTTATCTCTCCATGCATTTTCTCCTCCATAGAAGAGAGGCCACTAGGTTTTCACTTTTGTCCTACTGTCCTGAGTCCTTGGCACAATGTCTGGCTCTGAGCAGCCCCTCAATAAAGGTCTGTTGATAGCCCGCTTGGCTTTTTGGGCCATTGTACTGAATCTCTTTAAGCTCTATTCCCAGTGGGGGGAAAGGACAGGAGGGAAGTGCCAATTTCTTTCCCACCCACAGGTTTTCATATTCCAGGAAGGTTATGACTCACTCTAATATATTTTGTAGTTTTCTTAGGGTCAGATTTGTCCCTTTTTGAGCTGCAAGAAAAGCCCAGCTGCAGGAATTATTAAAGGAATCCATTGTACTGTGAACTTAAGCCCCCTGCAAGGCTAACACACTGACAAGCAAGTGGACCTTTGGCTGAAGAGACTCAAAGCCTACAGAGGATTGAGTCTTAATCACAATAATGATAACTCACACTTCTAAGAGCACTTTTAGATTTACAAACAGCTTAAGGTTTATTACCCCCTTTTTACAGATGAGGAAGCTGAGGCAGAGATTAAATGACTTGCCCAGGACCACATAGCTAGTAAGTGTCTGAAGTCAGATTTGAACTCAGGTTTTCCTGACTCCAAGTCCAGCATTCTGTCCATCTTACCACCTAGCTGAGCTCCCCATGTCAGTGAATGTGCAGGTCTAGTCTCTATCCCCTATCCACAAAGCCCAGAGCTTAATAACTGCTTGTCACAACGAATTGCTACAAAACGTATGGCAATAACAACTTTTTGATAATACCATATTTTTGAAAAAGGAAATTCTGAGGAATCTGATCACTGGATCAGACCAATGCCATGTACAGCAAAGTTTCCAAAATAATCCTACACATTTCTAGGTAAGTGGCACACAGCAAGGAGATAAGACTCCTTTGGGGTTGCTAAAGAGCCCATTTGCCTTTCTGTTCATGGTGGGCTGAAATGAAAACCAATGATCAGTTTTAATTAATCCCAAATTTTGTGGAAACATGGAAAAAATTATTGTCCAAATCCATTTTCCATCATATGCCCTTACCATTTAAACATTAGGGGATGATTTGGTGAGCTAAGAACCTCTGATCAGGGCAAGTCTAGGTGGAAGCTAGAAAACATTACCAACTAGACTGTTGTTTTGTTTTTTTATACATGTGCAGATCACTGAGTCCTTTTCCACTTCAGTCCATAATTTAAAATTAAATTTTTGTGACGTCTTCTGTTCATCACAATCATTTCTGAAATACCTTCCTTACCACTACCCCTCAGATTGACTCCCTCTTGCTCCAACAGAAATGTTCTTAGGGACCATCATTCTTTAAATTACTTGAAGTTCCTTAGCCCCTCTTTTTCAGACAAGAGTATTGAAAAGTAACTCAGGCATTGGCAAGGGGGCAAGGAAAGGGGGAGTAGGAAAACACTTGTTACTGACAGTTTTTAAAATTTTTACATGTTGAAAATGAGTAGGCTGGTTACTTACCCACACATTACAAGATTCTAAACCATCAGGCAGCTATATTAATGAAATGGACACCACAAGGTGGGAGGATTTAAACCTGGAACATCTCCATATCCCAGGGAACAGCCTTTAGTCTACTTCCCTCTTTCAATTTGCAAAATATTGGCGTCCTAGAGGAGAAGGATGTCAAATTGGTCATGCCCAAAACTAGCTCCTAATTTGCACCTACATCATCCTACAATCAAAAACGCTGAATTTCTCAGTCCCAGAGGCTTCATTGGAGTCCTGATCCTAGGACTCTTTGTGGGGTCTGTCTGCTTTGCAGGACAATTAGGCAAGCTCTCCCACATATGTGGAAATGAGAAGAGATGTTCATTTTAATTGTACTCAAGTAGGGAAATGCAAAAATAAAGATTCACAGAAGGATACTGACCTGGTCAAAGTACACAAAATTCTAGCTCCAAATCTATGTCCTTACTAATAATTAAAACCATACAATCAGAACCCAAAAGAAAACTATAGAAGGCATACCTGTCAAGGCAGGTGATTTGCTTATGATAAAGGGCTAAATTTTTTTTTAAATGATCATTTTTTGAGTGTTATACATGTCTTTTGTTTTCATATCTTAGTTCCGGACATATCCTTCTCCAGGTTATCATCCTATAGCAAAGAAAGATTGCTGAGCAAAATCGACTGACCTCAGACCCAGGTGTGACCATGTAGAAAACATTCTATATCCAGGTCCTTTACCTCTCCAAGGAAAGGAGGTCAAAATGCCCAAACTTTTTACAAAGTTCAGTTGCTAAATGCTAAAGTTGACTGTCTTAATAGAATATTAACTACAAGGTTCTGCTTTACTGTCCTGGACAGCTGGGCAAGTTCTAGAAACTTTTTTTTTTAAATTAAGGGGAAGAATTTAAGGCTAATAGTTCTAGGCCTCCAGAATTTTCTTTATGTACTTTGAAAGTGGGAGACAGGAACCAGAGGGGGGTGGAGTTTATCCAAGCAAATGAAAGTGTGACTGCTCTCCCCTCTTACCTCCCAAACCCCCAGCCAGACCATTTCAAGGGACCTTAAGAAGCTCTGTAACTGCAAGCGATCATCATGCAAATAGCAGCCCTGGTCTTAGAAGACCACAGTTTTCTTTCCAAATACAGTGGCTGTTCATGCATTTCTGGATAGGTTAGTTTCTATAAGGCCATCCAGTATCTTATATTGAAAAGCCAGGTGTTTGGAGCGAAGACTGAGAAAGCCTGGCAGGAGAGTATTCTGGAGACCAGGACTTAGGCACTCCTGAGTTATTTTTTGTCACCTTTCTGCTGAGACACAAGTTGGCAGGCTTAGCTTCCAAATACCATTTTCCAGAATGTTCTCTGCAAAGAAAGGAAGGGAAATAGTCTGGACCATTTCACTTTTTGGAGTCTGAACATTTTAGCAATGATTTCTTGGGGACATTTAAGAACTCTTCCCTTTGTTGAAAAATTGTGCAGGGACGTAGGTCCAGACCATGGAAGTCATGAATGTACAGGGAATCATGTACAGGGAATAGGGATTACCCCCTGTGACTTCATTGGGTAGGAAACCTCTAGTGAGGCCACCAATGCAGGCTGGTTACCTGCTCTGCAACTTAGAACTTCTAAGAAAGTTGCCTAGAACATGGAAAATATAAAAAACATAGTGGGGATCACCTAGCTGGGGTATGTCCCTGGTGAAACCCCAACCCAAATCTCCTCAGCCCCTAGGCTGCTTCACTACATATTCCAACAATCTACCTCTCAAAATCATTGATATCCCTGAGAAATAATAATAGAAAACAAGGAAACAACTTAAAGTGCTCCTCACAACAACCCAGTGAAGTAGATGCTATGGGTCTTATCCCCATTTCACATTGAGACATGGAGACTAAATAATCGTCCAGTTTCCCACAGCTAGGAAGTACTGGTGGAGGGATACAAATGTGAGTCTCTCCCAAGTGAAAGTCTATCCCTCCCTATTATGTAGATTTCCAAACATCCCCTTTTAATTAAAATTGGGGTGCTGTTTTGGCCTTCTCTAAATAATGTATGGGGCAGTTAGGTGGTACAGTGGATAGAGCACCAGTGCAGGAGTCAAGAGGACCTGAGTTCAAATCTCACCTCAGACACTTGACATTCACTAGCTATGTGACTTTGGACAAGTCACTTAACCCCAATTGCCTCATCCTGGGTCATCTCCAGTCATCCTGAGGAATATCTGGTCACTGGATTCAGATGACTCTGGAGGAGAGGTGAGGCTGGTGACCTGCACAGCCCTCCCTCACTCAAAACAAAGCCAAGTACAAGTCATGCCATTATTTCTCTGATGGCATGGTCTTCTTTGGCAACGAAGGATGAACACACACTAACAATGTATAGACATTCTCTAAACAATATATAGTCTATAGAACAAGGGGTACTTTCCCTAACCTACAGGTAGAAGCACCCACCCTCTATGGAGCTGGCGCTATAAGCAGTCTCCAGAATACTACTCAGTCCAACAAGTAAGAAATGTCTAAGAAGTTGCCCTTTCTACACACACGTCCTAGGAGTCTTTGGAGGGGAGATATGGAAAGTACCCCTTATTAATTCAGGCTATAATTATTAATGCATCTGTTGAACATCACTATGTCCCCTGAGTTAAGCTGTTGTCACCCCTAATTTTCTCTGTGAGGAGAATAAAGGAATCTGGCTCCTGTTATTGAAGGGCCAATTTATCCAGCCCACTGGAGAACAGGCTTTCTGAAGATGAGATTTAAAATAAGGATTTCATGTGTGGCAAAGCCAAGCAAAGCAGCCTTCCCACCCGGAGAGAATGGGAGGGTGTGTAACTGTCCCTGCCCC
Source organism: Notamacropus eugenii (assembly GCF_028372415.1). Classification (NCBI taxonomy): domain Eukaryota; kingdom Metazoa; phylum Chordata; class Mammalia; order Diprotodontia; family Macropodidae; genus Notamacropus; species Notamacropus eugenii. Next base: position 342,610,116 of record NC_092877.1, read on the forward strand.
TCCTTTCACCAAGATCTATCCAGCAATCACAAGAGGCTCAGCCAACTCACCCTGCAGTCAGACCCCTTTTGTTTCAGAGGGTGGGGAGAGCTGAATTTGGTGTCAGAAGACGGGTTTGAATACTAGCTCTGCCACTATCTGTGTGGTCATGAGCTAAGCACTTCACATCTACAGGTCTCAGTTTCTTCCTATGTAAAATGAGAGCAGTGGATTAAAGGATGACCCCTAAAGGACTGGATCTGGATAAAGTGTCATCTGGGCAAATTCACAGGGTCCCTAGGTTTATTGAAATCCCCAGGATTTCCTTGGAGAAAGTAGTCTTCAAGCTGTATAGTTTGTGTTTACAGCTAGTCAGAAAATAGGAGAGAAAAAACAAACCTTTGTGGGGGCATACTTCTTTCAGAAAGATCACAAAGGAATCCTTCTCTTATCATCATAAAAAATATATATTTTGCCAACTGAATTTCCTTGGAGTAAACTGGTCAAAGGGAATGATGGTATTTTTCCCATAGAAAGAATAATGTGGTAGGACACTGCCTAAGAGAGATCACATTTAAAAAGAAACAGGTTAACACAATTTGAGGATTTGTCATCTTGCTTCCACCATCTCTGAAGGGTCATTTCATACTCTTAAATCTGAAAAACGGGGTGGGGGAGGGGGGCGAGGGAGGGGAGAGTTGGCCCTGGCCCCTGCCTCTCTCCGTGCAGTTAGAACAGAATCTCTTCAGCTCTCATATTTGTAACCAAATGTGGGCCTGCCTATTTGCTTGACAAAACAGTAATGTGTTGGGACCGTGTAACTAGTCTAGCTTCATTCCAAAATGGTGTTGTTTTTTAAGTTCCTTATTTTTCCAGGTTGAAACAGAAGCGTCCAGATTTGACCCATTCATTTGACCCGAGTGACAAAGAGCTGACGTACATTTTATATTTTAATAATCAGCTTTGGGGGGCCAAATAAGCATGTACATATTCCCAGAATACAGGGATTCTGTTGTAAGCCAAGCAGTTATATTCCATGTTTGTCCCCAAAGGCTTGTTGGGGGCCAAGAGGTCTGGTAGGGAGAGGAGGGAGACTGTTCCTGCTTTCACCTCCCCAACATTTCCACTATGGAAGAAGATCTTAAGGAAGGAGAGAAGAGTCCAGTGCCCAATATGGACCTAATTCTTGGCACCAGCAATTTATTTTAACTGAAAAAGGATCTTGAAAACTACTATTTAATGTGCTTTTAATGAGGCCTCCAGCCCTCACACCTACATCCTCGCTCCCCCAAACTGTTTACCATGTCCCAATAACACTCACTGGAAAGCTGTCATTCTTGGCTAAATCCTTGCTTAGGTTAGATGCTAGGCCTCCGTGAGACAGGGTCAGGAGGTCACCATCGATTTTGGAGGCCACCTGGAGAGCCCAAGCCGTGAACTGACTCAAAAAATTTATATCAGAGATGGAATGGCCCACCTCCCAGGGTTAGCCCTCGCTTGACACTCCAACCGCAGGCTGGGGCCTGCCAGGCTGAGCGCAGAAAGAGGCCAGAGTTGTTGACCCTGCTAGCTGACCTCTTCAAACTTCAGGAGGATTTTTCTGGCAGTTACCACGGCGACTGGATACTCCAAGCTTATCCTTCTTACTGAAAAGGAAAATTAAAAAAAAAAAATCCAGAAAAAAAAGTTAAAACCCACCTTGCAGAGATGCAAGATAAAGAATGAAAGTGTTTGGGTCCTTAGCTCTGCTTCAGTATGAGCTGATAGGCTGGGGCTCTTTGCTCACAAAAGCTGTTAATATTAATCCCGTTCCCTTAACATACACCTCGGCCCCCAAAGGTTTGCACTTGCACAGTCTTCCAATATAAAAAAAAGAGTTAGAATGGTGGGGCAGAGTGGGCTGAGCTTTCTGAGTTAGCATTTGACAGGGATGATAAACACACCCCAATGGACTCTCAAAATATGTAGCATTTACTCTGACTTCCTGGATCTATTGGAATGCTGTTATTTTAACTGATTTCTCCTTTTTTTTTTTTTAAAGAAAACAAAAAATTAAAAATAAGAGAAAACAACTTGAAAATATTCATTAATTTGGCATGCTCAAAATTAAAAAAAAATGAACAAAATGGCTATTTTGCATTAGAAAAGTGCCCTGGGTTGGTTAGTTGGTTTTTTTCTAATGGGAATAGTATTTGGTTTGGAATTCTTGTTAAACAGTAGAATTAAAAGAGTAAAAGAAGATAAACTAGGTAAGTATGTCTAGGTGTGCGTATTAACACGGTCTCCCATTAAAGGTATTGGTAAAAATAATGTATATGATACATAAGGATACTCAGGAATCAAAGAGGACCCTGAAAGGTAAAAAAAATACAATGTGCTCTTTATTTCTACAACAATGGACATTAAAGGAGGGGACTCTTCTCTTCCCCATTTGCTGCCTGATGGAATCTTGTACCTAAAGTTCCTCCAAATAACATTCCACCCCAAATAGCAAAGCATTTAACATGTTCTACTGAATCCCACTGGGAGCTGTTCTAGGGGACAGCCCGAAATTAGAATTTTAAAAGCTGCCCCTCTGGGGGTACCATGAAAGCAGCTTTCTAATTGCTTGGAAGTCCAGATACCCTGAAACTCAGGTTTCTTTAAATAGTGCCGTGTCCCCTCAAGTTTTTAAAGAAGAAAAATGGTTACTTTCCTGTTACTTCTCCCGGACAATTTTTTTTCTTCCACTTTTCAAAACCCTGATTTTCTGGAAGACTGCAAAGGCTTCTCCATCATCCCTAGATCTTGTAGGTCCTGTAGTCTGGGTGTGGGAAAGAAAAAAAAAAGATGAGCATTTGCATTTGAAAAGGCATTAGTTATATGACAAACTAAAGTGTATTTAGTCCAAACATAATTTTTTCAACTCTACTGAAAGTCAAGGAAAAAAAGACATGACAAAGATAGAGAAATAGACACTCAAAAAATATATATGTTTCTGTTCTAATTTTTTATGCTTTTTGATAGGACCAATGTCCTTACTTTCTACTTTTAGATATAAGCATGAAATAACAATTATTTTAAAAAAAAACATGCATATGCATGTGTATAATTTAGAGTAAGTATTTCACTCCTACAGCAAAAGAGATAAAACTAAGTTTGGTTAATTAATATTGATTCTTTAAAAATCCATTTTGGGAATAATTTCTCCCCTGTAGAATTATCAGTGAAAATGTTTAAACTTACATAAGCTGCAGAGATAGGTAAATAGAATCAAAACAATATATACTATAACAAACAATGATGTAACTAGAGACAACTTTGAAAGACCGCCAAATTCGGATTTATGACGATGAAGGAGAAATGGCAGAACACACTTTCTTCTACTTGGTTAAGAGGTAGAGGACTACAGGTCAGAATGTTGGCTACACACACTGGAAATTATTATTGCAAAAATGTTTTTCTTGTCACAAGAGAGGGTTCAATATGTTTGGGGAGGGGGTGGGATAGGATAAAACTAGACAGGGGTGGGAAGCAAGGAGGACCGTATCAAAAAATAACCGTGAGAAACAAACAAAAGACATCAACAAAATGTATTTTTCTCAAAAAAGCCTGAGAACAAAACTCAGAGTAGTTTTGTGCAGCTAATCGGTATGTTCCAACAGCCCTCTACAAAAACACCTGTCTTTCAATTTGACAAGAATGCTGATGTGTTGGAGTGGGCAGCTAGGTTGGTGAGTCATCCCACCTATGGTGCCAGCTCATTTCCCCCATGATGATCACTGACTGCCCTTTCTAGCTAGGAAGGTCTGGCAGTCTTTCTAGAAGACCCTGGGGCTGGCAGAGCCAGGGAGTCACCATGGAGCAGGAAATGAGATTCTGGGGGAGAGATGATAGAGCAACTTAGAAAGAGACAAACCAGGCCAGAGACTCCTGAACTGCAAACCTCTCGTTGAGTGAGACATTATTTCTGAGATAGATCTGGACAAGAAGCATTCATTACTAAGCAGTGGTTTATTTGTATGCAGAGGAACTATGGAAGTTCCCTTATAGGTGCTCCCTCTCAGTATCTCCTGGGCCAGACTGTCTGTATCGGTGGCATTTCCAGTGATTTATATAAACCTCTGCGAAATGGACTATGACATGTTCAGTATTTAATGTCAAAGCTCTCAGTCCTCTGTGGTCAATTCAAAAAATATAGAACAGATTCTTAAACTGTAAGTGAGGGAAAGAACCTTACAGATTCTGCAGTACAAGTCTCCGCAGATACCCAGAGACGACGAGGGACTTTTGGAAGTCCCACGGCTATAATTAAACAGGTCTAAGGCCAAGGTCTCAGCTTTCTCCTCCTATGTCCCAATTACTCCTCACTGAAGTGAGAAAGTGCAAATAGGGACTGAAAGTAGATATCTGAAGCCAGGAGACACATTTTTCCTAAAACCTGGTTTTCTGAAGAATTCCTTTTCCCAGAAGGCAGAAGCTTTCAGGAAGTCAGCATGCACAAAGGTTAGGATGCCAGGTAACATGGCAGTGATATCTCCAGTATGAAGGATGGTTAGAGGGTAAAAACAAAACAAATAAACAAACAAATCCTCACTACTTTAAGTTTTATCAGAGCAAGAAGAGGCGGATTAATATCATTGCCCCAGTTAATTCTTTTTATTGGTTTGTTGTGGTTAATAAGCACTGATTGATTTTCTTCTAATCAGAACAGAGACTTCACTCTGCCAGGTTTGTAATTAAATACCGAGGAGAAGGGCATTCAGTGGGAGCCGAGTCCTTCTCAGCTTCCAGGGGTATGAAACAGAGTACATTCAACTCCATGCTTTGTAAGATAGGCCTGCTGCCAGTCTGGGAAGGGCTTATTCTAGCTTGACTTTGACACTGTTCTAAATTAGTTCAGCCTTAACTTGTATCTGTTGGAAGGCATTCCATCAGAGAAGTCAGAAAATGAAGGGCTAGAGGGTCGAACCACCATAGCTGGGCAACCCTGTCTTAGTACCTCAGACTGGACACCTGCAAGACGTAGGGCTCCCATCCAAACAGGTGTGGGAGGGCTCTGCTTCTACTCAACATTTCAACTGAGCAAATATTTTATTTATCGGGCAGCCTCCTTTTCTGCTTCCTAAATCCCAGGTATCTTTGACTGTGAAAAGCTGGGAAGGAGATGGAGAGGAAAAAGGCTTAATTAAGGGTTTGGAGGCAAAGAGGTAAAGTAATGTGTGTCCTAAGGGCTCTGAAGGGGACCAGGAGACTCTGAGCCTACGGAGGAGTGCATTTGTCATGAACAAAATTGGCACTAAGGTGGCAGAGGGGAGGGAGAAAAGAGTAGAGTGTGGCTAGAGTTTCAGAGATTTACCTGTTAGGGAAATCTGTATTTTCATATAGCAGACTTAGTTAAATCAAGATGCACCTGAATGGGGAATTTTCATGCTACAACAGGGAAGGTTTGACTCTTAAAGTTGTGAAGCCTGCTTCAGTGAAAAACAAGCAAACAAATAAACAATGTGATGTGTGACTGGCTCAACAAATGTTTACCCGCTACCATATTTCTTGTTAGAGATGTTAAAACTTTGGGATCTATATTTTCAATCAATGAGTTCTATCCTGGACAATGGAAATCAAACCATTTCAGGCTGGAATCTTTTTTTGTACGATCGGAATTGGGGAGTTGTTCGATTTCCCCCCTCAAGCCGTCTTATTTTTCCCTGTGCCTCATCTGTTAAATGGAATTAACTCCTTTTCTGCTCTATACTTCAGATTCTTTCAAAACATATCCCAGAAATAGGTTTTATGTGATTGCACATATGTAATCTATATTAATTAGAATTAGAACTCAAACTCTTATAAAAATGAATGTTAAAAATTCTTTACATGTAACTGGAAAAAAATAAGATTAAATATGTATGTGTGTGAGCATGTGTGTGTATCCCAGGATATGAAAAATGAGATGGGAATGGGAAAGAGCATCACAGAGTTGAGGTTTAAAGGAGAGAAATTGTAACCACCATGTCACTTCCAGCATCTCCCTTCCATGTTACTTAATTGTTCATTGTTCCCAACTCCACACTCATCCTCCCCATGGCAGGACGGGCTTAACACTCTTCTAAAAAGCCAACCTGAGCAGCACACATATCCCTGAGAAGAGACCTCACTGTTCTACTTCTTGCATCTCTGATTGCCTTGAAATGGGCTCACAAGTCCAGAAACAGAATCCAGGCAGGGAGGATGTATATACATACATTTTTTGTATGTATATAAGGAATAGTGGATGTTATGTTTGTCTTTCGCTGCCAAAGAAGACCATGCCATCAGAGAAATCATGACATGACTTGCACTTGACTTTGTTTTGAGTGAGGGAGGGCTGTGCAGGTCACCAGCCTCACTTCTCCTCCCAGAGCCATCTGAATCCAGTGATCCAATATTCCTCATGATGACTGGACATGACCCAAGATGAGGCAATTGAGGTTAAGTGACTTGCCCAAGGTCACATAGCTAGTGAGTGTCAAGTGTCTGAGGTGAGATTTGAACTCAGGCCCTCCTGACTCCTTTACTGGTGCTCTATCCACTGCACCACCTAGCTGTTCCAAAGGAATAGTGGATGGAGAGATGATAAAAGTAGGTGGGACATTAGAGGACTTTTTAGCAAAGAAAACATGCTTTGTCTTCTTGATCAAGCAAAATGTGGATGCTCATCCCTAAGTTCCACAGTGGGAAGTCCTGAGGCTGAACAGGAGGAAGAGGGGGAAGGGAGAAATGGAAGGCTGAGAGGGGAAAGGGAGAGGAGGAAGGAAGGAGAGGCGGGGAAAGAAGAGCTGAATCCTGTCCCATTCAAAATCTTCATCCCTTCACAATACCATCCCCAAGGGACATTTCCTCAAAGTCAGTTCCTTCACCAGATTCATAAGAGCCTGAAACTTTTCCTATGTCCTGTGTCTCCAAATCCCTTCTTCTCTTCCCCTCCACTCCCCGCCCCACCCCCCGCCCCACCCCCCACCCCCAGCCTCCACATCCTACACCCTGATTCAGTAGGTGAGGAAGCAGAAGAAAAGGCATCACTGTTTCCTTAAAAAAAATTAAACAACTTTAAGGAAATCTGGGTAGGTATGATTCCCTTCCCATTTCACAGATGAGGAAACTGAGGCTCACAGGAGTGAGAAATGACTCATCCAAGGTCATACAGTTAATGGGTATCCAGAAGCTCAATTCTCTTGTCAAGGCTGCCATGAATACAGATATGATGTATTCCTGGGCTGGCAAAATACCGTGGATGAGGGACAGGATTGTCATTTGGGTACACATTCACTCACATAAACTTAGTCCAGTAGGTAGGCATGGGCATCCTAGAGAGACTCAGGGAGGTAAGGGCAGGGAAACTCCCCTCTGGATTGACTTGGCTACTGCTTTAAAGGAATGAGGCCAGATTAAATCTCTTTTCTTCCTGGTTGTTCAGCACTGACAAGAGAGAAAAGAGATAGTGGTTCATTATCCATGGGTGGATGCAATGGTTAGAAGCAGAGTCAGCCCAACTCAAAAGCTCTAGCAATAAGGATCAAAACTTGAGGAGATATTATTCAAGTCAAAGGTCTGGAGACTAGGAATCAACAAAAGAAGTCCTTCTTCCCCGAGCCGAGTTATTCTCAGCTATTTGCAGCCAGTCATGCAATATGGGAAGGGAATCCTGGGGAGGCTGGGGTTAAGGAAGACTAGAACCATGGCAGGGCAAGCCTAGGGGCACAGGCTGGACTAGGAGAGTCCTTCAGAGGATGGAGCAGGGGATGGGGAAGCCGGCTGAGGGAAGCTCGAGGACCAAGAGTCTGGTTTCAGTTAGTGCTTCAAACAGAAGGCGAAGAGTTAATGGATTCAAAAGGCAGCTTCAACACTCTTCCATTGGCCCTCATCCAGCATACTGGAGCCTGATTCGCTCTCTTCCTCCCAGTGTGTGTGTTTGTGTGTGCACCCCTAGGTGCCTCATCAGGGCGGTAGACTCATATTCCCTTGTTCTTGATGTATTGGCTTCTAAATACCTGCTAATTCAAAGTGGCTGGGCAGGCAGGATTCTGGAGGTTGAATGATTCAATAATTAGGTGAGCATATTTGGACCTATAGAAAAACCTGTCATAGATTTAAAATTGTCCCTGGGAGAAATCCTTTAGGTATTTTGACATAGGATCATAGAATTTAAAATTAGAAGGAATCTCAGAGGTCATCTAATCCAATACTCTTCTTTTATAGATAAGGAAACTGAGACCCTGACAGGTTAAAATACTTGCTTGAGGTTAACACAAATAGTGAGTGGAAGAATCATATATGCAGGTACATTAGGAAAATGGTCTAACTTCAGTTAGCCTATAACATATGACAAAAAATTTGGAGATCTTCTCCTTGTCTATGAGTAACTGCTTCCATATAATCCTCTATTTTATTTCTTTAAAATATTATTGATCCCTTCGATTTTTACACTGGCTATTTCCATCTCTCTCCTTCACCAAGTCAAACCCTCCTTTGTACCAAAGCAACACAGTTAAACAAAATAACTAATAAAATCACCTCATCTGACAAACAACATTCATATACACCATTCTGCCCCCTTATTTCTCCACCTCTCTGTGGAGGGGAGGGTAGTGTATTTTTACCATAACATCATCCTCCAAGACCAATAGTGTGGAGCTCTGACACACATCCCACAAGCATTTACTTGTGTCTGTCATTATTATTATTTAAAATTCATAGTGATCAAGCATTCAACCAGCACGCAACCTGTTTCTTCAGGATATTTTAAAAATTAACAACATGCATACATGCATGTGCATGCCTTTCCCATAGGTACATAACGAACCAATAGAAACAGTAAATGCCCACTCTATTTGGGCATATGTCTCTTACAGGTCCAGTTTCATAAAAATGAGGACTCTGATGGCTTCTTCATTCATTTTCTGACCCAAGGTTTCCTGGTTTTGCAGTTGCAAAAGTCGAGGTCACACAGGGAACTGTTCCCTTATTTCAGGACAAGACTACGATCCTTCTGTTTCCACAGAAGGGTGCACATGAAGTCAGGGCACTTTGCGCAAGAGGCATTCCTTGTGCAACCGGAGGCTTTTTCGTCTTCTCAAAGTGTGCAGATGAACAGTGGTGTCACATAATCGATAGGAAAAACCCAGCTGTCACAGATCCTAAGCAACCCCTGGCTACAGAAATAATTTGAATTGGCATTTCAGAGTTTGAAAATACCCTGTGTGGGTGACATGGGGTCCAGAAGAAGGGATTCTGCAGTGGCTAAAGAATAACCTTGGTGTCCATGTGCGACACCGAGGACAAGCTAATCTCCCTCTTTACAGATGATCAATCATCCTCCCCTACCCTAACACCTAGAGGTGTGCAGTCAGAGAAGAGAGAGGCAGGGACTGGGTATGTGGGAGGTCTGAAAAAGGTTCATCTAGCCTTTTCAGTCTGCTGTGTGGCATCCTTAAAATGTATACTTTAATAATGGTGTTAAATCCAAAAGTCCCTTCTTGAACCCTGGTCCCACTGACCCCTTGATTTCCAATTTAGAAATCCGAATAAACATCTGACCACTTCCAACACTATTCTTTGAAGCTGGGATAAAGGGCCTTGAGGACATCCAGAATGTTCAAATGTCTTTCAGCACACAAGCCAATGAATAAAGCATCTTACCACAAGTAATACAAACCTACAAACCTCTAGGAAGCTCTCTGTCCCTCTTCCCCTTTCCTCCTTCCCTTCTTGTACTCTAATTTACCCTTCTGCTCACTCACATCAAAAAATGTAACCAAATTATTTACCCCCTCTTCTTCTACAGCTGTTGCAGGTAACATTAGAGATTCTGTATCTCATTCAGTTCTTAGAGCTTTTCAGTGGCCCCTTCATGAAGTGTCCCAGTACCCCTACACCCCACTTCCTGGATTAGGCCGGTAAACTCATTTGAAGTGTTCAAATTTAAGAACCCCAGAGGTGATTTTCATGACCTTGGCAGAATGTATATCACAGTAGACTCCAGGTTTTAAAGTTAATCACTCACCCAAGAATTTGCTGACTGGTAGAAGGAAGCTCTCCTACCCACAGTGGTTTGATTATGGCTACCATATTCATTGCCCACCAGGTCTAAGCTAGTGAAAGGGATTCAAGAGGAAATTTAGTGGGGTAGGTCAAGAGAGATAAAAGTAGGCTTCTAACTTCAAAGAATGGATATCTTTCTCAAAACTAAGGGGTTTATACTGCCATTTTACTCCTTCCACCTCCCAACTCACCTTTGGTTGAATTGGAGAGATTTTAAGCCACCTCTCTTTCCCCATCTAGGGACCACTGCATCTACCTGTCGGGGCAGTCAATATTTGGAGAAATATGGAACTTCTGTTGTTAGAAGCAGTTCAGTGTTATTTCCATCCAGTTTACCCAGTTTCCAAAGCTCCTTACCCCCACCTCCAAACCAGCAACAATTTTCCTTTCTGCCTCCCTGTGCCTGGCTCCAAGTGTATCCACCTCCATAATTCATCAGATTCTCCAAAGCTGCAAACTGACAATCAGAACATATGTAGTGCAGGAGAGGTGAAATCCCATCCAGGGAAAGAGCTGCTTTTCTCTGAAGGCACTCTCATTCCCAGCAAGGAGGACACAATGACAAGGCCAGGAGTGATCAAGCTCTGATCTCCATTGAGGAGAGGAGAGATAACCACCTGACTCCAATAGCTCAGGCTCTAGTTCTTGGTTACCTGATAGGTGTGTGAACTCTACTTATTTAACTGTATAGGCAGCCATGGGGCTCCCACCCCACTGCTGTCCTGGACACATGAACAGCAATGAAATTCATGCAAAAAGTCTTGTCTTGTTTGATTTGGTTTTAAAAACAGAACAGATAAGTCACCTACTCTAGCAGGTCAGCTCACTGAAGATTTGTGTTTGGCTGATCTCCTCTCAGTGCCTTTCTTTATTCCGTGCAGTATAGAGAAACCATCTAGGATTTTTGTGCTCAAATAAACCAAATGTTCCCAGGGTCTGGCATTCTCTGTATTTGGAGGCCCATACTGATGCATATACTTCTTTCTTTATACAAGCATACACACACTAACATGTGTGTATATACATACAAGCCTATTATGGAATTACACCCCACCATCCCTAATGCACACACACACACACACACACACACACACACACACACACGACCAGCATCATTCAGAAAGAAAACATGCAGAAATATTTGACTCTGGGGAATATACTTTCATGTAATGCTATTAATGAAATATTCCTCTTTTGTTACTTTTCCTCCAGTGAGAAGTCACCTGAGATCATCCCAGAGATGGGGCCCTCTGGAATATTTCAGAACCAAAGCTCAGGGAAGGAGTTTCACGTGGTGAGCATCTTCAAAATCCAAAGAGGCAAGAACTTGCCACCTTCCCCCCTCCCCCCAACTCCTTCTCCCTCCCTCCCTCCCTCGACTTCTGGCCCTCTTTTGCATTTCACTGACGTGTCTAGGTTTCCATTTTCCTGTGTGTTTGCCAGCTTATTGTAGCACCCTTGCGGAAGCATTTGTCTCCTCTGTCTCTGTCTGTCATTATACAAAGCGTTCTGAAGAGCTAATTTTCAAGCCTGGGAGTATACACTGACTACAAAAGTCATCACATTAGCATAACAAGCGTAAAGTTCCAAGGTGGTAATTTGGTTATGGATCTGAAATCTTCCCCACTCCAGTCTCCCAGAAAAGGAGATTTAAAGTTTGGCCGAGGAGGGGGCACTTTTGGGGTCCATCAACGCGCTCAGAAGGGCAGCAAGGTTGTCTGCGGATTCGTGGGCTCTGGGAAATAGAAGTAGCGGTTTCAACAGCTAGGCTAGGTCATTTCTTCAAGGTTCAAAAAGTGACTATTTTAATTTCTTTTCTTTTTTCCCTTCTTTCCTTCTCTTTCTCCTTTCCTCTCCTCTTTGTTTTTTCCCTTTCCTTCCTTTTGCTATGGCCTAAGGATACTGCCCAGTACCACCATCTACTCTTCCACATAAATGCCTTCCGTAGTTGTGAAGGAAATGCCTGGAGAAACCCGCGGAATGCGCCGGGGCTTTGTTTTCGATTTGGGATAGATAGGAGCTTAGGCTACTGGTTATTGTGAGGTTAGCAAAGGCGTTCACCTGGCCGGATCTCAGACCCCCATTACCTCAAGTTTTTCCAAACACTCACGCTGAACACTGACTGACCACCAGCAAACAGGACGAAGAAAGCTATTTCTTTTTACAGCTGCTGAACTCTGGACGGAGAGATGGGGCACCAGTCTACTACTGTTCGTTAGTGGCGCCATCCCCCCTCCTGCCCGGGTAAAAGTCCAGTTTCGAAGCAAAGAACCACGCTGGGACCTTAGAGGTTCTCAGGTTGGAGAAATGAATTTACTGTCCATTTCATGTAACAAGGGACAGTCTTAAATGCTGATCTGTTGCAGAAGCGCAGTTTGTTGGCTGAGATGACCAGGACTCTTTCTGGGTTGTCCTTCCTGGGAAAAGAAGCAATCCTACAGGCAAGCACCCAGAATTGGAGGGGGGGGAAGGGAGAAACACATGGAGGTGGGAAACAGCTCCTAGGGGAAGGAGGAAACAGGTGCGAAATGTTTATCAACTTCTTAAGATTACTGAAAGGGTTCAAGTAAGTAAGGGAGAGGAAAAAAGTCTAGTTTGAATTTAAGGTAGTATCACTTAGAAATTAATTTTCTTCATTCTTTTCTTTCTTCGTGTCTCTTCTAGCCAACAGATGGAAATTTATTTCCCTCTATACTCTCTCTAGCTCTTACTGTCTCTCTCCCACTAGTTGGACATTTATTTTAATTATTTCTCATGCTCTCTCTTTTCTTTCTTTTCTCCTCTTCCCTCCCCTCTTCCCTCCTCCTAGTTGCCCCTTCCTACTATAAATGTGCTTTGAATTTTCCCTATTTAGACAGAAGTTTAGTTCTCTTTATATTGATTATTTTCTCCCTTCCTAAATAGTTGGAGACTGTTTATGAGATTCTGGCACTTCTACCTTTCAGCGACAGATGGCCATTGAACCTGTTGCCCATACCTGTTGGAGCTTTGCCTTGCTTTCCCCCATTCCATTCAGGTTTCCTTTCTCTTTCTTCACTCTTTTTTCTAACTCTAGAACCCTACCTTACTTCAGAGGAGTCCCGGAGTGACCCCACGGGTACCTCAGGAGGGGAAAAGCCCCCTTTCGAATTCCAGCACGGCCCACTTCCTTACCTAAAGTAATCGTGAAGGGTCCATTCAGGCCCACGGACCACACTGGAGCATTAATTAGGCTGATGAAATCCATAGAAATGTATGGATTCAGCATAATCGAGTTTCTGCTGCCCACTATAGTTAAGGAATACGTGAGCAGCTGGGAGAATAGGGAGTTCTGTTAGGGGGAAGTCATGCGTGTAATTGAGTATACTTAACATAAGCATTTTAATGATCAGTGATTAAAAGTGCGTCTACTTAAATTGTATATCCTCGGCAATTTGTCCAGATCCACTTTATAACATTCTTGAAGAAAAGGTGGGAAGAAAAAATTATAAACATGCTCTTCCCCCCCACCCCCCACTGCCTCCCCCCCTTTCCCGGTCTCAGGACTGGAGTAGGAAGGATGAGCGCAAAGGCAGAAAAGGTGGCCTTGTGTGAGGAAACAGCTACACCAGGCTGATAGTAATTAATCACTGTTTTGGCACCTTCTTTGCTCAGTTCATACAAACTATTAGGAGTATATAATAAGGGATTTTTTTTCATCTGTAATTACGTATAATAATTAGATCACTTGAAAATCCTGTGTTTCTTTAAAGAGGCTTCTCTTGCTTGCTTGACAAGGTATTTTTCCCCCTTAAATTTTAAGGTCCTCTTAGAAGATATAAGCGGCGGCTGGCTGTGATGCACAGCTGCTCTCTAAAACTAGTCACCTTGGAATGGACACAGAATCCTCCTCCAACCTGTTGGGACTACCTGCTCTCCTGAGTCCTTAGCAGGGTGGTGTTCACGCCTGGGGAGAAAGAGAGGGAGAATGGGAGGAGGGGATATCGCAGTTCTTCTGTCCGCAGGCAGGAGCAAGGAGCCGTTGGCATGACACCGTGATGCCAGGGGCTGGGATGGCATCCAGAGTGGTTTAATGTCTCTCTTCTTTGCCTGGGAGCGGGGGCATAGATGGACCCCTTCTCTGAATCAGCATCGAAGTCGGACCAACTTTGTGTTGTAGCTAAAAACTCAGCAAATACATCTACTATGCCTTTTCTCCCCACCCACGCAAAGAGTCTCTATCTAGAAAAGTGACCAGATCGATCTCAAAGGGCATGAACGGTGGGCGCCTTTACCTGTCGTGTCCTCGAGTTTGTGGCACAAATACGCCTTGCCTAAGGCAGCAGTGGCAGGGGCAGAATCATAGCCCGGTACAGTTGTATCCTAGCGCTAGGTGACATGGTACCCTTGTAGCAAAGAGATATTTGAATCCCATACCCTCACCTCCATCCTGGGCGAGGGGAACCTAACAGTTTCAAAAGACCAAAAGCTGCCTCGGACCTTTTGAGCCCAAGACAAACTAAGGAAGCGGGGTAGGGAGTCACTAAAAGTTTGCTGGGGGGAAGGGGACAGTTTTCCTATTTCAGAGAAAGAAAACGCTGTAAAGGGAACTACATTGGAAGATTTGTTGCTCCCACCCCTCCCCAGCCCACCACGACAGTCTCTCTTCCCCTCCCCCGAAGAAATCAGCTTTGGGGAGCAGCGATCCCGTGCCCCAGGCGTCGGGTGAGGAGCTGTGCCAGGGCAGCCTGGGCAAGGGACGCCGGCGCCGTGAAAGCCTCTTTTTTTCTTCTAGCTACGGTGGCACTTGGAGACTTATGCGAGCCATGGAGCAGGGAGATTTATAGGGTTTGGAAAGTAGGGCGAGCCAGATGGTAATAGCGTCATTAACACACCAACTTGGGATGGGCAAGTGAAGCTTGAAATTGGGAGAGAGGCTGGGAACAACAAAGGGTGAAAAGCTGCCCCTCTGCTACTGGCCGGAGGAGCGTAGAGCCCCTTCTGGGGGGTTGCCCTGTCCGCCCTGAGCTACACCATAAACGAGGGCTTTCCCCTCCCCTGGGGAGACTGAGAAAGGCCAGAGCAAACTTTCTCCGTAGGCCTGCCCGCCCTTTATTTCAGGATAACCCTTTGTCGCCTGAAGCCTTCCTAAAGGACTTGTCAGCCCAGGCCACAATCGTACTGAGAAAGTTTGGTTAGCGAAACAAAGCCCTACCAGGAGCAAGTTGCAGCTAAGAGTTCATCCCCTACTCCACCCTCTCCCCTTTCCAGATAATGCTTATAAGGAAGTAGCAGGATGCTTGAGTTTGGGGGAGGGTGGGAGAGCTGGCAGAGATAATAATGATAAAGAGTTATATAAATATTTTATCTAGTTGGTCTCATTTGGGCTTCACAACGCCTCTGTGAAATAGGTACTTTTACCTCTGTTTTACAGATGAAGAAACTGAGGCTTAGAGAGGTAAACGCCTTGGCTTATTTTCACATAGCTAGCAAGTTTCCAAGGGAGGATTCAAATACAGTCCTTCTTGACTGCAGGTCCGGGACATTCTTCACTACATCATGAACTGCTACGTTTGGACAGATGGAACACAAACCCCCAGGTTTCCCCAACAAAGCTGCTGTAGAAAGGCCAGGAGACATTGGGGGTCAAACAAGTCGCTTAATTTATAAGAATCACAACTCCTATTTACAATAAACCAATCCACCAACAATTATTCTTCAAGTTTGCTTTGTAACCTGTGTGTGTGTTGAGGGGGTGTGTGTGAGGAAATGGACTTATCTTCGAAATGAATCTTCCCCTTAAAGAGAGCAAAACATTTGAGTTTGGCTTCTTTTTGTGCAAAATTAAAGTGTTCGCTGGTTTACCAACTAACAAACCAACTTGGTTTGGGAGCAGACCCTAAGCAGCCCAAATTTGCTGATGAGGTCTAATCTGAAATGGAACATTTTTTCCCTTTCTTTTAAAATATGCTGGGGATATTGAAAAACCCCAAGGACAGACCCTTCAAGCGTTATTCAAAGAAAAACTGAGCCTGGCGGTTCGTCACAGGCAATTGTAAAGAGTTTCAAAGAGCCGATCAAACGGGCTGCGAAGTCATCTGCATTCGAGTCCTCCGGATGACAGAGTTACAACCCGCACCTGCAGGGTGTTTGCGAGCCCAGCCCCTTGCCGAGCTACAAATCACCACTCGAATAAACGGCAGAGGCTTCTTCCCGGCTGCTAGAAACAGCTACTCGGAAGAGTTCGCTTTGCTATGGAGCCACCTTGCAAAAAAGGAAGGTTAGCAGGGTTTCCTTCTTGGCTCCCAGACCCATGTGCTCCCCAGAGCTGGGGCCACTAGGTTTGGATTTGGAATGGGGCAGGCAAGGAGGGAAAGTGGATTTGTTTCTTTCTCCAATATCTGTTCTCTGCTGGACTATTAGCTATCTCCATGGGACCAAATACTAAAAACTTGTTCCTCTACTTCCCTTTCTACTTGGGGGAAGACTCACTTCTAGGAAGACCTAAGCCCGGGACGCGCTCTCTCTGTCACTCACACATACACCCACCCACACCCACGCAAACACACAAACATACTTTTACCAGGGTCAAGGTTAAAGCTACCACCGTCTCTCCTCCCCCCCCGCCCCCCCCCCCCCCCCCCCGGACTGTTTGGTTTCGCTTTCGTAGTCTATGAGCATGGATTCTGGAATGTTTAGTGTTTGGCTTCTTTCGGCAGTCTTTTTTGCCTCCCTTTCTCTTTTTTTTCTCAAACAGAATAGAAAGACTACAGCTTCAGGGAGGACACTAGGCGACAGAAAGAGGGGGAATGTTAAAAAAGGGGAAAAAAGAAGAGATGGGAAAACAGAGAGAGAGAGAATAAAGTTTGTTTCTGTCAGCATTGCATGAGTGTCTGGAAGTCACACAGGAGACTGACCCATAAAAAAGCATTAGTTGCCTGTTGATGCTGCCAAGATCAACCTTGGAGCAAACATATCAATAGAATAATTTTCTGCTCCCCCTACGAAGGTTTCTCCACGCAGAGCTGATGTATCTACTGCATAGCGCAGGAGTCACCGGAACCTCGGTTCGAAGGACTGGAAGCTCAGAACCAATTTCGAGAAATTAACTCATTAGAAAGGGGGAGTGGCCACGACAAGCTCCTCCCCCTCCTCTCTCCCTCCTTTTCTTCTTTTCCTTTAGTTCTTTCTCTTTCTGTGACTTTCTAAATGCGAAAAACCCAGTGATGGACGAAGTAGAGACCGGGGTCACCCAGATCAGATCAAAAGATGCAGGAGCCAGGGACTAATTTACTCCAAGGTCTCCACACAGGGTTCTTAACCCTTCCACTCCTGCCAGGTAACAGCTGCCAGAATTAGTCCCATGAAACTTTCAGATCCTCTGGAGACTTAAGGTTCTCTCTCCAAAGACAGGGATCAAGTGAGATTTTTCCTAAACACAATCTGAGGCCCTAGTGGCCAATTTTTTTTTCATATAATTCAAAAGTACATCATCCCATGACACAACGAAGGCTTGTGACCAAGGTTCTGAATGGGATCCTAAGTATTCTCTTATGGGAGTGAGGGAACACTCTAGTTGGAAGATATTTTTCTTTGGTAGAATAAGAGAAAAGGGACTTGGAATTGGGAAGAGTCATAAAAGTCAGGCTGGTTGGGAACCTCCTTTCCCTGAAAATCCAGTGGCAGAGCTACAAAGGAGGGAGACAAATGGACTTTGGTTTCCTTTATAAAATAAGACGACTGGGATACATGAGCCCTTGAGTCTCTTCCTGCTCTCAAATTGAGGGATCCCAATTTGGAGGAGAAAAAGATCTTGTGTGGGCTAGGAGAAACATGGCTATTTTAACTGGGACATAAACATTCCTTAATCCTAACCAGAGTATCAAATCATATCTTGTCTTTTGGCATACTGTGTGGCTTTTCCCGGTGCTAGAATTCAGACTGACTAGGAAAGAAAGTTGTTCTCAACTCCTGATAAATGAACAAGAGGGTCAAAACGAAATTTATCAATATACATTTTTTAATCTGTAAGAAAATAGCTTCCTAGGAAGGGTATGGGTGCTTCCACTTTGGAGCCGATATTTTTCTAATTTTGTTTTGTTTTGTTTTTTGTTGAAAATTTCAGGTCGGAAAATCCTCTCCAAACCATGGAGGTCCGGACCACCATAAACAACAGCCAAAGTCCTCACTCCTACCTAAACATTCAAAACTCAGGAAGGGGGGCAGGGAGAGAGGAAAGGGAAGACAATTCTTGGGCCCTTGAGTGTCATTTCTTCTAGTCTCCCCCCTACACCCTCCCCTTCCTGCGTTAGAATTCAGTCCAGGCCCCTTCAGCTCCCGCAGAGGGAGGGCGCGCTGGGAAGCTGGAGTCAGTCAAAGCTCGCATTGTCTAAGGCTCCGGGGAAAGCCAACAAGAGCAGGCGCAAGAATAACACTGTCCCCAACTCTTGGGTATGAAAGTTTTCTAAATAAATCCTTTCCCTGGAATAATACTTTTAGGGGAAGGGGTTCCCCTATCTCCTCCTCCCTGCTTTTGCTCTCCTAGAAAGAGGAAGGGATGTATGTGTGTATGAGAGGCCTACAAGAGGGGAAAGATAAAAATTCTGCTTTCAAAATGAATACAAATAGCAACACGAGGAGGGGAAAGGAGTTATGTGTCTTTAAAAGCCACCCAGCTACTGCATCTACCTCAGTGATAGGTTATGACACTGGGGGGAGGGGTGTGTGTGACAGGGCCACTATGTTCACACCTCTTGTTTATCTTAGAAACGAGATGGGGAGGGCAGCCTGTAAGAAAGTAGAGAGAGAGCCAAGCCCCAATTTCTGCCTTCTGGCCAGGCTGTTTAAGTAATGACAAGTCAAGGGGAAAAAAAAAAACAAAAATCCACTTCTAAACCCCTAAACCATAGAACCCGCTATTGGTTTGACATGAATGCAGCCTCATCTGGAAAGGATTTGGGGAGTCATCGGGGAGATCTCCATTGGGGAGACCCTTGTGGCCCTAGAAAGCAGGCAATCCTGAGAGTTGGGGTGGTTAGCATTGGTGATTTGAGGACAGGTTTCACCATCCTGTTCTCATGTTTCTCTGGTCACCTGACTATTGGGACCCAGAGGAGAGCCCCTCTTTCCCTCCAGCCTCCTGCTGCAGGGGTCTTTGGACTGGCTGGGTCTGCCCCCAACCCCATCCATTTGCAAAAGAATGTCTCTTGTAAAACTTGCAAAACTCTGGCATCCCCCTCAGAGGGGCAGCCCGGGATAAGCAGGCATGCACATATTCCTAAACCTGGAGCTGGGGGGCATCACTTAAAATGTTAAAAGGAGAAAGAAAAGAACAAGAAAGAAAAGAAAGGGAAGAAAAAATCTTCCAGATTTACTTGTTGGTGTCCTGTAACAGCAAAAGAAATGAAGAAGGAAAAGTTAAGGTGTTCTGAGTGACGCTAGTTCCCTTACTTGGTTTCTGAAGTTTCACAAACTGAAGTGCTCATACAGAGATGAGCCCTGTTGAGAAACTAGGGGAAGATGGAGGCTGTTGCTAGGATCTGAAAAGAAAGAGAAGAGAAAGAAGCAAAGGAAAAAGAAAAGGAGAAAGAAATAAGAGTAAAGAGAAAGAAAACAGAATGGAAGGAAAGAAAGCAAGGGGAAAGTAGAAAAAGAAAGAAGGAAAAGGAGAAGAAAGAAAAGGGGGAAAGAAAGGAAAAGGAAAGAAAAGAAAAGGAAGACAAGAAAAAGAAATAGGGAGAAAGGGGAAAAGAAACAAAGAAAAAGAAAGAGGAAGAAAGGAAAACACCTGTTCTCTAATGAAGTATCCCAGTTGTGTGTGTGTGTGTGTGTGTGTGTGTGTGTATGTGTATGTGTGTGCGCGCTGCCGCGGGTGTCCCTATGTGAACATTATTGCCTGTATAAAGGTCTTCAACCCTATTTATGGGTATGACATTTACTGACTGTCTATGATCCACTATGTTTGTTGTTGCCTGTGTTTTTCCATGTCTGTGACAGTGTAGTGTGACTTTGTGTGCTGTTGTTTCTTTAGGAATTCTGTGAATGCCTGAATGTCTATGTTGCTGTGTGTGTCTGTGATTATACATGTGTGAATGTTTGAGACTGTATGTGCTGGGGGAGGGGGTCGGGTCCACATCTGCTGGAAGGTCCATCTTGGAGCTGCTCACTTACCGGAGCCAGCTTATGAAATCCCCACAATTAGACCAGCATTGTTCTTCCCCCACAACACTGCCGAGAAAGAAAAGGTCTTCTCGGTCGGGGCCAATCCAACGAAGCGTTTGACGTTATTAAATAATAAAGCGATTGTGATTTACATTGTTACGCAGAAAAAAGGGCCAATTACCCACTGTTATGTTGCCATAAAGATCATATTAACTCGAATTAGTAATCAAACAATATGCAAGCATTTAAAAAAAAAATGCGGGGACCGGGGGAGCTGCAGCGAGCAAGGGAGCGAGAGCAGCACCAGTGGTTGCTGCGCTTATCTGGAAAGGGGGAGCTCCTAGGAGTCTGGGAGAATGTAAAGAGAAGAGGAGCTCGGAAGAAGCTGGGAATCCACTACCCGCTCAGGTGAGCAAGCTTCTCAAAGAGTACTGAGCTACGAAAACCCTTTATTCGTCCTCTCCTCCCTTCCAGTTGTTCTCTACCTGGTCACCATCCATTCTTCCCTGGGATAGCCCAGTAGCGGTCTAGTAGACTAAAGTGCCCCATTACTGCTTCTCCTTAGCCCAGGATCTGTATGTGCAAGTGAATGTGTGCCCACTTAACTTCACTCTGTCTCCTAAGCTTGAAGTCTAACAACCAGGGATGATAAAGGCTGCATCCTAAAACCCCCAGTATATTTCTCATCTTCTGTAATCAAATCATATTCATTCTCATTTTCCTCTCTCTCTTGGTTATTAGGTTTATAACTCTTTGCCCACTTAAATTTGTGCAACCAACCAAGGCAATCTAAATAGGCTGGAGCTGCCCCATGAGTACAGACTGAGGGCTTTGCTAAGAAGGATTAATGATGGGTGTGTACAGTCAGAGGATGCAGAGGCTAGGCTATCAGGTAGCAGTGGAGGACTGGGCTGGAAGGGAGGAGAGGGAAGGAAAAGAAGATGGATAGAGTCTTACTGACCCCTCAAGCCAGGTGAGGAAAGACAGTTGTCGAATCTTGTGAAGTGTGTCTCAGACCCCCAACCTGCCCTGCCCCACCCTGACCCATCTTGTGCATTCCTCATCTGAGAAATGAGGCAGGCTAAGCTCCAAGTGGAGGGGGGGGGGAGTCCCCTTCCAACTCAAACTGGAAGGAAACCTGGATCCCTCTGTCAAATGATTTAGAGTCACACTAAGGGCCCAGATGAAGCAAGAGCCCAGATACTATGAAAACTCAAAGCTCTTTCATTTTTAGAATTAAAAAAAAAAATCTGTCACTGAACATGGTCCATTGTCAGTCCCCTAACCTCTTTCCCTTCTTCCTACTCTAAAGAATCCCAACTTGGCTCCCAGCCTCCAAAGGGCAGAGATCCCTTGGGAGGGGGTGGGGTAGGGGGTTCAGTACAGAGCAGCTGACAAGCTACCATGCGCTTACTCGAACAGTAATCACTAGGCCTGCCAAGCTCTCACCTCTCTCTCCTCAGTTTAACGGTAT
Source organism: Notamacropus eugenii (assembly GCF_028372415.1). NCBI lineage: Eukaryota > Metazoa > Chordata > Mammalia > Diprotodontia > Macropodidae > Notamacropus > Notamacropus eugenii. The sequence continues at coordinate 342,631,744 of NC_092877.1, forward strand.
TCAGACAAATGATGGTTTCACTCAGGGGCCTCAGAAGTTGATGCTATTTGTTACCATGTAGAAAAACTTGTACGGTTACATGAGTTTTCATAAGCAAACACAGAGCCATTTTCCTCGGCGCGATGCATCAGCAAATTCAGGCGAAAAGGGATAATGTACTGCTCAGAGGAGCAGCAAGGCCGTAAGCCCAGGCGGCCAGAGTGAGGACAGTGGCTGCTTCGGTGCCCTGGGGGGAGAGGAGGTAAGCGCTCCAGGACCCAGCCCCATTTCCCTCCTCCTTCCTTTCCAGGCTAAGTAGTTCCTTTGGAGGGCAATCAGGACCGAAGGGTGGAGAAGAGAAAGGGAAGTAAGAAGGAGGGATAGCTCAACCAGAACCTTCCAGCCAGAAGTAGGAAAGAGCTTCCCTGCCTTGTGGAATAATCTTGAGTTAAAAATTCGAATAATCAAGTGGAACGGCAGCGGTCCCTTCGAAGCTCCCAATTGGAAAATGAGTCTGTCTTCCCAAGGAGGCCCCAGCCCATGCAGCCACCCAGGGGGTAGTTGGCAAGAGCTGGAAAAGTTGGCGTCCTTCCTGCTCCACCAGCCACCAGCCCAGGGGCTTAAAAAACGGCTGGTGCCCCCCTCCCCAGTAATAACTAATTTCAAGGGGGAGAGGATTCCACTCTACAAGACTAATGTGTGTCCATGGGCTGGATTAACCCACTCATCAGGAATAATAAAAAATCTAAGAGCAACTCTCAAATTTGAACAGACAGAAAAATATTAACCCCCCTCTCCCTCCCATAAAAACCTTGAACAAATAACAACCAGCTCTAAGCCCGCTAGTCTTATAGTATCTGCCTCCACAGGGTTGTGAGGTTCAAATGAGATAATGTTTTTAAAGAGCTTTGCAAACCGTAAATGGATATAGAAATATCAAGCATTGTGATATTATTTTCTGACCTGCAACTTCCAAGAGGTTGTGAAACTCACATGAACTAACTGTATGTCCATCGTTTTGCAAATTTGAAAATGTAATGGAAAGGCCATTATTTGCTGTTTCTGACTTTCAAGGATCGATGGACTTTTGTGAGACTGCTTTGCAAACTTCCCTGCACCGTAGAAACATAGCGATCCACCGCTATCGCTTGAGGATATGTGGCCTTAAAATGTTCAGAGAAGTTTTGCCTCAGAATGCAAAAACCTATATTGTTGTTACTTATAATTTTTGACTTGCAGTTTTGGCTGCTTTAAGGTTGTTGTGTCTATGGGGATGATGGGGTGAGGGAGAAATTTCTCCACCAACTTTACATGTCTCTCCCTAGCCCCCTCACCTATTCATATGTATACCTGCATACACAGATTGATTTGTCCAACACCCGGGATTACAAGGAGCCGGTTCCATCCATCCTGCACCAAGTAAAGCTCAGCACATTTTGAGGCTGGCCATAGCTGCTACGAAAGGCTCATTAAAGACCCTAAGGAGAGAGAGCTCTATGACCACTTTGTGAACTCTGAACGATGGAGGGGGGAAGCAAGGCTAGGAGTGTGAGTCGCTGCCACGCTGGCTGGCAGTGTGTGGTCTATTGTAGAGAATGGGGCTTTTCTGACTGAACAGAGAGAGCGGTTCCCCCCCCCCCCTTCCCCATTTCTACTGCACCTGCACTGGATCAGGGAGTTCCTGCCATTCACATCGCAGATTGTTCAAATAGAAGACGTCTCTGACAGCGCTCAATTCATTACATTTCTTCCTGCTTTTCACACCAACACACACACACAAATGAGTATTGCTAGTCAGTGACAGAAAAAAAATCTTACAATACTTGATATTTGCAACTCGTTTTGGAGCTCATCTCCCTAACCTTAGAATCCTTACTCTTTTAGCCTCTTGCCACTTTGCACTCCTAGGAAAAGGGGTACCAATCATTCACATTGAGGGCTCCCGCAGTAAGATCCTGGAGCCGTAGGCATCCAGACAGTTGGAAGGGCCAGACTGAAGTTGTACTCTGGAAGGGTGCAAGAGGGAAAAAAAGCACCTAATTTATGTCCTCGTCAGTGGAGGCTTGAAGGACATTCATAATTCCTGCTAGATTCCTACTAGGGAACCAGCTTGCTAATGGAGGGGAGGAAGGAGGAGGGACAGCTCTTCCGCTGAAGTGTTATCGAAACATTTAAAACAATTTTCTCACAATTATGGCAGGCCCCATATGCTCCAGGGTGATTTTTGCCATCTTGGATTCCAGGATGTCTGGGCACACATTTAACACAGAAAAGTAGTTGGAGTGTTGGGAAAGAAAAAGTAATAATTGATGAGCCAGTGCACCCAGTTCAACTGGAGTTAAGATAAACAAAATCTCATGGGGGAAACTGGTCTCTTAAAGATGCTGCTTTTTTTTTCCTGGGAGTAGGAGGGGTAGGAGAAAAGGGGGAAGCTAGAGAAGGGAAAGGAAGAACTTACCCTGGGAGTTTGCAGTCTCAATAAAGCAGAAACCTTACATAATAAGCCCAGCTTTGGGCCTTTGACTGTAACACTCCAACCGACCTGCGTGTGAACCCCTGGCAACTGAACTGCATGCAGAATGAAGCACTTGCACCCACGTTCACACCACATCATTACCAATTCTGCTCATCTCTAAGTCTCAAAGTACAGGGCAGAGATTTGAAGAGCCTTTTCAGCATACCCTGAATTCAAAACACGTTAAACTCATTTCTTGATAAAGAAAACTAAAGGGATGGTGGTAAGCAAGGTTCATTTCATGTCCTCTTAACATTTCCCCAACCTTCTCCCCCTTCCTGATTTACCTCTTGCCAAAAATATTTCAATTGCTAGCTAACCTGCATCAATTCTAAGGTTTAATTAAATGGCTTTCCTTTCTTCTCTCTCTCTTTCTCTCTCTCTCTCCAATTACAAAACAAAGTTGAAATTGGGGCGGGGGTGGGGGGGGGGAAGAGCAGTGGAAAGAGATGGGTGTATGGGCAGTGCAGAGATCCACCATCCTCTCAAATGCAGCACAAACAGGAACCATCTTAAGCCTTTAACTTAGAAAACTCCACCGTTGGAGAGTCAATCCTTACAGCCACCTCCCCAAAGCTCACAGCAGACACAACAGTGTTTTTCTGTTCTTAAAGATTCCCCCCCCCCCCCCATTTGTTGGGCGTCTCCAAACAAAGCAGACGTAAACAAAAACATAAAGCCACCCAAATAGAGCCCACAACAAATTCCAAATGCACTGAGGACGACGTTGATCGGTGCAGCTTGGAAGAGGACTTGCGGTTGCCCCAGTGGGTACTGGTGAGTGTGAATGCGAATGGAGGGCTGCGCCGGTCTAGGTGGCTGGTGGCTAGCTGGGTCCCTGGCCTCCTCCGCTGGAGATCGACCCAATCGGAGGGAGCGGAGTTGTGGCCGTGAGGCCACACTCGCTTTCCCAGCAGCCAGGTCTATTTCATTGTTGTTGTGTTAGCTAAAATTAAGAATTCCATAACTCGCTGGCCGCCGTCAGGCTGCGCCGATGACGTCACAAGCCAGGGGGTGGAGGAGCTGGGGTTGTGCGGGGCCTGGCCGCCCGCGATAAGGGCCTTCGGCCCGAATTCGCCTAGCCTCGTTTTAATGCGTTCATTTATTTCCCGGTCTTGGGCGGGCGGGGCGTCTCCTCCTCTACCTCCTTCTTCTCTCCCTCGCGCCGCGGGTCAGGCATCCTGCCTGAAGGAGAACAAGTTTGCTGGGTGACCTGGGTTGGGGGCGGAAGTCGAAAGAGCCCATAGGAGGAGAGCCCTGGAGCTGGGTACGGCCGGAGGAGAGAGAAAAGGTTTTAAAAGAAGGGAGGGGGAAGGTGTCCAAGCAGGGCTAGTCTCTGGACACGGCCTCCAGGATATGGGGAGTGGGGGGAGGAGGCAGGTGGTAGCAAGGTGCCCTGAGCACCTGAGCTAACATCCCCATCTCGGGGACCACCTGGCTAGGCTTTACGCCCTGGGGACAAGATTGGAAGAGGAATATCCTTTAGGAGCCTCCCTTCCCCACTGAACCCCAGGGAGAGCACGCAGGAGTCAGCAGCCTCTCTCCTTTCCAGCCCTACTTAACGGAGGGCCAATAAGGATTCTAATTTCAAGGCCCTTAATCATGGTTCCAAAGCCGAAAATACTTGGAGCTTGGTAAGGAAAAGATTGTCATTAACAGTCTTAAAAGAATAAATATGTAGGAAATGAGCCCTGTGCATACCCCCTTTAAAGTTTGATCTTCCCTTACATCAGTCTTTAACATCAACTACTACAGAGATGGGGGATCAGAATGCTAGCAACAGGAGACAGTCCAAGGGAGTGGACCCTGGGACAGACCGGAATGCAGGGAAAAAGTCACTGGGCTATGGGCAGAGAAGCCTTCATTTCTAGGAAGCCTAGATCCTATTGGGGGCCTCCCAGTAAATAATTTCTCCCCCTTTCCTGATCTTGGGGCTGCAGTTTCCAGAACGAATGCTAAATATAGAATTTGTCTTAGCCCAACAGTTTAAGGGGCTAGGCTGCCTCAGGGAGCATGGGATCTACACAATCCTAGGGAGATGAGGTAGAGTCAACTGGGAAAATCATGGGAAACCCCTTTAACTAATTGTCAGGGCCAGCAATATCTGGGACAAGCAGCCGTGTCAACAGCAAAGGAAGGAATCTGATTCTAAAACACACCTCCTAAGAATGGCTTTCCCTCACCTGGTAGGTGGGTGACAGGGCAGGAATTGGGTACTGTGTAGGCTGAGGCCTTGGGGCAGCACTACCCCACAACATCAAGTTTGCTGGGCTTAGAGCTGGGTAAGCATCTTTACCCATCCCAATGCTACTCTAAAAGCAATAGTCATGGTGTAGATCAATAATACCATCAGATTTAGCAAGATCTGAAAACCCTAGAGGTCCTTGATGTTAAAGCAATCCCTCAAAATCTGGACATTAATGTCTTAGTGCCCCTTTCAAGGGAAAAGAACCCAAGGACCAGGAAATCAGTAATATTACAGACAACAAGCCCACAAACCAGGAAAATGTATTTGAACTGAAGATGGTTCATTACCCTATCTAAAAGCTTAGCTTCACCTGGCTCCCCCCCCTCCATTTGCTTCATATCAAAAGTAGAAAAGCTTGAATAATTAACAAGAAAATTCATCATATCTTAAATGACCTATGTTAGGAATTATCTATTTCAGCTGACTGAAAACTGGAAGCAAAAGATTTGATGGACCTGGGAAGGACAGGGATTAGAAACAGGACATAAGGGTGGGGAGGAAGGAAAAGGGGTCTCTATCCCTGTCTTGTCTTGTGCCTTCAAGAAAGTTGTAAAAGTTTTCATCTCCTGAAACCAATGGAAATTCCAGATCAGCTTCAGGCATTTCCAAACTGCCCAGGAAGGAAGGCAAGCAATCAGGCATAAGAGAGAAACTTTTCCATCCCTCATTCCATTTCACTTTGCCAGGTTACTCACTACCTTTAAGGAGCATTCGCTGGGCTTTTTTCTCCTCCAAAAGCTTAGGCAGGGATGCTCTGGCCCAGGAAAGGTAAAGAATAGGCAGTGTGGCAAGGATTGGGAACTCACACAGGCTAAGTATTCTGTTCAGTATGGCTCAAGCAGGCCTAGTCTTCATTGAACCTCCAGCCCTACAGAAGGGGGAGGACAGGATGCATGACTTCTGCTCCTTCGCTCCCCCCCCCCCATTTACACCTCCCCCCAACCCCAGGGGCTCTGGAGGCCTTCATTTTAATTTCATTGTAAAGAAATGCAGGAGAAAGACCCAAAGGTGAGAAGCAAGGGATTGTTTTTTAACTTGGGAGACCAAGGGGTGGAAGAGGAACGGGAAAGAGAGGGGGGAGGTGAACTCACTTCTCTGCTGTAGCTGCTCACAGGGTGTACCTGTTCTTTAAAAGCAAAATGTGGCTGACCATCTCTTGAAATTCCCCAGACTTGGGGGAGAACTGAGGAGGTGGTGATATGGTGTGGGGAATGGGAAGGGAGGATAGACGCTTCTTAAATTACAACAGATAGCCAGATAAATAAACAAATAAGTGGAGCAGGAAAAAAATAGCTGTGGCACCAACTAGCAGGCGATCTCTACACAATCAAACCCCCATCTCCCTGAAGTTAGCTATAAACTGTCAGCAATTGCAAAGTAAACCCGGGACCATACAAAGGGTCTGTTTAATTTCCCCCTTGTAAAGGCTCCAAATGAGGACCCCATCACTATGCAGTTAAGCGGTTCGGGTGGCTGGTCCCCCTGAGGCGCTGAGCTCTCCTTTTTAAAGTAAGAAAACTGGCAGTTCGAAAGCCGTCAATGGCGCTCCCACAACAAAAGTCCTGAAAAGCTGAATGAATTGGGTTTGTAATTACGGTTTGGCGTTGCCCCCCTCCCCTCCACCCCTCACAGCTTATCTCGTATTCATTCAACATATATTATTGTCACTTAATCTCAGTCTCTTCGTTTTTCTGAGCACCCTAAATACCGGCCAGACCCTAGTTTGGCAATTAGAACGGAGCAGAAGGAAGCCAAGTCTATCCCATCACTCAGCAACTAGACAGCAGCCTTGGAGACCCCCCTTCTCCCTTCCCCCCCACCTGCAGGATCTCTTAGGGTCCTCCAACCCTCACGTCCCCGTTCTGTCTCTGGTTCCCATTCCTTCTCCTCTGTCCCTCTCAAAACCTAGAAGGAAAATACCAGGTTCTTCCTGGGGAATTCTCTCCCCACTGAGGGTAGGAATTGGATCAGAGGAGCCCAGCACTGCGCCCTAGCTCAGAAACAGGTTAGATGCAAAAAAAAAAAAAAAAAAAAAGACCAGCTTAGCTCTGGGCTGTCAGGGCTCGGGTGGCATGGCTGCATAGAAAACTAGAGCCTCCAGAGATCCCCGCCTGGAAGCATGTGTCAGTTCTCGAAATAAGTTCAACGATTACAAGCAAATCTAGGAGCAGGCTAAATAATTAATTGCAGCGCTGCTCTCTGACCCCTCGGAAAGTCCAGTAGGGACCAGTTCGAAGTAATAATACCTCAGAATGAGCCCTTGTCAAATACGCATTTCGCAGTTAATGTGAGCCGTGTGCCCCTGGGACCGCCTGTAACAGCAGCTTCCCAGCCTTGGCAAGAAACCCTGCTAATCTACCTCTCTAGTTCAACAAAATATTTTAACACTCTGTCTTTAAAGGACGCTTGGGGGTGAGGAAAAAAAAAAAGAAATGTCCACAGGGGAAAGGATGGTGTTATCCTAGGTTCGTAGGGGCTCTCGGACAGGGTTAGTGACTATTAAATTTAGTCCCTTGGACAGAAACTGAGTGAGCATCCCAGGCTAGATTCCACCTTGCACTAACTTCATTTCCCTCTTTCTTGGGTAAATCCTGTGCAACTTCAAACTTGAGGAGATAGCCAGTGCAAGTTAGGTTTCCTAACCCCCTCCTTCCCTAGTAGAAAATCATAGATTTCAATTCAAGAAAATAAATATCCCCAAATAACAGTTATGAAATGCCACATCGCTTAGCCGTTTAACCGGAAGAATTGAAAATTGCAATCCATCCCTGACTTTTTTTTTCTGGGTAGTGATTATTATTTTTGTTTATAGATAGAATTTAAATTGTCATTAAAAAGGCTTTTAGCTGCTCTCAGTTCAAGGACATGCCTTCAGAGAGGGGAGAGGTTTTGTTTTTGGCAGATAAGGGACAATCACTTCATCTCCTCCAACCTTGCAAAATTATTTTCTGTTCCCCCTACCCCAACCTCTCCTCATTCAAAATAGCTGAACCCCGGTAATTCGTCAACAAAAAGTCACAGGCGGCAGTAAGCAGCTTAGGTTTGAATGTCTCCTGTTCAAGTGGGTTTTTTAAAAAGTAAACTACAGTATACACAAACAAATATATATGAATACAATATATATACACATATATGAAAGCATTTTTTTAAAAGTTCCCCTTTTATTTTAAAAAAATGCCGACGTCTGACTCAAATCTCTCGCATCTTTTTTTTTCCTTGATGGATGGCAAGATCTTTTGGATCTTTATTCAAAGTTTTCTTTTATTCATATGTGCCAGCAAGGGCAGGCTAACGTGCTCATCACCACGTGAATAATCCTATATGCATTACAAAAGCCGGGCAGCTCCGAGAAATTCTTTCAGACACTCTGCATTAATTAGAAAAAAAAATGCTTCGCCCAGGGTAAGGGAACTGGAATAATAATCTATCAGCCCTAGTACAGCATTGTCCAGAAAGTATAAGAAACTCACTAACCGGTGCACATCCGAACCCTAAAATATATCCATGGGGAGAGGGATAGCTCAAAACCAGGGCCTAACTGCTAGCTTTTAACTTTTCAATTCGGCTTCCAAAAGAGAGAAAAATCAGGCACCCCACAAGATGAATTTACATCAGCCACGGCAGCGAGCATTCTCCCCCAACTAGACAGTGACATTAAAATCCCTGGCTTCTGGAGACAAGTTTGTTTTGCAACTAACAAGGTGCAATGCTACCAGCTGCACACACCTCAAATCTCAGTATTATCCTGCATTTTGGAGCCCCAGTGGGAGCCCCGGCTCCCCGGGAGCCAACACGGGTAGCTGTTTTAAGAAGTTGTTAAAGGAAACTACTCTTTAAAAAAAAGTGAAGTGGCACAAACAGGCAAGGGAAGGGTTCTATTCATTCCGCAGGCTTTTTCCTGTGACCTTAATCTTGATAAGTTTGGGGCACATGTGGTTGGGAAGTCCTACCTAGGCTCCCACTACCCCACAGCCCCAGCCAGAAGAGGCTCAGCAGCGTCTTGTCCTCGACAATTCCTGGGCCCAGCGACCTTCTCCTTTACTCCCCTTGCAACGGGGCCCAGGGCCACACTCTGCCAGCTCCAGAGCACAGCAAAGTATTGACACCGGCACCACGGGCACCCACTATTGTGCAATGCCAAATGTGATTACTTACACAGACCCGACAGAGCAAAGCATCTATCTCAGAGACGGCTGGTTTCTTTCTTCACATGGCGGATGCCTGGATACTCCTTGGCTGGAGACACTATCCGAATTGGGGCTATAGAATCCGACCCGTACTGCCAATTTAAAGAAGTAGAATCCGGAAAAAAGATAGGGAGGGAAATAGAAAGGGCGAGAGAAAGAAAAATAAATAAAAACCCCAGTTGTGATAAGAGACACGGTTTACAGCTGGTCCTCTCTGGCCTCTACTCTCTATGAAGCGGAGGAGAAAGTTTATGGAATTCCAAACAAAAGAAACAAACCACTTGTTTACCTCAGACAATGGCAGGGCCAGAGACACCCTCCCCTCCCCCCCAACACATGCACATCAGCACTTTCAACATCCAGTTTGCAATTATTCTGACACAAAGAGACACCATTTGTCCCTCTAAATATACTTCAACTTCCCAAAGACCAGTGCACCGTGAACTAGGCTCAAACAAAACAAACAGCCCAGCACAGCCCGCCCAGCTTCTGCCTTTGGGCCCATCACCTCAGGCCATTGACTATTTCCCCTTCCAGCCAGCCTCTCGTCTTACACACAAATCCAGAGTCTGAGGCAGCTGGTTAGGCAGAGAAGCAGAGTAAGCCCGTCTGTCTTCTCGTTATCTGCAACAAGTGTTCTAAATCAGTAAAAGCGCACACATCCCTCCCATCACCCATCATCTGTTTAAAGATGGAGACCTGGCTTTACGAAGGTCCAGGTCACTGGAAGGTCCTGCTTTACCTAAAGAAAAAAAAAAAAAACCGGACACCGTGCAAGGTGGTCCAGATTCCTTATTCAATTGGCTAAACACTGAACTCCCTTATTTACTAGCTATTTTGCATTTTTAGACCTGGTGCCCGGCAGTGGACACCTCGAGTCTATTTTGTTATTTTTCTTTTTGCTAAGACCACTCTAAGGAGCCTGGCATTTTAGTACCCCCAAGTACTTCCAAGCAACGCCATTGTCTTCTCCAAAGAAATCCAAGACGCAAATGGAATTTCAGTGTCCATATTTCAAAAATTTATTATCTCAAACTGTGCATAATGGAATAAAAACTTAAGTTGAAAATGTACCTGTTATAAGGACGGGATTAGTTCAAATATATGTACATGGACTCTCGGCAGACTGGTTTAAAGAAACACAGAGTCAGCCGAGTTTTTAAAATACAACTACCAAAAATGAGGGAGGAAAAAAAAACCGTAAATATCACAATAAATTTACAGAAATATTACAAACCATAAGAAAATATTTCAAACACAGTAATTTCAGGTCGCTCTTGCTGGGTTTTTTGTTTTTGTTTTTTTTTTAATTTGTGTTCAAATTGAAACAGAATGAAAAGTTTGGAAATAAATGCTATTATAAATTATCAGCCATGGCAGCCTGTGTGGAGGGGCCAGCTTTTGCTTTTTTTTCCTTCTTAACAATAAGTAAAAAAAATGAGTACAACCTAAACGTTTGCCCTTTTATAGAAAAGCACGGAAATGGTTTTTTGCAAGTATCCTAAATTTTTTCTCCTTTTGTACAATTTCTAAACAATTAAAATGTCCAAATTGAAATTAATTCCCTCCTCTCTTGTTTGCAACTGCCCCAAATCCCAGTTGCAGTGATCGGAAATTCTGCAAGAAGACTCTTGAAAAATATTGGCAAATTTTCAGATTAGAAACAATGGACATTTTGATTGCCATGTTTATATCGATAAATACTGTACAAAAGTTGCTTGCAAATATTAAAACATTTTTTTCGTCGTCACCTGGAGACTAGCTCTAAATATTATGGGTAAAGACTTTTGCAAACTTTCTGCAAAGCTCCTACCGTCCACGCTAGAACTTTTTAAAAAGTTTTGTGTAGTTTTCTTCCCTTCAGAGATCTATACAAGGCCCCCCTTGTCTCCCCCTCCCCCAAGTTCTCTGTACAAAAATAGTCCCCCCCAAAAAGAAGTCCGGAATCTCTCAATAAAAGTTTTCTTCTTGGTGTTGCCGTGGCTGTTGGGTTTTTGTTTTGTTGTGTTGTGTGTGTGTGTGTGTGTGTGTGTGTGTGTGTGTGTGTGCGTGTGTGTATCTAAGTTCCTCTTCGCAGTTGTCATTGCTGTAGATGGTGGGGAATTTCCCCCCCCTCCCATCCCGTGGTGCGGTGGGCCCCCTTCTCTATGCCATACAGTCTCTTTGTGTCTTTTTTTTCCTTTTCCTTAAAAAAAATGTTCCTGCCCTGCCGGGCTCCGGGGCTTACATGTGCGACAGGGGCAGCGTACCGTTGATGGCCGTGCCCGGCACCGGCGCGCCCTGGTAGTGCTGGGACATGTGAAGTCTGCTGGGCGCCGAGGGCTCGGGCACCTCGGCGCCGGGCAGGTACATGCTGATCATGTCCCGCAGGTCCCCGGCCTGGCAGGGCGCCCTGGAGTGCGACGACGAGGTGACCACGGGGGGGCTGGAGCTGGCCTCTGACTTGACCACGGAGCCCATGGAGCCCAGGGCCATGGCGCCGCCACCGCCTCCGCCAGCGCCGCCGCCGGGGGCGGCCTGCTGCGAGTACGCCATGCTGCTGTAGGTGGGCGAGCCGTTCATGTAAGTCTGCGAGCTCGTCATGGAGTTGTACTGCAAGGCGCTCACGTCGTAGCGGTGCATGGGTTGCATCTGGGCGGCCGCGGCCGCTGCAGCTGCTGCGGCCGCCGCGTTGTGCGCGTTGAGCCCCGGGTGCTGAGGGTAGCCCAGCTGCTCCTGCATCATGCCGTAGCCGCCGTTGCTCCAGCCGTTCATGTGCGCGTAGCTGTCCATGCGCTGGTTGACGCCGCCACCCAGGCCGCCGGCCCCGACGCCGACGCCGCCGCCCATGCTGTTGCCGCCGGGAGCCAGCAGGCCGCCGGGCAGCGTGTATTTGTCCTTCTTGAGCAGCGTCTTGGTTTTCCGGCGCGGCCGGTACTTGTAGTCCGGGTGCTCCTTCATGTGCAAGGCGCGCAGCCGCTTGGCCTCGTCGATGAAGGGCCGCTTCTCGGCCTCGGACAGCAGCTTCCACTCGGCGCCCAGCCGCTTGCTGATCTCCGAGTTGTGCATCTTGGGGTTCTCCTGGGCCATCTTGCGCCGCTGCCCGCGGGACCACACCATGAAGGCGTTCATGGGCCGCTTTACGCGATCCGGGCTGTTCTTCTGGTTCGTGCCGCCCGCCGACGTGGAGTTAGGGCCGCCGCCGCCGCCACCGCCGCCGCCACCGCCACCGCCGCCCCCCGAAGTTTGCTGCGGGCCGGGAGGCTTGAGGTCGGTCTCCAGCATGTTGTACATCGCGCTGCTTCCTGGATCGCGCGCTCCGCGGGCCCCCGACCTCCCCGGGCCGGCCTCGGGCGTCCCGGACTGGCCGGCGAGACTTTTCGGGGGGCCCGAGGGCGGGGGGAGGGGAGGAGGGGAGGAGAAGGGTGGGGGGGTCGGGAGCGCGCGTCTCCAGAAAAATAAGATGAGGAGCGATTAAAAACGCAGAGCAAGAAGACGAACTGGAAGCAAGATCAGGAAGAAAAACTCCTCCACTGGCTTCGATTTCTGCTGCCGCCGCCGCCGCTATTATTGTTATTATTATTTGGGTGAAACGCTCCTTTGAGCCCGGGGCTCAAAACTTCTTTCTCTCTCCCCCTCTCTCTCTTCCTCTCTTTCTTTCTCGCTCTCCTTCTCTTCTCGCTTGTTCTCTCTCCTCCGAGTCTTAAAGAGGCAGCAAACTACTTTCCCCCCTTTTGCAAACACTCTCCTCTCCGCCTTGACAACTCCTGAGACTTTTTTGAACAAGTTAATAGACAACCATCCATGTGATGGGGGCTGTCAGGGAATAAATGGGTTTTCCCGGACCAATCAGCGCGCTCGGGCTCCTCCACACAGGACAAGCCTCTCCGGCTGGTTTTGCATGAAAGGGGGCGGGGCTTTCCGCGCCGCGGAGCCTTCGGCGGCCCTGGGGGAGGGGGAGGCGGGTCCCACCGCCAGCCAGCCAGCCACTAAGAAACCTTTGTATCCCTCTCGCTGCAACAGGTCACACCACACGCCTTTTCGGAGGAAGAGGGTGAACAGCACTGTGGCCGCCTTGGGCTTTTCCCCCCTCAAACTTGGTATTGATTTTGGGGAGTTGAGGGTTGGACGAAGGAGGAGATTGAGTAGTGATGGGGTGCAGGGGCCTCTTAATCTAAGTCTCCCATTAGTATTTCCAAAAAGGGTCATAGAGATTTGGTGTGCCCACCCTTGTTCTTTCCCCTCCCCTAGGCACTTTACCTAGAACTACGGAATTAGCTGCCAGGCCCACCGGGCTACAGGTTCTCCTCCTCCATCATCCCCACCCCCACACGAAGGTCCAATTTGTCCCTTTAGCTTGCTTTCCTCTCTGGTATTTTTCATCTCACTGTGGTTTCTGCAAAGAAGTTGGAAAAGTAGTAGTCCCGAGACCATCTTCGCTCTCACTTTCCTTCCATGTTTAGAAAATATTTGTAAGCTCATTCCTGTCAAGTTTCAGGCCAATGCATCCATCCCTCGTTGCCGGGACACCACTTTTCTTCCTATATAGGCTTTGTTATCAAGAAATTGTAGGTATCTCATATCTAATTCATTCTCCTCCTGCTCCTACTTCGCCCTAACCCCCCTTCCCCTGGCTATGGCCCCGCCCCACCCCCACCCTCCCAATCCTTAATCCATTCAAACCGTGAGGAAAAGCAAAAAAAAAAAAAGCCACAAACCCTAGCCCTATATTCCTCATTCTCCTCCTCTTCCCTCCTTTCTCTTAAGCCTATCAGAAGAATTTCAGTGTCCCTTTCAAATAAGGAATGAGAGAAGCATAACTCTAATAAACGAAGGAGGAGGGAAAGAAGAGGGAGACAGAAAGAAGGAAACAAGAAGAGGAAGAAAGGAGCTGGATGAACGTGCCGTCAGTTCAGACTCGGACCTGAGATCAGACAGAACACAACTCCCAAGTTCTAACGTGCTATGGTTTTTAAGCGCCTCCAACACAGTTCCCACAAGCCAAACTTTATCACCCTTTCCTTTTGTCCCCGTCGCTCACTCCCCCCAAAGTCTGCACTACACTCCCCACCTTCTTTTGGCTCAGCAGTGCGCTTGGGACTGGGCTCCCCGGGGCCGAGAGGTCAGGGTGGGGTGAGGTCTGCCAGACCCATTCAGGGTCAGGAGAGGGGAGGGAGCAGGCTCTGGACAAAAAACCTGGAAGGGGGGAAGGGAGGAAGGAGTGGAGAAGAGACAGGACGAGAAGGGAGGGGGTAGGTGGGAGGGGGACTGGACTGGAGGGTCTCGGGAATCTTGCTCGCCGCGGACCCAGGAGGGTAATTTTAGCCGCTCTCCCATTGTCCCGATGTAAAGATTTCAATAGGTAGGAGCTCAATGCGTAGAGAAATGGGAGCACGTCCGTTACAAATAGGTAGTTTTGTTTCTGTTGTTGTCACTACACGCAGGCAAACAAAGCCCGGTCTAAGTTTCCTTCCACTCTCTTGTTGCGATCTTTGTGGCTAAAATGCACTTGACTACAAAAGAAAAAAAGAAGCAGCAACCTCATGCTATTTGTGGCTTATAAAGGACTTAAACCATCAGGGTTATTTATTTTTTTCTCCTTTAACACCCTACCCTACTCCCCTCGGTCCTCCGCCCTTCACTGGTAGGCAAATGTACCGATCGCTAGCTCCCCGGCCACGTTCCCTTTATTGCATTAATTCACTCAGCATAAGTCCGAATTACTGTGGAGGAAGAGAAGTCGCGGCTCCCCTTCCATCATTACACCCCCCCACCCCCTCCCGCCCCGCTCTGTACTCTTCTCTCGTAAACTAACTTGGAAAATTGTGGGGAGGGGGGGGAGGCGTAAGTCATGAAATCGATGTGTGTGGGGGGCACTTTCAGAATTCCTCTAAATTTAGCCCCCCTATCTCTTCAAAGAAAGTGGGTGGGGGCAATACTTCCAACTTATTTTCTAAAGTTTGGGTCTTAGTTATAAAGCCTGGGCTCCTTTGAAAGGGGGAGGGGGATGTGGGACCCCCGGGACTGTCTGCTTTACAATGGAATGAGAGGTGCCCCAACGCGCCCAGAGACCAGGCCAAGGAGGATGGGAAGAATGATTAGGGAGGTTGGAGGCGGAGGTGGGGGTGAGGTGGGGGGGGGGGCGGTCGGGGCCGCAGGGAGGGGCTGCAGGAGCCAGGAGCTGGAGCTGGAGCCCTGCCCGAGGTGGCTGCCACAGGCTTTTCTGCGCCACGGGTTTCAGGGACGGGATTGGTGCGCCCCCTACTGGCGCGAGTTTTCCCCAAGAATCGCGCTTTTCATTTTAAAAAGAAAAAAACGTTAGGCAATCTTCATCTTCTCCCTAAAGAAGGAGGGATGGGTGGGGTGGTGAGAAGCAAAATTAATTACAAGTAATTTTTATCAACAGATTGGTGTGTGTCCCTCAGAGGCGTGTAAGAGTCTGATTCAATTTACTCAACTACTTAACGCCTGTCTAATCCTTGGGCTAAAATTAGGGAGGGTGAAAATTAGGGGCGCCTCTTCTTCTGGGTGTGTGCGCTTGATCACATCATTCCCCCACCCCCGGGTCCTTTCTTCCCCTCCCTCCTCTAATCTCGCAGCTTAATTAAGTTTGGGCCGGAGGTAGGTTGCCGTGGGGGTAGCCATGGGTGGGGGTTGGTTTATTGCTAGAAATTGATAACTGGTGCCCGTGGAGACCCGAGTGCATTTGTCCGGTCTTCTCGGGATGGGCAATAGGGAGTTGGGGCTCGCTCAACTGAGACAGCCGGAAGATTCCTTCCCACCCCCACCTCTGATAACCAGATTGCATGCATTTATGCCTGAACTCTATAATAATGCATTTAAGAGGTGAAAGGGGCTGGCTTCGGCCTCAGCTAATTGCGTTGATCACATAAATGAGCGGGGGAGAAAATGCGTCACAATTGGGTCCTCATTGGCTGCATTTATTTTCAGCTTTGTTTTAATTAAGCGCGTTTGACTTATCCGCGCAGTACAACTAACTGTCGCTGGCATTCAGGCGTGAGAATAATGTGCTCAGGAAAATCAGGAGCCACTGAGGGCGCGGAAACCCCTTTTCCCAGTAGATTTCTGACGACATGTATATTTACGAAATCGAATCCCTGGCCACACCATTGAAACTCACGGCCATCACTCAGCCCTAAATACTCCTAACCTCCAACCCCACACGCTGGAGCAAGCGCCCCAGTCCCACAGTCCTTCCTGTTAGCCTGCTGCATCGCTAATAACCACCCTCCACGCACTCCTCAGGAAGAGAATGAGACTTAAGACAGGGCTCTTCGTTCAGGACTCTTTTTCATGTTGTCTTTGGTATAATTTATGGAAACGGAAAAATGCGTGTAGGAAACAGGATAGAAATATTCCTTCTTTCCTTCCCTTCCCCCTCCCCCTCTTCCTCCCAAAGGACGGGAAATAACTCTTCCATACTTTTATTGATAGATTAGTTTAAAAGGTTGGGGTGTAGGAGAGGGCGGGGAAGAAGCTCCTGGAATATTTTGTCTTCCTTCAGTTCTGGGATCGGCCCTAGGTAAAAGCCCTTTAGAATCCCCCAAAGAAACAACTTCCTGTGGTAAGTGGAAATCTAACTTTTTAATTTAAGTTTATTTATTTCTGCGTGTCCACTCCCTTCTCCTGCACCCTCCCCCCCCCCCCCCCCCCCCATCCCAGCAGTAACACATCTAAAGCTATCAAACAATTTTGTTCGTCGAAAGAACCGCAGACCTATTTTTTTCTCCCTAGCGGCAAATAGAGGTTTAACTTGCGGTAATTAGGTGAGAACTAGCCTAGCATCTTACTATTACGATGCTCGTTAAGAGACGCTTCGTTTCTGCATCTGCATCTGAGAGCGCTCCCCTCCACTCTTAATCTTCTTATGGAAATGAAGGCGAGCGGCAGGGAACCCGCAGTCTAGGAGAATGTCCTTGTTAACTGGAATTTCTCAGCATTGCTAATTAGCAGAGTTTGACGACCACCAGTATTGGGGGAGAGCTCTGTTTAACGACGCGCAAACCCTTCCGAGGAAGAGCAGACTAATTTTATTTTGTAATTAAAATCTAAAAGGGGCCCTATTTGACAGTGAGGGCCAGGAGAGTTTTATCTCTCGGCGAAATAATCATTGGCTTGATAACTCAATTTTCGCAGAAATGTCAGCTGGAGCCTCCAAAAGTTTTAATTTGAGAGAGAGAGAGAGAGAGAGAGAGAGAGAGAGAGAGAGAGAGAGAGAGAGAGAGAGAGAGAGAGAGAGAGAGAGAGAAACGACCCAGAGAGGGTAGACAAAATGTCCTAACCCTGGAAAATACATTGGAGATAGGAAGTGAAAACTAAGTCAGATCAATTCTCGCCCTCCCCTCCCTTTTTGAGTATTTTTTTCTTTTGTATTTTTATCCCCGGCACCTAGAACAGTGCCTGGCACTGTAGGTTTTTAATAAATGTTTGTTGATTTATTGATTTTCCCCCTCTACCTCATTTCCCAGCCCAGCAACTGAAAATCACTAGTAACCTAGTTCAGGACGACTGAAGCAGTAGACCCCGGATTTTTTTTTAAAGGAGAAGAAAAAAAAAGAACACTACTAGTATTCAGGCTAGGTGCGGGGCTATTTGGGTGGGGAGAATTGGTTCAAATCTTTCCCCTTAATGTATGAGAACTGAAAAATGACAAAAGAACCACACAGGCCTGACTTGTTTTCCTTTGTAAAGGTGGTTTGTTACTGCTGGTTTTTTGGTTGTTGCCTTACTGTGTTTTAACATCACAACAAAGAGGTGCACTCCCATTTGGGATTGTCTAAAGTATTGCTGCACGGTCACGAAATTGAGACAAGGCTGGGACTCTGGATTTATAAAGGCAATAGAGATGAATGTCAAAGTGCGGTCAACTATCATTCCTTCAACTCGGAGGCACACATTCCTCCTCAAAACAAGTCGTCGGCCGGCCTACGGTAGAAGAATATGTAAAGTCCCAGGCAACAAGGAATTTACTTTATCGAACTTCATTTCCTTCAGACCCCAGAGACAAATTCCGATTCGCATAGGCCACTGCAAAATAATTGAAGCTTCTCCTTAACGTTCCCTCCGATTAAATTTCTTCTTAACTTCTCAGATTTGGGAAGAGAAGAGACAGTAATTCAAACACCCCGTTACTTTGAGTAACCCGTGAACACCTCACTTCCCTAAAATACTCCAGGAGAGAAAGAGCTAGGAGTGTGTGTGGCTTCGCCTATTTAAAATTGCTTAATCATCTTTTCCCCCTCCCTCGCGTCTGTTCCTTAAGCATCTTGCTTTTAATTTGCAGAAGTGTCTTAGCCCACAAAACGAACAAATGCTTTCTCAGCCTAGACCCAATTTCACTCAATCATTTCCCTCAAGAGCTCTAAGGACCCTTGAAGACATGCATTCTCGCTCCGCATTCTCCTGCCTGCCTTCCTTTTTTTCTCTTTTATCTTAATTCTTTCTGAAGAAATAAAAACTTTTATTCAAAAAAAAAAAAAAAGAACCGGAGTGCCAACACACAAATATATTGAGGCTGTCGTTTCAGATGGTGGAAACCCTAGTAAAGGCGGGTCCTCTTGTATCTTAGTGCACCCGAAATCCCATCGTAGAGAGAGATACCACCGAGGGATATGTGTTTGTATCTCCACGCACTGCAGAAACTGCAAACATTCCCACGCCCAGCACACACACACACACACACACACACACACACACCCCTACACTATCTCCCCTCAACCTTCAAACTCTTGTTCCCACTCTAGAACCCGCCAGCAGTTTCAGTGGAACGAATTTGTCCTCACTCCATCACACCAGCTGATGTCCGGGGAAATGTGAGTTTGCTTATTAAAGCAAGCGGGTAATTGTTTTTTTAATAGCGACTTCCCCGAGGGGCCCAGTTGAAATGTACAAGGGAGCTGCCTCTAATGGGTTTTCCAGTTTCCTGGAATGTCTCATCCCTGAAGTTGGTGACTCAGGTCATCACCTACCTCCTCCCCCAAAATGTGGGTGTGGGGGAAGGACCAGGGAAAAGAAAGAAGAAGAGGAAGATCCCTTATCTCTCCTATCTCGCCCTGAAACCTTCTTGGAGTGGCCTTCAAGCACCTGTCGGAGTCCATTTCTAGCAGTCTCCGGGTGCAGTGTAGGAGGGAGGCCTGGTGGATTGTCCGCTGTCTTGAAAGTATTCGTGTCCCGGTTTCCCCGAAGGGACTATAATTGTTTCTAATTTTCTACTCCAGGCTCTTGTTCCAATGGTGGGGAGGGGGGAAGAGAACTTTGAAAGCAAGAAAGTCGCATTACTATCCTCTTCCATCAGCCTAGGGCTCTTGTGGGAAGCGATGATAGGCCACAACAGGGAAAGCCAGGCTTGGATTTAGGGCTCCTAGAGATTGATCCTTTATTTCTTTCCTCCTTCTCCTGCTTTTCTCCAATCAGAGTTCTCTATATCCTGGTTTCTTTGCAGCTTTCATTATATAGCAATCTCACTTTTTTCTAAAACAGCTTCAGCCCTGGACAGAACTAAAGAGGGTCTGTATTTTCTTCACCTTCTGCCAGTCACCTTTGGGTGGGTGAAAGAGTCATGCTTAAAGTTGAAGAAAGCTGAGGCAGGATTCAGGGAAAACAATGGCCTAAAAAATTTCGGCTTGCTAAAGACAGAAGATCCTAGTTTGGGGTTGGAGGGTAGGAGACTGTGAGTAGGTTCTGGGGGAATGGAAGAGAAAGACTAGATTTTCCTTCTTTTAATAGACAAGGAAGAGGAAAAACCATAGTACTGAAGGAGGAAGAAAAAGCCAGAATCAAAGCAGCAGCCTCCTAACCTTTGAATATCTGTCCCACTGATCCACTAGACTTGGCTCCAGCAAAGGCTCTCTCCTCTAGTGGGGGCAAGCCAGGCCTGGCCATTGATAGCCTCAGACCTCCCCAAGAAACTTTCAACACTCTTGGAGGGATGTAGGGGTGGGGAGCAAGGCTCAGATCTAAGCTCTGACCCTAGCACTCAGAAACACTGTCCTTTCCTGTCTCCCCCACCTCCAGCACTTCTTTAGGGCAAAGACTAACATTCTCTAGTGGGAGTTTATCTAGCAAAATAATCCACAAAAGGGAAGGGGAGGGGTCTGGATCTAGGATGCTGGCTTTCTTTTCCTCCTTCCTCCCTTTTCCCTCCCTTCCTCAGCTTTCTTTGCTGGTCCCACTGGATCAACCCAGTCCTCTCCCTAGTTTTAATGTGAAGCTCATTGACATGATAGATTATAATGAGTCCTTCAGAAACTATACTGATCTTTAGTGACAATCTGAACTCCTAATCCACAGATTAACAGGAGCTCTATGAGTTTACTAGTGGCCAGGGGAGTAGGCCGTTTCAAAACTCAAGCTACCATCAGATGGGCTGGATTGAAGTTGAGGAAGTCCAATCCAGTCTGAGCTCCTTGAGAAGAAACCCAGCTCTCTCTCATCCATGCCAGTTTTGAGAAAGCCAAGCTATAGGCATCACCAGTGACTACACTCCTCCCCTTTTCCTCTTTCCTCTCCCTTCTTCCTCCCACCCCAACCTAAGCCTGCTTTTACCAGCAAAGGCCTCAAGATGAGGCCTCCATCTGAAGCAGTAAACTTGACTAGAGGTTCTCTACTCCAAAACTGGATTAGGAATGGATTGTGCTTTTTTTTTTTTTTTAAGAAAGAGATAATAGAATGGATGGGTATAAGACCCTCCCCATTCTCCTTGTTGTCCTTCTCCATTACCATTGACAACATTCTTAGTCATTATTCCAACCACCAGCCAATATTTGGAGAGTAGCCTCCACAGTAGAAGGTAGGTTTTGAGGCTAAACCTCCAGAGAAATCATAGAACATAGAAAAAAATATTCTATTTTTCTGTTTGGAGAGGGTATTAGAATCACTTTCAAGAATGATAAGATAATAGCAGCCTCCTATTCTTCTGCAACCTCTTTTGCCAGATTAAAGGAAGGGGTGTGTGTGTATGTATATATTGTGTGTGTGTGTGTGTGTGTGTGTGTGTGTGTGTGTGTGTGTGTGTGTGTGTGTGTGTGTGTGTGTGTGTTAGGGAGGACATAAAGAATGAGGCCAGATAGACTGGAGAAAAGGCTGCCTAGGTGGAGGAAGTACACTGAGAAGACCCTGCTATCATCAAGGTCAAAAGGGACTGGGGTATGGAGAATACTACCCTTGGAGAATTTGAGTGATTGAATGGATCAGTTCATGAATCAGGAGAAAATACAAGCTTGGAAGTGCAAGAGTCCCCAGCAGCCTCATTAAGAGGTAATTTGAGTGGAGAAAAGTAGAGAAAAAAAAGATGGGGGGGGTGGAAAATGAGAGGAGAAAAGTGGGAAGACTTCTTCAGTCCAACTGATCTTCTACTTAGTGTAGCTGACTGGGTACTTTGGGGTCTGGAGAATTAAGAAACATTTAGAAACTGACAATTTTAATTGATGTAATGGGGGATTCTCTTACCTATGGAAGGACAAACTATTTTCCTCAAGAGGGAATTTGAAGAGAAAGGAAGAAAGATAGAAACAAGTAGCAGCTTTGCAAGGTGGTTTGTAGGGAAAGCACTTGTCAAAATGCTGGAGAAAGGGGTGCTATTTTTAAAGGAAAGAGACCAATGATACCTCCAAAAAGGTACCCATCCTGAAGTCTCATCATGGCTTCCTATCCCAGAGCACATCCACTTTGTCAAGATTCTGGCTGTAATTATGGGGCAGAGAGGAGAGAGTGAAGAACTTTCTCTTCTGGACTATATCTTTGTCTCTTCTGGACTATGTCTTTCTTTCTGACTCTTTCTCTGGTAGCTCCTATCTACTGGGCCTTTCATTCTTTTCTCCTCCCCTCAGGAGCAGGGAGCAAACACCTTTCCTGGATGTCTTCGTCACCTGCTACCTATAGATTCCCCAAGACCCACAAACCCTTTTGAGGTCTCTCTGAGAAATGTTCTTGATTAGTGAATAACTGCTCCAAGAGATCTTTCAGTTCATTATTAAGTTACACATTTGATTCTGGTCCCCTCTCCCCTTTGTCTCTTCTCTCTTTTCCTTCTCTTCTCACCTTGTACTTTCAACTTTTCCTCTTTCCCTTCTATCTTCCCTTTCTCCCTCTTTCATGATTCAAAGCAGCAGAGCAAGAGAGAAGGGCAGCTAAGAACACAGGAGATAGAATGGAGCTGCTTGGGGTTTAGGAATGCAGTTAAGTTGTCCTTTAGAAAAGGATTCTTTGGCAATGACCCAGCCCCAAACTTCAGTCAAGGTGTTCAAGCACCAGATTCTAATTCTGAAACCAGTTTAGAGATTTTCCTTTTATAAGTAAGAATCCAGGAGAAAAGGATCTCATGTAAGATCAACTATATCTAAAAATATCTGTACCTTCCTCATTTCCACCTAAACTGAGGTAAAAGAAAATGACCAATTTTGTTAGACTCAAGAAGAAAGTTTACACCTTTTAGAGAAAATGATTTCTGGGGGCGGGGGCCGCGATGGGGGGGGGGGGAGGAAAGGGGGGAAAAAACCCTACATCTCCTCTAATCTAAGTTACAGAGAGAACCTAAAGACTTTCCAAATGCGCACACCCAAACCAGTGGATAGGGGCAGAGACACCACGGATAGTAGCGGTCATTAAAGACAGTTTTCCGATAATTAAAAAAACAACAAAAACACAAAAACCCTTATGAAAAATCCAGAGGGGTTTTCGATAATCTACAGTGTCTTTCTGAGAGATGGTACTGTGAGTTTTGCCTGAGGTCTTGTTCAGACAGCAGCCAGGTGAGTTGTCTGGGAAAGCTTTTTCAAAATGTCCCCTTCCTTCCTCCTTCCCCTTCTCTTCCCAGACGGTGGTTTGGAATGCAGGCTCATTAAAACGATAAAGTGAAAGGGAAATGATGTTTGGCTACAGAAGAGCACCAGAGACACCAGAAGACCAAGGGACAGGTAGGACCTAGGGGACCCAGGACTTGAAAAAGTGTTGCCTTTGGCATAGAGCCTCCAGAGGGAGAAGAAAAACAAGGGTCCAAATCGATCCTCACCCTTTTAATTGCTTTCGGGAAACAATGGGGAAGACTACATTGGACACTGGTGATCTCCATCTGTCATATGTGCCCCCAAAGACTCCTGGAGCACTCGGCCCTGCCACTGAACGGTCTCCACCCTTGTGGGTCAAGTCTTCCTGCTCTTTCAGTCTCAGTCTCCAAGACGTTGCCATTAGAAGGGAAAGTCTTTTTTTTTTTTGTAAGGTTTTATTACCTCAGCAGAGTATCCGTTTTCCTTTTCCCTGCTTTTCCTCGAGTTTCTAAACCACCGAGTACTCTTTTACACCTGCACCCTACAGTCCAATCTTTTGGGGCGAGAAGACAACGAATTGGGCTCTACCATTCTACTTCTTATTTTTACAAGGACACCAACATTTCCCTCCTTTCGCTCCTCCTTCCACTTTTTGGAGAGAGGACTGGGGGTGTGGGGAAAAGGTTCCCAAGAGTTTCCAGTAAACAGAAAGCGTGTTCCAGGCAGCCCCTTCCCCTTCACTCCCCCCAACCCCGAGCACCACGCAGTTCCCCCTATGTCCAAAAGGGGGAGCCCGCAACAAACGCGCCAAGAACTGACTGTCGGAGTCCTGAGCCGTAGCCCCAGGAGAGCTGATCGCTCGCTTGCCGGCTATTTCCAATGGGAGAGTTCTAGACTTAATGAATAATAATAATAATAAAAAGATTAAAGAAATTTCTTTGAGTCGACGAAAAGTATCTGTCTTAGCCAACTACGAACACGTCGAACTTTCAAGCCTTTATGTTTTCCCCCAAAAGCCCAAGTGCCAGTAGGGCAGCAGGTGGCGCGCCCTGGGTGCCAACCCGCAAGTCCTCGGCTGCGCATTCGAAACTTGAACTTTCCGGCGGCGCTTCGAGTGCCAGTCCCTACCCGTCCCTAGTCCAAGTCTGGAACCCTTTCAGACGGCTCTTCCTTATAAGTAATTAGAGCCTCAAGTAACTAGCACGCATGCCAGCTCTAGGATGTGGCTTGGAACCCCGGGTTCAGGAGCCTTGTTTTCTGTGCTGCAGCGTTTTGCCAGCATCTCCTCCTCCAAGGCAGTGCAGGGCAGACAGTTCTTACCCCCAGGCTGGAAACCCCCACTTCGTGAGCAGGGAAGGGGAGGCACAGCAAAATAGAATAGTACTCCCCCTTTTCCCTCTCAACTTAAAAAAACCCACACACAACCCACCAACCTACCCTTCACCTGTATTTAAATCGCACGTCTTTAATTACAGCAGTTGGGGATGTATGAGGCTGAAATGAAATTAGCAGTCATTACCAGTCCTTTAACTCGGTGGTGCTTTTGATCAGCACGAAATTAGCTTTCGAGTCCTAACAAAGGCGCTATAGCAAGCAGTGGGCTGTAAATAAGACAGCTCGACCTGCCCTCAACACCTTTTCTCTTGTCAATCACAGCTCTATCATTCAGCCCAAGATTAACCTTTATCTACCAAAATCTTAAAGGGGGGAGCTCCTTCGTGTACCGCGTCGCTCCCTAACAGAGCCTAAAATGAACCCCCCTCGTTAAATTGTATTATAATGAGTTGGTGTCAACATCTGCAATTTCCCAATCATTCCCTCTCCCCCCCCACCACTCCCGCCCTCTACTCCCGCCCCACAGCATCAGAGAGGCAGAAGAAAGCTCAGGTAGGCAAAACAATCCTCTAAGGCCGCCTCAAAGAAGGAAAATGAAAAGTGTTAGTCGGTTTTGGAGAGGCAATTTTATGTGGGAACATACCTGCTTTTAGAAAATGATTTTGGGGAAATGATTAATTTCCTTCCCGGAAGGAAGCAATATAGGAAGGGGGGGGGGGGAGGGAGGAAGATCTAGCTGACAGCCACTGGGTCTTCAGTGTGGTACGGAAAGTAAAACATACGTTCAGGTTACCATTAGGAGGCACCAGAGAGTAAGCCCTTGGTCCCCAGCCTTCAAGGGACAAGAATTCTGTCCAGTTTTTGCCTTGGACATGTCGCCAGCACTTACTTGCACATTCTCCCAAGTAACATTTTGCCCTCACCCACTTTTCGGGCATTCCATAAATTAAAGTTCACTAATTCCCCCAGCCCTATATGTCCCATCCTATCCCCTAATTAAAAAAAAAGCAGGTCATCAGGAAGGCTTTCGGACTATGCTCGCTTCACAGTTTGGATGCGGCCCGCGCACCCCCTTTGAGTAACTCGCATAGCGCGGGAGAGGCTCCGTGGGAAGGCAAACTGCCAAAGCAAATCCAACAGGGGCGGAAGCCTAGATTTTAAAGTCCTGGGTTCCTCTCTGGTGCTTCCTGGTTGTGGTTTCTTACTTTTATAAGGGAAACACACACATCATCACCAACCACCCCACTAACAGTCTATGACCCCACAAGGCAGATGATTGTGTTCGACAACGAAACTATTTGGAAGAAAATAATACGATACCATTTCATCTCAGCACTTGTTTAAAGATAACGAAACGAGCAAACAATTGCAGAAGTTAACGCTTTCAGCTTTCGATAACCCTGGTGAAATGATTGCCACACAAGGTGAGTTTCCAGATCTTTGTAAAGGTCAAAAAAAGAGAAGAAAAAAAGGAGGAGGGGATTAAGGGAGAAAGCGAGGGAGGGTGGAAAAGGGGAGGGAGAGGAGAGGAGAGAAGAGAGGAGAGGAGAGAGGAGAGAAGAAGAGAGGAGAAAAGACAGGAGACAGGAGAGGAGAGGAGAGGAGAGGAGAGGAGAGGAGAGGAGAGGAGAGGAGAAAGCTCGCAGTCAATGTCAAAGTTGGTTTGCAAGCTACTTACACGTCCAGGCCAGATCAGGGTGTTGTCTTCTAGCGGTTTGATTGGCAGGTAAAAAAGCGAAAGGAGGCGAGGGCTCCCGGAGTCTCCTGTCAGTCCCTGCTTGCTTACTTCTCACCGGACAGCGCCAGTTGAAGGAGCTCTGCGTTTCCCCTCTCTCTGTTCTCCTCCTCTCCTCATCCTCCTCCTCCTCCTCTTCTTCCTCCTCCTCCTTTTCCAGCCAGGACACGGTGAATCCAGTTCGGCTTTTTTCCCCCCAGTGGATCCGTCAGCCTCCTTCCTCCTCCACCCGCCTCGCCTGCCAGAAGCCTCCAAGTCCTAGCCTAGCTTTGCCACTGAGAGAGTCCCTGCAACAAGAAAGACCGTTTATGGCTTAAAACCCCAAATGGCTGATTTTTTAAAAGAGAGAGAAAGAGAGGGAGAGAGAGGGGGAGAGAGAGTGGAGAGTGAAGAGAGGGTGAGGGAGAGGGAGAGGGGAGAGAGAAGAACGCACCCAGAGAACAACAAAAAAGTCAGTTAGCCCAACAGTGCTCTATCCCCCCACCGCACAGAAGAATAAAAAAAAAAAGCTTTATGTTTTTTCAGTGGGTATTCAAAGATAATTTGATGCCATTGTTTCTGCTACAGATGGTTCTTTTAAATACAATAACACGCCTCTTTGTGCGGACTACCCACAATAAAAATCGAAAGCGGTCCCCTGAATAACCATTTTGTTCTCTCTTGTATGAGGCCAACAAAAGACGCCGTGAGGTAATGGGTTCTGTTTATTGAAGCCATAGAATAGGGGTTTGATAAAGATTTTTTTTTTTAAGCAGGAGACCTTGCAAGGTCGAACTGATCTCTTCATATTTTCCTCTTTAAAAAAATTTTTTTTTATTAAACTATCTGCTCATAGATTATTTTCCCGTGCATCTGCAGGTTTTCCCCTTGATTCTTAATCGGCCCAAACATCTGTCCTTTGTAAAGGGGCTTTATTCTGCTTGTTTTGGAATATCTGCATGGGGATCAATAGTAAGGCCACCTTAGTCAAGCCTCAGTTTCCTCCAGAGACTGAAAGGGTCAGAGCGCTGGAGGTATTTTCGGTTCCTTCGGTTGGGGGTGTAGCTACGCTGGAGCGGAAGAGAAGGGGGTCCAGGAAAGGGTACCCCCCCCAAAAAAACCAGTGTCTGGAGGGAAAACTGATTACTGCCCACTCCGCTCTCCTCCGCCCGAATCCTTGTGCAATCCATGCAGAAAGAAGGAAGAAATGACGGTAGACACAGATCAGGAAAGAAGGATGACGGCCACAGGAGACGTGCCCACATCTTTTCGTGCCGTTTCCCCCCACTCCTTTGGACTAGACACTAGGCATGCTCGCCTGCGCTCCTAAAGGGCTCCGCTCTCTCCATCTCACAGACTAGGCTCTCTAGCACCTTAACCAAGGATAGTGAACCTGGATAAAGGGGTGGGGAATACGGCTGGGCAGCCCACAAGTTGACATCCTAGAAGCCCAGAGCCCCAGGGGATGCTGGTGGACCTATAAAGTCTCCTTGCTCCTACCCTGGCAACTTGGGCTCTTTGCACTCCTCCAGGGTCTCCGGTCATCTATTTAGCTTGTTAGTGCCATCTCTTTGCCAGTTTGAAGTCACCACTTCTCCCCATTCCCCTTGGGACCCTTGTACTGGCCCCATCTGGGTGGGCCTGCTGCTGCCTTCTAGTTCGGCTGTCTTTAGATGTAAGCCCTGCCTGTCACTCGGGGCCTAAATTTGGAAACGAGAGAAGTCTGTATCCCCTTCGATGACCTTCACGTCTCTCTCCCTGGACCCTCCCCCCGCCTTTGGCGAGGGAGGAGACAAAGAGGGCTCGACCGGGAAATTGTTAGACCCTGACTGTATTTCTCTACCTTTCTATAGGAATGGATGGTATGGATCCCCGTCCCTCTGGAGCTGGGTTTGAGAGTAATGCTGCTCTGTGACTTCTGCCCTTTGTGAGTTCCGAAGTAGGGTTCACCTGGAGCCCGGCGATGCTGTGGGATAAAGGCTTTAACCTTAAGAAAACAAACAAACAAACAAAAAACCCCACGTCCTTAAGCACCCACCTCTATGTTTCTGCTTTTCTGTTTCTCCTCTATTTCTGTCTCCTGCCTCTATTTCTCTCTTCTGTCTTTTTTTTTAATCCTCCCCTCCTGTCTGTCTTTGTCTCTTTCCATAAAGGTCTCTTCCTCTCCCGGTCTCCTCTCCGTCTCTCTATGTCACTCGGTGTCTCTGCCTGTTTCCGTCTCCGCCCTCCTCTCTGCCTCTATTTCTCCGTGTGTGTCATCATCTTTCTCTATCTTTCCCTCCCCCTTCCATCCATCTCTCAGTCACTTTCTCCCTCCTCTTTCCATCCTCTACAAAAATAAAAGACATCCCAGACCAAGCCCATCTTCGCTTCCACTTTTCCTTTTCGAAACGCATACGCCATTGGTTCCCAACTAGTCTGAAGTCATCTAATAAGGAATTATTGGGAAGTATTAATTACACACCAATTAAGGTCTTTGGTCGGAAATTCCGAAGACAAAGATAAGCCACAAAACAAAACTAAAAGTATCTGTACCTTGTTGGTTCCTCAAGATCCCATTTTGCCTTACAGAATAAATGTCTGGATTACCTCTTCGCAGAGTTGGAAAGCCAGGGCATAGACCCCACCCCGACTTCTGATCAGCTCCCCTGCGCCCCAAGAGAGCTCTGCCTCTGCACCAGCATAGGGAGTACAAGCAGTTAGCTCCCTCTGGCCGGGTGGCAGATTTCAGACCGCCCTTCCACGGCTCAGTCATTACTAGGGAGGCTGTAGAAACATTCAGAGGGTCCAATGGCCGGAAGCTTGGCTGAGCAGGTCGAAGGGTGGGCATCCTTCTTCACAGATAAACATTCTTACCAGAGACGCAGTTCTTTTTCACGTTTTAAGTCGGGGTGAGGAAAAAGTAAGGGAGTATATCTCTAAACTTTACAACCAAAACAGACCTCCCAAGTTGGGTCAGAGAGACAGTGGCTATCAAGTTTCTTGGGGAATTGTCTTGACTTTACTAGATGTCAGAAGTCACCAAGAGCGTCTGAATTTGACAAAAGCGCTTCCCACCCTTTCTCACAATCCCACTGACTATGCCAACATAGGAGAAAATGTCCTGCTTTAGGTTGTGTCGGGACCTCTCTGGGGTTAGAGACAGATTCTACAGCCAGCTCAAGGGGGGTGATTAGCAGACTTCTTAAGGTCAAACATATGGGATCCACTTGATCCTTTTGATTCATCTATCCCTCCTTCCCTCCCTCCCTCCCTCCCTCGCTCCCTTCATAAAGGCGCTGGAATCTGGGCCTCGCAGGTGTCTTGAGGCGTCGGGGAAACACCAAGAAAGGAGTTCCCAGGCTAAGAAATCTTGGGGGACTCTGGATAAATGCGAATCGCGCCCCTTCCCATTGGGGAAAGGTGGGAGAAACTGTATCTGGTGGGTTATATGAATGCCAAGGGGCCATCAACTGCCCCAGATATGAGCGGGAGGCGGGGCCAGTGGTACCGCTGTCTTTGAAAACAATCCAATTTTGCACAAGTGAAAGGATGTCTGGGCCAGAAGCCCGGGTCTTGGCCCTAGCCTAAGTTTGTCGGAAGCCACGAGGAAAACGAAATTGGACACTGCCGAGAGCTGAGATAGAGGCGAGTCCTCTAATGCGAACTGTCCCTCCTCGACTATGTTCTGGCTCCAAACATTTGTTGCCTAAGGGGAAATCGGGAGGCCTTACAAACTGACAGCAGGGCGAAGGGCTGGTTCTGAGCCCAAGACCAGAATATAAAACTATTCCCCACTCTCCTCTCTTCTCATCCCTTACAAATGGTATGGTGAGCTCCGGGATTAGTCAGAACCACATTTTGACGTGTTTTCTCTAAGCTTGATGACTTACTGGCCTCTCCCGTATTTGGACTCTGCCAGTTAGAGTTATTCCCCTGCCTTGGTCAACAGTCTGAGCACAATTTGTCCAGGAACTTTGAACCAATTAAAAATGTAAACAGCCAGATGAGAATCTGTTGAGGGTAGAGGATGCCAGGAACTGGTGCTCACCTTGACTATGCTTGATAGGGACCAAGACAGCTTTTGGAGCAAATGAGACAAGGTATGTAAGGTGTTATTTAAATGCCAGTTGCTACTGCTGCTAATGTTATTTATTTCCTCCTTTATGGGATTTTACTCAGATGTAGCTTCAAGAAATCAATCATCAAATGTCAGTGTCTGCACCAAATTTGGAATCTGAGGGGTTGGGTTCAGATTCCAGTTCTCAAACTCACTACCAGTGTGACTTTGGGGAAGTTACTTCCTTCATTTGGGTCTCATTCTCATCTATAACTCAGTATTAGTCTCATTTTACATTTAACTTAGCCTGAGAAAGCAGCAGGGGAGAAGGGCTTCATGGGCAGGGCAAATTTGGACCAGAATATACCCCAGCCTGGAAATAGAAGACTGTAAACATTTGTGTGTTTATTAACTTGATGCAAGTTAAGCTGACATTAGAATTCCCTTCCTTAGTCGTAGAGCATTACAAAACCAGCAGACTTTAGCCAAAAAGTGAAGTATTTGGAGTTGGCAGAGGGCCAGGTTCCAGTCTTGGCTGCTGCTTATGCAATTATCAGTGAAATGATTATCTCTGAGCTTCATTTTTCTCACTGTAAAATGGGCACATTAATTCTTCTAATACCCACTAACTCCCAGGGCTATTGTAAAGATCAAATGAGACAGTATTTGGAAAGGGCTCATTTTATAAATGTTGGTTTTTAAGGCCAAAGTCCATCATTCCTGTTTGTTTATTACTTCTCCCTTGGGAGAATCAGGCTGTTGAATGCAAGGTTTAAAAGAAGAGGGTAGAACTTGGGGTAGAACTTGGGCTTCACTTGATTTATGAATGTCCCTTTTGACAGGCTGGCAGCTAGAAGCCAGACAGGATAATTCTGGGGCTTGGTAGGGAGAGAAGGATTTCATTTTTGTTTAAAGTACCCTAAGAAATATTAATTGAAGAGATCTCTTCCTGTATTCTGTGGCAATCCCCTTCAAGACTTCCTTCTCTGGTCCATGATTTTCTGTTACTGCTCTCCACCCCTGCTCCCTATCTTCCACTTGTGTTCTGACTTCAAGTCATTAATCAGTGTTTCTAGGCTTTAGAATATTTGAGCTTGAATTCCATTTCACCCTGATGGATATTTTCTAAGTGACCTAAGACAAGCCATGTCTCTCCAGGCCACAGTTTCTCCTCCTGTAAAATTTGAGGGGCAGGGATAAAGATAGATATAATCTCTAAAGTTTCCTCCAGTTGTGAGTATTATGAAATAATACAAAAAGACCCATTTGAAGAGGTAATGGCAGCACTAGCAGGCTGCTAGGGAGCAAAATGGATAGAATACTGGACCTGGGATCTGGATTCAAGTTTGACTTCAGACACCTATTAAGCTGTTTGACCTTGACCTCCATTTACTTCAGTTTCCATATTTATAAAATAGGGAGAATAATTGTACCTACCTCCCAGAGTTGCTGTGAAGATCAAATGAAAAAATAATTGTAAAGCATTTAGTATAGTTCCTGGTACATAATAAGGAACAAATAGAAAGATAAGTAACATATATATGTGTATATATATATATATATATTATATATATATATGTACATATATATATACACATATATATGTGTATATATATATATATATTATATATATATATGTACACACACATATACATGTTAGCTATTATCATTAGCATCCTATTAGCATGGATTAGGCAAAATCAAAGTATTAATGATTAGAGGCTGTTCTGTCTTGTTCTCAAGGCTCTTTCTGGTATTGGCAGCTGCCTTCTCTCTGGATTTGAACCTGGTGGTAGAAGGGAGAATGTGGTTGATGCCATATTTACTTAGGCTTCCTTGGTATTGTCTTCATAATCCAGATGGTTTGTTATTGTTTAAAAAGAGCCAGAAGAAGTCCAGGAGCCCTAGCACATTAAAGTGTAGCAACATTCCTGGAGGGTGGGATGGGAAATAGATAGCTCTGAAGGAACAGGCCTGAGGTTTCAAAGGGTTCTGGGAAGTTGGAAAACATCAGAGTAGGTTGGATGTTAGAATCATCTACCTTATCCCCACAGGCCAGAAGAAGCAGGAGATAATTTGAGTGGCCTGGAGAACTCCAAGAGGAAAAGCCCAAGGGAGTCTGCCACAGACATGTTATACAGAGAGAATGGTTTCTCTGTAGAAAAAAAGGCGTAACAAACTATCCTACCCTCCCTCTTCTCTAGTTACAGGGCTTCACATTCACACTAGCCAATAACTCATTATCCTTCTTCTCTTCTCCTCCTCTTCTACCTGGCCTTTGCCTTCCTGAAATACAATATTTCCCATTCCCAATCTGCTTCTTTCTAATATTGGAGCCCATTCCATGCATCCATGTAGAAGGGAGATGATGCAGAGCATGGTGTGTCTTTAGAAGACTAATATGGGGGATGGAGAAAAGGAGGAAGGAAGAATTCTTTTACTCTGGAATATTTACCTTCCTTCCCTCCTTTCCCAAATTTGTCTCGTACAAACCACAAAATAAATCAAACGTTTTTGGGAGAGACAGCAGCTGGTATTTAAGGAGCAAAAGTGCTTCACATTTATGACTGGATTGATTCCTCAAAATAACTAGATGAAGTAGGCAATGCAGATATTTCCATTTTACAGTTGGGAAATCTGAGACAGTCAAGTGATGAATTCATGTGGCAAGAGCAGCATCCAAGGCTGAACCAATATCTCTCCTGACTCCAGGCCCAGAAAGCTTTCCCTTATTAAATCCAACTTCTGGGCAACATGGGTAACTTCAGTAGATTAAATTCACAAAGTACTTTTAAAACACCTATTATGGGAGAAAGGTATGGAGCTAGATCATAGGGTTATAAAGACAAAAAACTACCCAGTCTTTCATTCAAAGGGCTTATAATTTACTGTACATAATGTCTTCGCTACCTTCCCAACCCCACGGAAATCTTATATGTACCATATGCAGTACATAAAACAAGAGCAAGGACCTCAAAACATATTTGAGAATTCAACTAATAAGCCATACTGGGACCAGGGGAAGGGCAGAACTGTTGCCCATAATCATGTGACACTGGTCCATAAAAAATTAAGAACATTTTAAATAGATGTCACATACCAAACAGCAACAACCTCCAAATTATCTGGTATAGAATATTTTTATGTATATGTAGTGTGTGTATATGCATATAAATGTATACACACAGATACACATATACACACATGCACACATATATGTGTGTATGAGCATATGTACATATATATAAAATTAAAATCTTGTGAGAACAAGACAAAGTCCATGACATTCTGCTTGCTACTGGGCTCATCCCAAGCTCTCAGAAAGTCTACAAACGATGAGCTTACCTCCCAATTCTCTTATTCAATTAAAAAAAACCAGTCATTTTATTCATTTGTACAATAGTATGAAGGACATTTAATATAAAAGAGTAGTCTCAGGAGAGCTACTCATTTTCTGACCATTTCTATCTGAACTCCATCAAACATGATAACTAGTAAGACCCAAGCTTACATTTATAGATCACTTTCAAGTTTGTAAATCGCTTTAGGTACACTATTTCATTTGATCTTCCCAACAACCCTGTGAGGTGGCTATTCTTATTACCATTTTATAGATCCAGAGACTAGGGTTCAGAGATGTCAAACAACTCTGTCAGTGGCATATTCAAAGTATCTGTGATAGGGTTCAAACCCAGATTTTCCTGCCTCCAAGTCCAACATAATGTGCCATGCTCGGCCATTCACTGATCTGTGCCCTGCTATAGTTGTACATTCTTCATGAATTTGAGGTTAGCATACATGCAGCCTGGGTCAGTATTTGGCTATTGAATATGCCCATCTCAAAAAACACCTGCCCATGGGAATGCCCTGTTGCTGGTCTGGACATCTGAAAATATATCGTGTGTGTGTGTGTGTGTGTGTGTGTGTGTGCGCATGTGTGTTGAGGGTAGGGGGAAAGGTTAGAGAGAGTTTCTGGTATATTTAAAAGTCCTGAGAAAATGAATTCCAAGGTCAGCTGGTCTTGTAGGTTTACTGAGAAGTGGACATAAAGTTGGTTAAACAGTGGAGTCTGAGAGAAGAGAACTTACTAATTTTGATTGACTTTAACAAAAAAAGGTTACTGAGCTAAAGAAACCAACTACTGGAAAGATTTCCATTTATTCTCCTTGTCTACTCCTTTGCTTTCCCCTTAAAAAAAGCTCCACCTGCATCACTTTCCCCATTCGAATCCTTCCCTGCTTTAGTTATTCAAACCTATAGAGATTCTGTTCGAGAGCGCACGGATAATCATCATAATCTAAATATTTGGTCCAAGGTTCACTAGCATCTTTCTATTGGTCCTAAGTGGCTAGGTTTTGCCAAATTGGATCCAATTCATTCAATAAACAGTTATTAAGCACCTACTATGTGTTATTTGGTAGGAGTGAATGCCTTCTCCTGAGGGCAAATATATACAACTCAGTAAATAGATAATATTTGAAAAGTGAGCTACCATATATATATGTATGTATACATACATATAGAGAGATATAAATATATAGATATATTTGACAGGGGGATCGCTAACCAAAGCTTCTTCATCTGTTGACTATAGGCTTTGGGAGTTGGGTGAAATAGTTTATAGAAATGAGCATTTTCTTCCTTCTCTTTTCAAGCACATTTCCCCAGGTCAGGTCTGCCTTTGACAAAGACCTGTAGGATCTTGTGGTTGTAGCAGGCCAGTACTGGATTAAGGCCAAGGAGAGAGACTTTGCCAGCTACTAAAGGGGACCTTTGTAATTTAAAACTTCCTTACACTTGAAGGCATGAGGCATCTAGGGCCTAGGTAGTAATGAATTTAGGGATCAGCTAGTGCTAGCCCCTCTCAGCTAGTGATTTCTTGGATGCCTCCCCTTCACTTTGGAGCAGAGGAGAAATTCCCATATATTCAGGGTCCAAGTCTCCAAAGAGTTCAGGCCAATGGCATATCCAGCTACATCTTCCAAAAACCCGAGGCTCAGAAATCCAGAAGGGAGGGAGGAAACCACAGCCCTGACAGTACACACGTGATTACTAATTAACCTCATTAATGATTGCAAATCCGTGAAAATCTGTATTTTTATTTTCACTGAAAGTCAATTAAAAACATTTTGCCTCCTATTACCTACGTTTTTTTGCTACCTCCCCCCACCCCCCTTAATCACCTCCATCAGGACTGCCCTCTCAGAGGTCAGTAGAAATTACTTTAAGACATTCAAATAAAAGTATTGTTATTTTAATAGGCACTGTGGATAGTTTAATTTGTATCTTGTATTAAATTAAACATATGGTGAACAGGGTATAATAGATTTTCTATAATTTAGCTGCCAACGTGGCTACGGCAGCCAGTCCCTCTCCCCAACAGCCTTGTCAGTGGTTTGTTTACTAGCTTATTTGAATTAAAATAAAGCTTCTCTTCTGCTGACTGCACATCATTATCTATGAGACCATAATCCTGTGAGCAAATCCCATATCTTCCAGAACTGCCTCTTTTGTTTGGGATCACCGAGAGCTTAGCCTATGACAAAGAGGAATAAGGCATCCCTCTCATCCTCATAATTAAGTGTGGGGAGTAATTTAGAAACAAACCCAGAAAGATGTACAATTTAGAGTTATATTTCTATACAGAATGGAGGAGAAACAGGATAGGCCAAGCACCTGATTGTGAGTGGGATGTTTCAGCCATATGACAGGCACCCATCCAGTTGAGGAAAAAGGACAAATGTGAAGCAGCAGCTATTAAAGGACGCCCTCATTTTTGCACCAACGGGGCAGCCATTCTGTCTGAGGGAGCTAAAGGCAAGTGTGGGGTGTCACTCAGGGGAAATGGGATTCTTCGTTCCCTTCTTTTCTGGGGAACCCACACTATGTTCTCCCATTATTCTAACTGGATTCACAATTAATAGTCATTGTGTTGTTCATATAGGAGATCTGTAATTGTGAGCATGGTAGTCAAAATGCTGAATAAGAATAAAAAAGCAGGTTTTTTAAAATTTTGTTTTGTTTTCCTTATGGAAAAATACAACTCTTGTCAAAAATTGTTAGCATTTTCCATCCAGGACGCACAAAACTATGCTTCACAGCAAAGAGAAAAGAATGAATAATTTAACTGGCCATTTCCAATTGCACCCCCAGCTTGTCTTACCTCCCTGCTCCTCGCTGTGACATGAAGAACATTTCTCAGTTTAAATAGAAGTTGCAGAATTTCACAACCAGGTCATACAGAGAAACAGCTTCCCCTGCTTTGCCGCCCACAGACAAATTGGTGATGCCTGTTTAGAAGAAGAGGGGCAAGGCAGGGGTGGATTTATCAAAGTCTTCCACAGGAATTGTCACAGATGGGAATTCTGAGGACCTCTGAGAAACTAAACCAGACCCTGGTGAATTCGTAAGCAGGTCCTTAGATTTTAAAAACATTTAGGCAAAGTGACAGTTCAGAACATCTGTTAGCCTTCTGTCTGAGCGTAAACTCGATGTCATGGAGTGCACAGCTGTAGACATTTTGTGTGTCTTTGCCAACATCTGTCACAGCAGTACAGTAATATAGGTAATTATCCATACCTTCTATAAACTGTTTGCTATTTTAATTTTTTGAAAGAGTAAAATTAGCGTTATAGTCCTGGGCAAAAATAATTGAGATAAATATAATCATTTTTCCCCTCCCAAAGATGAATGAATGACTGATGTGATCACACTGAAAAGAGCATACATTTAGAAAAATTTCTCCTGCCAATATGGGCCTTAGACCAATTTTTAAAAGGTAAAAAAAAAGTAAGTGTTCTCTCCATATGAAAAAACATCAGAGATTCATTTTTCAGAAGCAAAAGTAGAATGAAAAATAGAATGAAAGAAAAGGAAGAAAGAAAATGGTCTGCCACATAAAGCAAATGAAGATGGTATATCCTGTGATTAAAAAAAAAAGTGTGTAGAACTGCTACACAGCCCTGGTGCCAACTGGTTCCCTCTTCCAAGTTGCCCAATGGTCATTTGACAATTGCTACTGGTAGCACTATCTGTTGTTGATGGACTAGCAAGGGCTATCTTCCACCCCCACCCCAACCACATACAACGGAACAGTGAAATGACAAGTATAACTGCCCCTTGTACCCTAATAGTTTACCATTAGAAGAAGAGTCACAAAGGGTTGGCAGACAGGGGTTCCATCAATTTCTTGGGATCTGGGGCCAGAGACCCATACAGCCCAGAAAAGATATCTGGATTCGGTGGACAGGCTGTGTGGTACCCGACTGTCTGAGTCATACCATAGCAGTCCCTGAGCCTAACATATGAAGAACTTGAACCAATTAAGGCACTATATTCCAAAGCCATTTGTGTGTGTATGTATTTATGTGTTTGTGTGTATACATGTGTGTGAATATGTGCATGTGTGTTTGTGTATATGTGTTGAATATATGTATGTGTATGTATGTGCGTATATGTGTGTGTATGTGTGTATCTGTGTATGTGTTTATATGTGTGTGTATGTGTACGTGTGTGTGAATGAGCAAAGGTGGGAGGGTTCAGAGAGAATTCCTTTTAGGAATCCCTCTGAGTGAAAAAGATTGAGTCCAGAAAGAGAAAATAAGCAGCCGCTGGGGATAGTTTCAACATCTAAACATGGGATGCCATCTTAACCAATTCATTACATACTTCTTTTGTTTCCACAACAAAAGGGAAGCAACCTGTGCTGGAAATTGTGATTCCAGTATGATCCCGCCAAGACTAAGGTGAAACCTTTAAAAAGTGCTGTCAACTCTGCCTCCAGCTGGCAAGAATGGTGCGGCCCGGAGGTCCCAAGTACAGTCTGGATGAGGTCGTGCCCTCGCCAAAGGCCCTGCACAGCCCTAGCTTCTGTAGTAAGGGCAGCTTCAGAAAATAATGATTCTGGGCAGGGGGGAAGGATGCTGGCCAGTTCTTTTACACAATCGGATTTCCTAGATGTGGCATTTAATCAGACAAGGTAAGCAGTTGAGTGGTTCTCTGTTTGGTGAACTCTATTGATGCTACAAAATGGAGCTTAGAGCTTTAAAGAAACCCTGGAGGGGTTGGGAAAATATTTTTAGAAGGCAATGTTGAAAGATATGACAGGAAGGATCATGGTGTGTACCAGCATACACCACCACCAGCAAGAAGGTGAGGAGTCATAGGCGTTGGCCTGTAAGGTCACAAGGTCCATTTGTCAAAGGCTCAGCGTCCAGAAGAGGATTCCAACTTAAGGCCAAGGGCCAGGAGGGGCAAACCTTTTAGGGGGAGGAGATGAGATGCATAAGAAAGAGAGAAGGAAGGAGTAGGACCTAGACATAAAAGAGACAGACAGCCTGGCCCCCAAAGAAATACTAAAGGTAGGAATGAAAGGAGATGATGACTAAAAGAGAAGAAGAAAAGAGAGAGAGAGGGATACTGACAGAGCGCATGGCTGGGGGTAGAGAAAAGAAGAGGATGCTGAGGGGTGAATGGGATCTTAGCAGCCAAGGGAAAACCAAGGGACTTGAATAGGAAAGTGGATGTTAAGGCCTTAGAAGCAGGAGGATAAAACAGTAAGAATTAAGACCTAGAAAGGAAGATTAAAAACAAAAAAATCAAAGAACAATGTAGCCTGTCCAGTTTAAAGTGGGTGAGTCTAAGATCCTTTCCAACTCAAATTCCTTTACTAGCAGTTAGGGGAAAAAAGGAGCAGTTTACGTGATTTGAGGATGATTAAAAAAGGGTAAAAATAATGAACTCCCCAAAATACCTTTGAAAAAACAGTCTCCCTTTAGTGCTGAGCCTGGGTCCTTTAAATGTCTCTACTGTTGGGATTCTGGGGCTGGAAACTCAAGCAGAAGGATCATTTTTAAAATAAGGTTATCAGTGGCATTATTTTTGAACTTAAAATAGGAGAGAGAGAACCCACAAAACAGTGGGAATAAAATATTCCATGTGGCTGTGGTGGCTTCTGTGAAAACACACATAGCTTCCCATTAAGCAGAGTGAACAGATAGGCGACTCACCGTTTCTGCAAACATAGGAGAGCAGGGGATATCGCCAGGATTTTTCTGTCCATCAAATCACACTTTCCCAGCACCCTTGGTCCTATAGTTACAGTATCTCCCTTTGACATTACACTTTTCATTCTGAAATTTTATTTGATTATAGTCAGGGCCAATACTGACTCTTTGAGGCTCTTCTACATTAGGGTCACACGGGGCCTCTCTTCACTGAGGGTCCCTGCCCCTATCAAAACCTGTTCTATTCCAACTGTTATTTGGAAACTATCACATACATCAATTCACACTAAGGTGCTAATGACTGACAACAGTGGTCCAGGGCACCCCTTAATAGGGAATGTTCCTTCACTAAAGGGAGAGGACCTCTTCTGGTAGAATGTCAGATGCTAGTAATAAGGCTATAAGGGATATGGGTGAGAGAGAACATGATATTTCTAAAACTCTTCTCATTATTCTGTATGGATGGCAACTTAGTCCAGTCTTAGCAAGAATAGGTTATCTTCTGGATAAATAGGAGGGTCTCTAATTTTAGAATAACAAGTTGGAAGGAAGCTGAGAGTTCTAAAAATTTGTAGAAATCTTTAAAGTCCAGGAAAAGGAAGGAAAAATACAAGTTTTTATTGTTTAATAGTATTGGTCTAGACCTTTGATTTCTTCAGTGTGGACAGAGGACATCTGTGGAAAAACACCTTCCACCCAGTGGTTAGTTTGTTACTTAAAATCTTAGAGAATTGCCTCAGAGCAAAAACAGATTCAACGACTTGCCCATCCCTGGTCAGCTTGTCCTACCCAGAGGCAGGATTCAAACCTTTGTCTTTCCACTCTAAAGGACTCCACTTTATCCATTACTGCTATTCAAAGTTTGATGAAAATAATACCAGTAGTTCAAATGTATATATCGATTTAAAGTTTATAAAAGTTAGAAAAAAGAAAGAGTCCTATTAGCTAATTTGGGGGAGGATGCCCAGGGAAAGACTTGCATGGGAGGTGGCTCCCCAGCAAAGCCCTAGACAAAGCTCAGCATTCTAAAGGGTGGAGATGAGAAGATTTCAATTTTACAAGGAACCTAGTCTCCAAATTACTGAGGAAAATTCAGCATTGGCTGCAGTTGTATCGGTTGGAAATTAGAGAGTAGCTGTAACACTCAGTAAGTTTGTTTTATATATCTGTACAGACACGCACACACAAATATACACACATACATATACATACACACACACATAACTATCTATTCATGTGTCCATTAAGGAGTCAAGAGAAGGCGCTAGGTGGTGCTGTGGATAGCAGCCTTGAAGTCAGGAGGACCTGAGTTCAAATGTGGTCTCAAACACGTACTAGCTATGTGACTCTGGGCAAGTAATTTAACCTTGTTTACCTCAGTTTCCTTATCTGTAAAATGAGCTGGAGAAGGAAATGGCAAACCACTTCAGTATCTTTGCCAAGAAAACTCCAAATGGAGACAACTGGACATGACTGAAATGACTCATCTCAACTCAAGGAGGCAAGATCCTCATTTAAATCCCATTTATGAGCAAGTCAGGACATTACCTGTGATGTCACTGGTCATTGGAAAGAAAATGACACACTCACTCCCCTGATATATAGCAATCTTACAAATCCCCTACTATGTGTATAACCTTGGGAATATCATTACTTTTCCCTGGGCCTCAGTTTCCTTATTTATAAAATCAGGGGCATAATCTAGATGACCTACAATGTCCCTCTGACTCTAAATCTAGGATCCTATGACTCTAAGTACCAGCTTCCATTTTAACCCATGTCAATAGAGGTCATAATAGCCTCTCTCAAAACTAGTTCTATATCAAAATGCCCCCAAATCCTTTCCCAAAGGAAATCATGGAGAACAACTCACAACTTATAGTGGTTTACGAGAGCTTTGCTCAGCCAAATGTGGTGGGTATTTCAAAGTTCATGATCCTTCTTTGACAGATGAGTAAACCAAGGCTCAGAGATGGAAGAGACTTCCTCAAGACCACAAAACTTTCAGGCCCAAGTCTCTCCTACCTCCAGGTCTAGTGCTCTTTCTCCTCAACAAGGTTGCAGAGAACTAAAGTCTGTGTCATTTAGGATATGGGCCACAGTCTCGAGCCTAAACTAAAGACAAATTAATTGTTTCCAATGATGTTCAAGACATCTTGCTCACTTCTACCAATAGCCTGAAGCACATAGTCCTTAAAGCAGGGAAGTACTAGGAAATGCTGCTTATAAAGACATCTATTTGGATACTTTCTAGAGGTTTATAAGAGATATTTCTACCACCACAGGCAGAAAGGATTTAGAACCACTATCCTCCTGTATCAGGGTTAACATTCAATGTCCATTACCAGCAAATGGCATCATTAGAAAAATAGGATCAATTTGTTGATTAGAAAGAAACACTCTGAAGTGGCCTGTTTCCCCTATGTGTACTATTCCTGTTTTCTCACACTTTAGAAGATGTGGAGGTCCTCTACAAACCCCAGCTTAGGGCCCCTCACAATCTAACTTGTATGCGCATCACCTCCTCCCATTCCTTTGCATAGGGTGGGATTCTAATGAGATTCCTCTCGTTAGAGCTTTATTTGCCATTCCTTATTTTCCTCCAGAAGATTTCAGAGTACCTTCCTTTTCCAAAGAGAGCAAGGCCGAAACCCACATACCAACAAGTCATTCTAGCTATCCAAAGGGATGTTGCCTCCATTTCCAAACGTCAAAGGACACACAGAAATAGAGGCGGCACCTCTGGTACTCTTTCACTTCTGGCCCAGCTTGTCCCAAAAGAGGCAGGAAATCAGGACACAGCTTTGAGCAAATTTCAGCACACAGACACTCAGAGATGACTACCATCTTGCACCTGCAAAATCTGCTGTCAGCTGCTCAATTCCAAGGCCCTGGCTTTTCACTGATTCCTGCATCTTGGCTGGCTAGTTTTTTAACTCCTTAGCTACTGGTAGCTCTACCAGTAAAAGTAAAACAAGCTTGGGGAACAAGAAAAAGACAAGAACCAAAGGGTGCAACTTCACTGAATTTTGCATGCTCCCTAAATTTGTCCCGAAAGTTGTCTCAACAGCTGCACACAGAGCAGAGGAACATCTCAAACTCCAGCCTTGACTTCCTAGCCCAGAATCCATTCATTCTGGCTTCAGGAAACGGCCAGCCATTCAAATCACCAGTCTCATTTATATGCTGCAGGCA
The DNA here is from genome assembly GCF_028372415.1 of Notamacropus eugenii. Lineage (NCBI taxonomy): Eukaryota > Metazoa > Chordata > Mammalia > Diprotodontia > Macropodidae > Notamacropus > Notamacropus eugenii. Next base: position 342,673,724 of record NC_092877.1, read on the forward strand.
AAAAGCCAACAAAAATATGGTCACATTTAAAAGCCCTTTAAAGAGGGAGCACCTCCCTCCTCTCCCAATTGTTCTCTGCTTTTGCACATTGCCAGTTAATAGGTTTTTAGAGCAGATTCCCTCAACTCCTTCCCCTGCCACATACTGACTTGGCTGGCATCTATGCGGCAAAAGGCTGTTTTTCAAGAGGCTTTTAAATCCATTGGCCCTCTTTACATCTTTCATTTGCTAGCTCTTCAGGTAGGAGCTGTGTTCCTCACTTAGCATCTTTTGCATGTTAGGAGTCATGCAACTGGAATGCATAACTGATGATGAGGATGATGAAAAATAACTATTGTAAAAGGTACTTAGGACTAAAACCACACTGATGTTTATGTTGAGAAATTCCACTGATCTGTCCCCTAAGAACTGCATCTATATAAAATATATTAATCATTTTATTGAGAAAATTAAATCCCCTTGTGCAAGTGTTCATGCTTTCATTAGCTGATATATTATTAAGGTTTATGGAAATCCATTTTATACCTTCACCTCTACCCCCACACATACACCTGCTTGGACTAAATATTAATAGGGTTGAGTCAAGAATGGGGTATAGATGATGAAAGAAATGCTAATAAAAAGAACTGATGAAAACCCATGGATGTGAATCCACATGTTGAGAAGCAATAGAGGATTTCTTTATTCAAAGCAAAAATTATCTGCTCAGTCCAATAACATAAGACAGAGTTAGTGGCATAATAACTGGTTTTTATATAGCCTTTGAAGGTCTGAAAAGCACCTTACTAACATTACCTTATTTGAGCCCCCTAATAACTCTTTTTGAAACTATTCTATCCATTTTATAGCTGAAGAAACTGAGCCTTGGTGAGTTTAAGTGACTGGTCACATAGAAAGTTATCAGAGGTGGAATTCAAACCTCTGCCTTCCTGCGTCTATGTTGGGCACTCTTTTCACTGGGCTACACTACTATTATAAAGAGGAAATGAACTGACCAATTTACTATGAATTCACATGGAAAAGAACATTGCTGTCGCATGTCTCTTTCAATACCAGCAGTATTGTATTTTGAGGCCCGTGATCCCAACATGTTGCTGAAATGAGCTGCAATTTTCCAAGTGATGCAGCCATTTAACACTAACCTGGTTCATATATTTTCTAATTTTTTCATTATTCTTGGTTCTGGTTAGTAAGTATGATACTTACTAATGAGTGACTGGCAGCAGGTAGAAAATAAACAATGAAAGTCTAAGGATTCAAAGACACCCAACTTAGAAGGCATGTAAGTTATTACTAACCAATAGGCTCATGGCAGCTAGGCAGCACAGGGGATAGAGAGTAGGTCCTGGATTCAAATCCGTGTTCAAATCTCTCTTCAGACACTTACTAGCTGTGTGATCCTGGGCAAATCACTTAACCCTGTTTACCTCAATTTCCTCATCTGTAAAATGAGCTAGAGAAGACAATGGCAATCCACTTCAGTATCTTTGCCAAGAAAATCTCAAACGAAGTCACAGAGTATTGAACACCACAGAGTATTGGACGTGACCAAAATGACATAACAACCAGTAGGCTGGATTTTCAAGTGCCATTAAAAAATTTAAGTGTAGAAGTAGCATAATTTAAAAGAAAGAAAGCTGGATTTGGAGTCATACTTCAAGGCTCAGAACCCTGGATCCACCATTTCTTACCTGTATGACCCTGGGCAAGTCACATTCTCTCTCTAGACCTCAGTTCCCTCATCTTCAAAATGAGGGGTTAGGAATCAAAAATCCCTAGTATCCCAGATCGAAATCAAGGCTCTTGTGAAGAAAACAGTTCCATGAAGTCCTATGTGGTACGCTGCCTTATAGAACGCCCTTGTATCTTGAGTGGGAAACTTCTGTATTTAACTTCTAAGCAGAACTAGGTCCTCAAAGGATGCATTTAGCTTGCAACAGCTCAAAGCACCACATTTTAGGTTGGAAATAATTGTCTACAAAAATATAATTAAAATATTCCCACTCCGAAGGATTGGGCTAAGAGTGTTTGTGAGGAGGAAATAACCTCAAGGGAATGTTTCTGCCAAAGGTCCTCAGTACAGTGGGAGCTCTTTATTCCCTTCTAACTTTCTCTAAACAAAGGTTGCTTATGTTGCTGGCTCACACTTGCTCTGGAGAGTAGAACATGCAACAATTATGGGTTATTCTGTGATCTTTGATCTTGCACTAGGCTGTATCTCTTGTACGCAGTTTGAGGGATGTACATCCTTTTAAATGCCATCTAACAGAGGCAGCTGTGATGGAACTAAGCTAAGCATGAATCTTTAAAGGAGAAATCTGTTTCCCCCCAAAAGGAGAAATGATTTATGAATCTTTTGTTTGAAAAAAAAAGTTCTTGTAATCTTTTTTGAGGGGGTATTTTAATTTTTCTTCATCATCAACTCACTTTCTGGGAAGAGGAAAAAAGGAAGAAGAAATAGAAAAAACTGGAGAAGGAGGAAAGGAGAGAAATCAGGAACAAAAGAGTGAAAGAGAAAAAAAGACAAAGATAAAAAAAGAGAGGGAGATAAAACAAAAGGGAAGGATAGGCAGAAAAATACAGTGAACAAGGTGGGAGAGAGATTTATTGTACAAGTTTAAATTTGTGTCTCCCCAGCAACATTTGCTGAAAACTTCCCTCTTTAAAGACTATGAATTCAAGAAAGTTTTCAACGTTCCCTCTTCGATTCCTCACTTTCTGTGGCACTACGTGGTTAATATCTAAATTAAGGAGAGAAGAAAGGAATTCAGATTAAAAATCAAGAAAATAAGAAAGGAAGAGAATAAGGGGAAGACGAGAAAAAAAGAACTTGGAAAGGTAAGACAATGTAGAAGGAGGGGAAAAAAGAAAAAAGCAGAAATGTTGGAGTCTTTGAATGAGAAAACAATCTGCATTCACAGGCATGGGCCCCTATTTCAATATTTTCACTGCTGTATGGAAACTCCTTTGGCCCTGATGGCTATACAGTAGATGTGAGTTATTCATTTGCAAGAGTGAAAATGCCCCCACAATATCAGTAGGTTGTGATTATTAAGGGATTCAGACTGTTGGAATACCTTGCATTAAATAGTGCCTCTCTCTGATGAGCTTAAAATGCGTTTTGGCATCTCATTAATTTTTGCCACATCATTGTGAGATATGTTGGGGCCAGGATCGCTATCTCCCTTCTACAGATGAGAAATGCTTATAATAGCTAGCATTTATATTATCACATTTTGGCCAAAAGGATATAAGCTAGCTTTTGATAAATCACATTTTCCAAGTTAAGTTTCCTAAGGATATGAGAAAAACTAGCCTTTAAGGAAATCAACTAATTTAACCAAACCCTGAGAAATGTTTATAATAGCTAATATTGCTATTGGATTTTAAAGTTTGCAAAGTGCTTCACAGATATGGTCTCATTTGATCCTTATAATAATCCTGTGAAGTAGGTGCTATTATTAATATATTGATTTTTTTGCTATTATTATTCTCATTTTACAAATGAGGAAGCTGAAGCTAAGAGTAATTAAATTATTTGCCCAGGATCACATGGCTATGCAAGACACAAACTCCAGTTGGAATCCAGTATTCTACAACCACCTAGAAAGAAGCCTTTTATAAGATGCTCAAAACCACTTTGGGGAAGAATGGTGCCACGTCTCACAAAAGAAGAGAGATGGATGTAGATTGTCTCTGCACAAGAGGAAAACAACTAAATATATAGGGTGGGGGAGAAGTTGGGCCAAACCAGTTATTTGGTATAATGGAGGTAGAGCACATGGATGTAGCTATGATCTCCCTGGGTTAGGTGCTCCCACTCCAGTATAGATTATAGTCCATTCATATCATATTTTATTCTGCGTGACTCTTGCCCATTTCCTCTCATGATTTTCCATCAAAGATCTACTCAATACTTCAGAACCCTTTGGATCTTTGGATATTTTGTGGTTACCAGCATTGTGCTCCGGTTAGCCATCTAATACTTCTCATTCTCACTGTCTGACAGCCCCAAATCATATACACATATTGGATGTAAGCTACTTAAAGGTAGGGACTTTTTTTTAGTTTGTCTTTGAACCACCAATACCTAGCACAGAATTTGTTTAATAGATTTTTGTTGAATAGAATTGTATGTCTTTTGTACACAATTCATCACTGATATTGACTGTAGCTATCTTTATCCACTATATAAATATTCATCACCATTTAGGTTACCTGCAACTTGGAGTCAGAATTCTGAGTATCAGAGGCTTGAAATTAGCAGATGTCAAAAAGGTAAAATTGGGCATTGGCAATGAGGAACAATTAGGGATCTTTGAAAGTGCTGAGTTTGTACTGTTAGTGGAGTTATGAATTGGTATAAAGATTCTGGAAAGCAATTTGGAATTATGCAAATAAAGTGACTAAAATATGCACACCCTTTTGACCCAAAGAATCTACAGCTAGACATGTGCTCCAAGAAGATCACTGAACCCTCCCCACCCCCCAAAAAGGCTTCCTATATGTCAAAATATTTAGTGCAGGACTTTTCATGGTAGTGAGGAATGCCTAAACAAATAGTAGTACATGAAAGTGAGAGATTATTGTACCGTAAGAGACAAAGAATGGAAAGATACTCCCCTTCCCCCAAACATACACATTTGCAGAGGTATAGACTGATTTTGCAGATTTTTTTCTATTCCTCCTCATTTAAAATATTTTGTTATAAGGGAAGGGGGGGAAAGGGGCTACCATGGAAAAAACTAAATGATGCAAAAACAAAAGATACTAAGAAAAATCTGGCCTTTAGAATAAAGTGGCAAGTCCGAACTGTGATGGAGTCTGATCTCAAACTCGCTCCCCTTTCAAATTTATTAGTCTAAATACTTCCTTGAAAACTATGGGCTGGAGAACCTCTTTTCTAATATTAGGGAATAAAACCAGGATGGAGAACATTCCTCCTTTAATTCACTGCCAGTGATGATTCTCTCTTCTCACACTAGGTTCTGGGGCATAGAAAATCAGTTTTTGGGTGGCTAGGAATGTTCCAGTTGTTCTGTTTCTACAGTCAATAGTTAGCTACCTCAGTTTTTAAATGAGGTTTCTGACTTTCTCAGAACAATGTTCAGTAAGAATCAAAGATGGGGTTATCATACATCCAGTAAGCCTCTAAAAGTACAGTCTTCCTCCCTGGACCAAATTTCAAATGGTTCTAGCTGTTTGTCCCCTCATACTAGGAACCTACCTACTTACAATTCAACAATAAAGAATTTTTTTAAACAAACATTTATTATTAGGCATCTACTATTTGCAAGATTGCAAGGCTCTTGACTAATGTTACATAGCCTGTGAGACCCTGAGCAAGTCACTTAATTTCACAATGGTCCAAATAATCCCCTGAGATCATAAATTGCAGAACAGTAGCAGCTCTTCATTGATAGAGGGCATTTTCTTTTCGAGAGTTTTATCATCGGTGTGAAATCACAGGTGGGAACTGAAAGAAAATGTGCTAGGCACTTTCTAGGGAGACAAAGAAAAAAATGAAAGTAATCCCTGCCTTCAAGGAGATTACATTCTACTGGAGCAGAATGGGGTATCCTATGTACTCAGGTAAGAAAATACACAAAGTGATGTAAAGTCATTTCAAAAGAGAGAGAGAGATCACTAATGATGTGGGGAATCAGGAAAAGCCTCATGAAGGAGCTGGTCCATTTCTTTCAAGAAAGCTAGAAATTCTAAGAGGTCGAGAGATATTCTAGACAAGATAGACAGCTGTGCAAAGGCATGGAGGCAGACGATGGAAACAGCCAATAGAAGTCCAGCACAAACAATGATATTGATTTCCTGACTCCTTTTTTTAACAAGAAGTCCTCAGTCCTCACCATTTGCCCCAACCTGTACCTTCTTACTGGTTAGGAATTGTCTTTTGTAACAGCTTGATTGACTTCCTTCATCATTTAACCTGTGTCTATACATGGTTCAACATTCAGATAAAAAGCAAATGAGTAAAGAATTGAGCCCAGTACTGTCTAGAAGCTCAAGGGGCCGTTATATGTGAATGAATAGGGGTGGAGGGAGAGAAAGAAGAAGGTAGGGAAAGAGAGAAGAGAGGAAAGGAGAAGGAAAAGATCATTTTTAAAAGATACATTGAATTTTTTCCTCAAGTTTTGTGGTTACAGATCACTCCACGCCCTCTTGTGAAATCTCTGTTACTCCCCCTGCCTCTCTCCCCTCTTTCCTTGATCCTTTCCCCTTCTCCACCTTCCAAAGGAACAAGAGAGGAGAAAGGAGTCAGTGAAGTGAACAGTTAAAATTTTCTGAATCAGCATCTTGCACCTGGAAAGAGACTAGTGAGGTATTTTGTTGGTGGGAATGAATGCTGAACGAAGACAAGTGATTTTATTACTTGCAGGTTTGCATAAGCAAAGCCGGACTTTGGAACAAAGAATTACAGGCAGAGTCTGCTAGCCCCATTGACTTGGCTTAGCCTTTTTGCTCTTGCTTCCCTATTGATTTGCAGGTCAACCAGGAGGAATTATGTATGGAACCTGAGCCTCATTACACTAGCCCCAAACAACTCCTCTGTAGTCTTGTTGGGTAGTTTCTGAAAAAAAAATTGAGTGTATGAAGAAAGACAGACATAGATAGAAGAGAGTTGAAGGGAATTTTCTAACTCCAAATCAGATAACTGACTAGGACTAGGGACTTTGATCAGTAACTGGGAAAGACCAAAATACGAAAATAACCCTCTTCTAGGTTCTTCTGATTGCTTCTAATGGTTTTTGCTGTCTGCCTGGCAGAGCGTGGCTAGCTTTGGCCCATGCTGTGTCCTAGGCTATTTGGACTAAAATAACTTATACTTCTCTTGCTGAGAAGAGTCTTGCTAACAACTTCACTCCAGCAAATGGTAGCAGAGAGCCACAGATGGTTTAAAGAGGCTTATAGTAGAAAATGGTAGCAGAAAGAGACTCAGGGAGCAGCCAAGTAAGAGATAAGTGGAGATGTCCAGCAGAAAAACAGTACCCAAGGCAGGACCAGAGAATGATGCCAACAGAGACCAGCAGAGGTGATCAGTGACTCATGGGTAATGGAACTGTGTGTTCTGACTACACATAAGACTATGATTCATAAGCTCTTGCTGGTGTTTTTACATCTAATTGTCAGCCAGTAGACTCAATTAGGAACAGCTAGTGGCACAGCAGATAGAACCCTAGGCCTGGAGTCAGAAAGACCTGAGTTCAAATCTAGCTTCAGAGATTTATGAGCTGTGTGACCCTGAGCAAGTGCCTTAACTCTGTTTGTCTCAGTGTTCTCATCTGTAAAATGAACTAGAGAAGGAAATGGCAAAACTTCTGCAGTATCTTTGCTAAGAAAACTCCAAATGGGGTCACAAAAAGTCGGAGATGATTGAAATATGACTGAAAGACTTAGTTTTCATGGCAACAGTGGGCATACATGTCACATATAATAGTAGAGAGGCACATACTTGGGGAACACAAGGCTAAGTAAGGAAACTGACACTTGTGGAACTGTGGTCTTTCAATATCCTCTCCCTTCTCATGGTATCCTCATGTTGCTCTCCTTAGGGGCAGCATGTCCTGTGTGGCAGGTCATTCAGCTGGATTCCTGTTCCTCTCTGAAACTCAAGGGCCAGGACTAGTTCTTTCCTTGACTCACAGAATTTAACTTCTTAGAGCTTTCTCCTATCTTAACTCCCAGGTCTGTTCCCTACTGGGTGTAGCACCTCTGACTGGCTGATAAATGGCAGCGTAAGAAGAGGGGTCACACTGCTCAGACCTATTCATTGCCTTGACTGACTCCTTAGAGAGTATATCCTGTTTTTTAAAAGTTACTTTGAATTTGAACACAAAAAGGCATGTTCAAACATGTAGCTGAACAAAAGGGAATTCTATACAAAACTGTGGATCTCCATTTTATATCACTTGCTTTATAAAAAAAATATATATAATAAATTCTGTTTATTTCTTTTATTCCCTCCTTTTAAAAATTTTATTTATTTATTTTTAGTTTACAACATTCAGTCCCACAAGTTTTTGAGTTACATATTACTTTCAAAACTGTCCTGCTTATCTTTATTTTCTTCTGAACTTTTCTCTATTCTCTTTTGTACATTTAAAAAATGTTATAATAGTTTCTCTCTCTCTCTCTCTCTCTCTCTCCCCGCCTCCTCTCCTCTCTCCCCACTCTCTCTCACTCTTGCATTAACTTTCCTTCTTCCTAACCTCGCTATTAAAAAAAAAAATCAAAAAGTTAAAAATAAACTCTGTAAAAAAAAAAAACAAGCAGTCAAGCAAAATCCACATGTCAAAAAATGTATGCTCCGGTACCTTGTGTACATCATCTCTCAGTTAGGAGGTGGGTAACAGGCTTTTTCATATGTCCTTTGGAGTCATGGTTGATTAGATTGATTGGAGTTCACTGCATTGATTAGAGTTCTTAAGTCTTCTGAAGTTGTTGTAATTGTTATTTTGCAATGTTGACCAGATGGTGCAATAAAGTGTTGGATTTGGAATCAGGGACATCTGATTCCAAATCCTGCTTCAGACGTTTACTAGCTACATAGAACTTCACTTCTGTCTGTCCCAGGTATACGTCTGCAAAATGGGGATAATGCTAGCACCTACCTCTCAATACTGTTGCAAGGATCGAGTGAGGTAGCATATGTCAAGCTTTATATGAATGTTATTTATGATGATGCTAAGGATCTTGACATAGCTATCTTTAATTAAATTGTTTGCCTGGATCTGTTCACTTCACTTGATATCAGTTCATATGACCCAAGATTCTCTGAAATCATCTCCCTTGTCATTTCTTACAACACAATCGTATTCCATCACATTCACATAACACAGTTTGTTCAGTAATTCCCCAGTTGTCTAAGAGGTAACTGAAGGCATCCCATTAGATTCCGTTGTGCTTTTTTTTTTCTTCACCCATAATCCTTCCTTCAAGATCAGGAAGTTTATTTTGCTTGAAAAGTATTCCTTGATTTTTAAAGGGCCACTAGGGTCATGGGTAATTCTTTGGTCAGTCAGTGGTTAGCTGTCCTGATCAATTATGTAACGACAATAACAACAGTGATAGGAACTGACATTTATATGCCGCTTTAAGGTTTGCCAAGCACTTTACGCGTATAATCTCGCTTAAGCCTCACAATAGCATTGTGAGGTCGATACTCCAAGAATTTTGATTCCCACATGAGGATATGGAGGCTGAGAAAGACTCAGTGACTCGCCATGGGTACACAGCCACTAAGTGTCATAGGTGCGATTTAAACCCAAGACTTCACAGCTCCCCAATCAGTATTGGAGAGGGTCAAGCTTCATGAAATGTCTATGGCAGGTGATATTCTGTGTCAGTCCTTTGATACCTTGAGGATCTTTGATTTCATTTGTGTATGGACTCCACTGAAACCTTTCTTTGTTTAGCTTTTTGCAGTATCTGCATACGTATGCTATGGGTGTATCCTGAGGCTCTGTCCTAGACACTTTTCTCTTTTCCCTTTACACTCTCACTGGATAAAATCATTAGCTTTTATGGCTTTATTTACCATCTCTATGCAGATGAATCTTTGAACATCTTTTTCTTGAGTAACAGTGTTGCATCACCAGAGCTGGATCTTTTTATCTCTCCTCTTTTCCTCTTTCCTTTGTTCCTTCATTCCTTCCTTCTTTCCTTCTTCCTTCCTTTTTTCTTTCTTTTCTGCCTCTTTCCACCCTCCCTCTCCCCTCCATCTCTCTATTCTTCCTTCCTTCCTTCCTCCATTTTTTCCTTCCTTCCTTCCTTCCTTCCTTCCTTCCTTCCTTCCTTCCTTCCTTCCTTCCTTCCTTCCTTCCTTCCTTCCTTCCTTCCTTCCTCTGAACAACAAATAAAATAAGCATTACTTTACAAAAAGTAGGACAGAACAAGATTACACATAAAACCGCAAATTTCTATTATATACAGCTTGCTTTTTCCTTTTAAGGATATAATAAATTCAACATGTAAGTTTTAAAGATATCCAGTTTGCCTGAGTCTCCTGGTTTACCTTCGATTCACTTCTGTGATTTTGTGAAAACCCTGTTTCAGTGAACCTCTTTCTTTACTTCTATTTTTCTTTGCCCCTCCTCCCCTCATTGCTAGACCTTTCTCCCTCCCAACTCTTCTCCCGTCCCCACCACTAAAAAGAAAGGAAGAAAAAAATATCAGCCAAGCAAAACAAATCCCTATGTTGGTCATGCCTAAAAATATATGTCTCCTTCTTAGCTTTCTCACCTCTGCGTAAGAGGCAGCGCATTTCCTCATCGGACCACAGGAATCCTTCCTGGGTGGTCATGGCATTGGATTTAGTTCTTAATTCTTTCAGAGTTGTTTTCCTTTACATGGTGTTGCTATTGTATAAATTGTTCTCCAGGTTCTGCACACTTCACTTCATATGCATTTCTATGAGTCCTAGGTTTCTTATGGCCCAATAGTATTCAAATATATTAATATACCACAACTTTTTTCAGTCATTTTCCAACTGATGGGCATCCCTTTAGTTTCCACTCCTTTGCTAACCCTAACCCTAATCCTAAACATGCTCCGATTCTAACCTTAAATGTACTCTGATTTTTTTTTTTAATTAAAGGGGCTATCCCTTGAGCAACTATGTAAAGAAGACTATTCATTGAATGGGTGTATCTCACTCAAAGTGAGAATGCTATAAGACCTTAGCCTGAAAGGGTCAGGGTCTCCCATTGCATCCTGGGCCATCTCCAGCCATCCTGATGAATATCAGGCCACTGAACCCAGATGGCTCAGGAGAAGAAAGTGAGGTTGGTAACCTTGCACAGCCCTCCCTGACTCAAATCCAAGTCAACTGCAAGTCATTTCTTGCATGATGTCATGGTCCTTTTCGAGAACGAAGGACAAACACAACAACAACAAGAAAAGGTTTCCATGAGCATTCTTGTACATATGGGCCCCCTTTCTCTCTCTTTGATCTCCTTGGGGCCTGTTGGCCATCTATAACTCAATAGCCCATACATATGTCAAGTCCAATATGTTCAAAACAGATTTCATCATCGCTTCCTCCATACCCACTGTTTTATTTTTGTCAAGAACACCACCATATGTCCAGGTTCCTCAATTTGAAAGCTTGGTATCATCCTAAATTGGTCACCGTCCTTCCCTGCGTGCTGCCGAACATTGTCATTTCTATTTGCACAACATCTCTCTCACACAGCCACGACACTAGTTCAGGTCTTCATCACTTCTTACTTAGACTATGCCAACAACAACAGCTTCCTATTTGGGCTCCTTGCCTTGAGGCCATCACCCACTGCCACCCACCCTTCACGTAATTGTCAATATGTAATTGCCAATTCTTCTAAAATGCAGGTCTGACCACGTTATTTCTCTACTCAAGAAATTACAGCAGCTCCCTATTCCATACAGGATCAAAAATACATTCCTCTGTGGATTCAAAGCTTTTTACAACCCGGCCTTTTTGTAATTTCCCAGTCCTGGCAAAGTTACTCTTCCTTCTCTCACTATTTCTCCACCTTCCCAGCTCCCCAGTCAGTACTGGAGTGGGCCAAGCTTCATGAAATGTCTATGGCAGGTCATGGTCTATGTCAATTTTTAGCCATATTTCTCTACCTTCCTCACACATGGCACTCCACTCCCTTTACATTGGCTGCTCCCCAAGCTTGGTTTACTTACCCTCTTAACCCCCATTTCTTGGCAGCCCCAGTTTGATTCAAAACACAGCTTATACATCAGCTTCTCCTGCTCCCCTTAGCTCCTGGTGCCCTTCCTCACAAAACTACCTGTATTAATTACATATATAAATATATACACACATATATGTAAAAATATATTCCATATATTCTTATAAATGTGAATGTGATTTTCCAAGTTAGAAGGTAAGCTCCCTGAGGGTAAGGGCTGTTTTACTTTTGTCCTCATTCCAGAACTAAACACAGTGCTTGTCACGTAGCGGAGGATTTATAAATGCTTATTGATTATTAGAGATGTGAACATGGGCAAGTCATTAAACCCTGCTGACCTAAGTTTCTTCAATCATAAAATGGAAATAATCATCATATTTTCATGATCTACACCACAGGAGTATTATGGGACTCAAGTGTATATCTAACGTGTTTCACAAACTTTAAAGCACCATGTCAATATTAGCTATTATTATAACTATATGCAAAGAAAGCCCTGTGCTATATCCCAGGGATACGACAATGAAAAATCACATAGTCTCTGTCCTCAAAGAGCTTAGAACACAACTGAGAGGAGGAGGGAAGGCCAGCACATGCACGTAAGTATGTACAGATACATAAATAAGTACGATCCAAGGCAAACTCTATTAATAACTGAAGAGACTGGGAGAGATCACTTTCAGTGAGGGGAGGGGGCAGATCAGGGAAGGGTTCATAGAAGAGGAAGTAAATTAAATGCCCCTCAGAGACCTTTGCTCTTTTCCTGCCTGGCTTGGAGGAATGGAGAAATCCTGGACAGGGAACATGGAGATGGAATTTTCCAGATTACAGACTTATGAGGTTCGAAAGCTCAAAGAGCCATCAGAGGTTCCTTCAGGACCTCAGGCTGTGGACTCCACCAGAGCCAACATCACTAGCTGATGGCAGAGGAAGCACCTGTGGATGGAAGTAGGAAAGTCAGCCCCTTGGGGAAGGCAACAACTTCATGGATCTGGGGGGAGGGAAGAGCTTACTAGCTTTGGCTGGACTCTCCAAAGGCACCAGTCCTTAGAGAACTGCACCTAAGGAGAACCTTCTGAGGACTTCAAGAGCGAGTAAAAGGACTCCCAGGGCCAGGAGTCTTAGGTACTCCTCACATCCCATGGGCCTTTGCTGCCTTTGTCTTTTAAAGCAGAGCCCCACTTGTGTAAGCAAGGGAGAATATGACCCCTAGCATGGGGGCTGTTTCGTAACTATTGTCCTTACTATTGCTTCCATTTTTTGAGACAATCCAGGGTTAAGTGACTTGCCCAGGGTTTCACAGCTAGAAAGTGTGTGAGGTCAAATTTGAACTCAGGTCCTCCTGATTCCAGAGCTGGTGCTCTATCACTGCCTAGCTGCCCCTTTCTAGGGGATAAACACACAAGATCTTGTGAAAATTAAAAAAAAGAAAGAAAAAGCTCCGAAGGAAGAAAGGGAAGGGTTTTTTTTCAGCAGACACAGATGTGTAAGTGTGAAATTTACATTGCTGGTGGGGAGGAAATTCTGAGAATGCACAGAGAGCATGTGCATCACTTTAGTTCCTCACAAAGGTCCAGAATGGAAGGATTATCATTAAAGGGATGACTTGTATTCATTTTGAAAGGGAAGCCAATATTGCTTCATGAAGGGTATGTCACACCAGACTAACTTCATTTCCTCCTTCAATAGGTTTGCTGGCCTGACCAATTAGGGAAATTCCATCCAAAGAGTTCACATGGGTTTAACAATGTCATTTATGCTAACCTTACGGATAAAGTGAAGGGATATAAGCTAGGTGACAATACAGTTAGATGAATTCAGAAACATCAGAATGATAAACCTTAGTTCGGTGCTTGGCAGTTAATCAACAAGTAAGTTCAATTCAACTTATATACTTCTTAATCATTTTTGACTCTGTCCTTTACTTAATAAAAAGTTACAGTAATTGACTTTTTTCAATGTTGTTAAAGGACATTTTAAAAAAGAAATAAAATTTTTTTGTTTTTTCCCTCCTAACATCCATTCTTTAACTCTTCTGAGGGTCTCACAACAACCAGGTGGTACAGGTATTATCTTCTCCTTTTTACAGATGGAGAAAAGGAGGCACAGGGAAGTTAATGGATTTTTCCAAGACTCTAACAGTTAGGAAGTAACAAGATGGCCATGCAATACTTCCTCCTATGGTATAGCAGACGGTATGACTGAGACCCTATACGTGGGTTTGTATCCTGCCTAGGTTCATGGCCTCTGACTCAAGTAAGAATTGCATCAGCAATGGGGTGGTAAGTTTCAAGGTTTACTTACTTCTTGCATCGTGGTCATTCCCTTCTCTCAGAATAAACATGCCCCCCTCACAGTTCTAAGTCCTAACCTATTGTCTAATTGTGATTAATAACAGAAGATGAGATGCTTGGCGTTATTTCTTCAATTACAAATCTCTCATGAATTGTAATACATAATACAAAGTGATCATTATGAATTCCTTTTATCATACGCTGTAATTGCTATAAATCTTCCCCTCCAGTGTTTTCTTTTAATATCAACAGCAGAGGTTCAGAATACATTTACGCAGTGTCAAATTCCCGATGTATAATTGGAAAACAGTGCAAAGGCACGATTCAGTTTGTTTGATGAAGCATTTTCAAGTTTTACATATGTATTTATCTGCATATATATATACAACGTGTTGACATAAAATAATCCATTTACCACTTTGAAAAAGCTTTCATTGACTAAAGAAGCGGGGCCTTGATGTACACACATAGCTATAAACAACATAATTGTAGGTATTCTTTATGAATGTTGTATCTTCATTATTAAATTATTCCTTATATTTTTAGTCTGAGGAATGAAATCCAGGCTACTCATGTTAATTCTCTTTGTGGACTATCTGGGGAGAAAAGCAAGGTCAAGATTCCCCATCTAAACTTCCTCTTTGTGATGATGCTCAGTGACTTCCTGTAGGTCTCCACAGAGGTCTTGTGTTTGGAAAAAGTGCAGGAGAATCATCACAGTTTGACACTGAAACGTTCTAGTAACGTGCAAATTTAGAAGACAAAGCTGAAGGGTGCAGGTGGGAACAATGTCCCTGTTTTTCTTATTGTGTTACATCCTGCTCTTTGGGGAATGAGGGCCTCCTTTTAAAGTAGGAGGAGCCCTTGTTCTCCTCTGACATATGGTTGGAATGAGAGGGCCTCTGTGGTGACAGCCTCCCATTCATCCTTGGGAGGAGTGAGAACACAGTCAGGGAAGAGACTACGAAAGGTTTTTCTCATTACTACTAGAAATCTTACATTGTCTACCCCTGAGAATGTTAATGAAAAACTTGTGACTTTGGCAGCTGGAATTCATCTTCGGGATTTCAGACAAATCAAATTATCCAACAGGTAACAACATTTTACTTACACACACACACACACACACACACACACACACACACACACACACACTTTCAAGTCTACGTCCTCTAAAGTCTAGATGACTCTCACATACTGGGTGCAATATGACTGGGGAATGCTAAAAAGGCCTACTGTGAGCAAGGCATTCTCGTAGGCTTTGGGGATACAAAGACAAAATGAAAAAAAAAAAACCAGTCCCTCTCCTCAAGGGTCTTACATTCTAAGTAGTTAACTCTCTAAGATGGAGTTATTTCAGAAGATGAATAGGATAACTGTCTCTCTCTCTCTCTCTCTTTGTAGAAGAACTGATTCCCAATAGGGAAATGGACTAATTCCCTTTCTAGTTCTATGACACTCTAATTTTTCCTGTGATAACATTTGGAAATTGCTTTTCCTCATATGTAAAAATCCTTCTTTTAAATTCTTTCCATACATAATTGGAATATTCAAACTTTGGATGTAGCCATACAACTTCCTATCATGCTAAGAAAATGGGGAAAAGTTAAGAAATCCAGCCAACCATCTGGACATTTTTTCCCAACATCAGTGATGTCAAATTCAAGCAGAAACAAGAGGCCACCAATCCATGCATAAAGATCCCTATAGACCAGCTATTGACAGTTATAAAATGTAATGCTACTTATATTTTATTGTGTCTTTATTTATTCTGTTCAATATTTCCCAACTACATTTTAATCTGGTTCAGGCTGCACTCTGGTGGTCACATGCGGGCTCCATCTTTGATACCTCTTGTTTACATAACCCATCAAATCTCTGAGCTCTGAATGATGAGCTAAAATTCTATCTTTTTCTGAAAGTTGGGCATTAATTAGAAAGAATCTTAATATATTTGATTCCCACATGAGAACAATATGTGATTTCCTTATTGTAACCCAACCAGTCTATGACACAGTAGACAAATCCTGGAAATTGTCTGAGTTAAATCCTGAAATTTAAATAAGGGTGTTCCTTTGGTCAAAGTAGCCAACCCATCCATCAGTGTATATAGAATTCAGAAGGAAGCAGGTTAGATACTGATCTGGGAAAAGGAGAAAGTTGGAGTTGAAAAGAAGTTAATGGTTCAGAAAGATGGAAGGACCTAAGATCATGTAGGTTTGCATCATTATTTTACTGGAAGTTCACACAAATAAGTAGCAGAGCTGTGATTTGAGCTCAGATATTTTGACTCAAAACCCAGTGCTCTGTTAATGAATTAGATTTTCTTACAAGAGGTTATCAAATCATAAGATCATGGAATTAGAACTGGAAGGTATCTTAGAGGTCATTTAGTCCAACTCCTTCATCTGACAGAAGAGAAAACTAAATTCAGAGATATGAACTATTTGCCCTAGATTTCACATTTGGCAACTGGGCCTTGGGCACTTTGGGAAGCAATCCCTCCTTCTCATTAATCCGCTCACTCTAATGAGGCTGGGAATACTCACAATCAATTCTTTTTTTTACAGCCTTGTGCTGATCATCAGCTGCCACTAGTTTGTCTGGTAACTATGACACTGGTGTCTCATAGTCTTTATGGCATATCTGTGGGGTCAGCTGGCTGAGCTGGGAGCGACTCTTTTAAGGAATTTTTTAAAGTTTCTTTTTCCTACAGAGTACTTCATTTGCAATTGCATACTTATCCACCTGAAATCATTATTATTTCACAGACTCAAAGAAATAGAGGGCACAAGACATTTTAGCAAGAATCTCAGCACCCCAGCTGTGTACACACACTGATTAACAATTACAAGGATCTAATTGACAATCTCAAGTCAGTTGTTTAAGCAGCATCTGGGCCATCTTCAGAATGCTTTTATTTATCAAAAATCAATTATTTAAAATTCTGGTTCAGAGCATTTATTTGGTTAAACATCTGTCTAGCTCTTGGGGAGGTGGTGGCAAGGAGTAAAGGATAAGTGATACAATTGAAACATGAATATGAGGGAGAGAGATCCGAGCAAAGTTGCTCTCTTCTGGTCTACTGAGTTTGAAATTTGAACCCTTCAGTGGAAAGCAACCTCTTCTCCCGATTTTTATCTCTTTGAAGATTATGTTTTCCATATAACCCTTATCAAGTTATAGGTACCAGGAGGGTCTTCAAGCATCCTTGTGATACAAGGACTTGGCTTCAGAAAGATCTAGGGTCACCTCCAGTATTCATTAGCTGCATAATTATAAGCCTGTTTCCTCATCTGTAAAATAAGGAAAATAATACCTATAGTGCCTACCTTTTCAGTAGTTTTGTGGCTCCCATAGGATAATGTCTAGATCCTTCTTTTAAACCCTAACATAATTGGAATATTGAAACTCATGATCATTTGATTGCACAGTCCACATTGGGAGGATGTCAAAACATTCTGCTGAAAAGTAGAAAATTAAGAAGTTCAGCAGACCATCTGGGTGTTTTGTCTACACAATCCCAAACATCTGGATAGAATGCTTTGCATGCTATAAAGTGCAATAAAAACTTCAGCTGTTATTATATTAGAGGCAACATAGTATATAGTCAATAGAGTGTTGGGGTTGGAGTCAGTCAAACCTGGGTTCAAATTCTGCCTCAATGCTTACTAGGTGGATGGCCCTGGGCAAGTGACTGAGGTTCAGGCAAGTCCTAGGAATCACGTGCTAAGTTATACCAGGCTGGGATTTTCACCTAGACTCTGGCTGAGGGAAACACATCTACTTCTTACATTCGTATTCTATTGTGTGAGAGGAAAGCCAAGGTTAGCGGTGGAGCTGGTACCTCTGGATTCTCAAATGGATAAAAGTAAACAGAGAAATAGAACATTTGGGCTACCACATATGGCAAGTAGCCAACCGAGGGGTATTTGTGTGGGAAATGCAGTGTAAACATGGAACAGTTAGCTTGTTTCATGTTTGCAGATTTATAGGCTTCTTCCAGGCGTGTTTCGAAGCTTAGGATAATTGATTCTATTGTGGCTTTGTTGCGCTATGTCTGAAAGTGTGTGGTCTTACAAACCATGAGGCAGAGTGTAATCCTTTTTCTTCCAGACATGAAATAAGTGACATAGAATGTCTTCAAATTATGTTCCCTCCTTTGACAGGCAAATGAATGCAGTGATATAATAGACACTAAAGATGAAATGGTCCTGATTCACTCAGCAAAGGCAGGACAGTACATTGGGAGAGCTTTTTGGCTCTGGAGTCAGAGAACATGAGTTCCAATTCTGGCTTGCCACTTACCACCTGTGTAACATTGGACAAGTCACTTCCTGACGCTGGGAATTAGTTTCCTCCTATGTAAAATGAGAGTTTGGACCAGAGAGATTGAAAATCTTCCAGTTCCAAATTCCATCCTAGAATCCTAAAGAAATCAGTCTGGGAAGGTTTTGTGATTTTTACATTTGTTTGCTGCCCTCAGTTTGGCAATACTCTTTTCTCACAGGAGTCATGGAAAATATGAGCCATATGAGGATTAATGTCCTCATTTCAAAAATGAAATGGGTCTCAGAGAAGTTAAGTACCTGGCTCAAAGTCATCAATAGAAGAGGCAGGATGTAAATAAAGTCCCTCCTTCTTTCTGTTATGACATTCTGACTTTTAGAAAGTTTGGTGAATACAAAGAAGCCGGTTGTGTAAGTGTATGTGTTCGTATATTCATGTCCCAACAGCTGAAGGAGGTGGAGGAAGAGATAGGAGGAGTGAGAGATAGGAGAGAAAGTGGAGGAAACAGAGGAGAAAGAAGTGGAAAAGATGGAGGAAGAGGAAAAAAAGGAACAAGGACAGAGCCATGTTGGTGACTGAATGTTGGCATTCACATGGTTGGTTCTCAGTGACTAAAGGGCACTCCTGAGCATGGTGCCTCACCAATCTCTTCTTCCCAAGGTTCTTTTTTTCAGAGTTGAATGACATGTACAATGTCAACCATTCGGTCCTCTTGCCAGATCTCTGGTGGGCACACAGTTCTTCCTCTCCCTCCATCTCCCTTCTCCCACTATCCAGGGTCTTCCCATGTAGTAGGGCTTAGGAAATATCATACTTCCACATTATTTTGTACCTGTAAGCAAGAACCTAAAGGGAAACACCACCATCATTCTTCTCCTCCCTCCCCTGGTGCCTCTCTCCTCTTCTTCCACTCCCCCTTCTACCTTTTCCCAACCTCCCCCAAGTCAACATTCCTCAGCATCCGTTCCATCAGTTTGGGGGAGATGATAGTTTCTATTTGTACACTCCAATAAACAGAAGAAATATGCTAATGTGCTCCAAATACGGACCATGCAATCAAATGATCATGAGTTCTGGGCAAGATTTTTTGAGGCATTCTCTAAAAATAGAGCATTCATATCATGCAAACATACCCATACAGCTTATATCAAACAAACTATCATTTAATCCAGCCAAAAATTGTAGTATTTTTAAAAGCCCTGAGTCTATAGTCTTTCCTTGAGTGGTTCTCCCACCCTCTACCCCCTACTATGGGATGGGGAAGGAGGTGTCGGTATGTGTGTATGGATGCGTGTGGGATGGAGGGAGGGACAGTGGGGGTCTGTTTTCCAGAGCTGCTTTTACCCATCTCCCTCCTGACATGAATGGGAGTAACCCATGTAAATGGGAAGGAGAAGTGATCTATGTTGGGGATTTTTCCCTGTAACATTTAATGATATCCAGCTGTTCCAGCTGTTTCTACTTCACAATTGAATTTTTATAATTTTTCAGAGCTGGGAAAGCAAGCTATTGATCATCACATCTATCACTTAAGGAAAGTAACTTCTCCCCTCAATAGTGTGAGATGTTGAACAGCTTCAGAGTTATTTGCTCTTTCTTAAATAATCAGACAAATATCCAAGTTATGGCTGCATGATAGCAGTGAAGCCAAATAAAAATGAACATTTTAGTCAATCCCCAATGTTGTTTTTTGGGGGGGGCGCGGTTCTGCAAAGTATTAAATGGTCAGACTTATCCTAGTTCACTTGCAGGGTTGTAAAGACTCAGGAGAGTCATTACAAGGAAAATAGGTGCAGTATGTGAATAGGAAGGATCTCAGAGACTTACATTCTGGTCAGGGCTGGACCAGTCCTGGGAATAAACTCAGTCCCTACACTGACTAGTGTGATGCAAGGTAAGTCTCCTTCAGGTTCCTTTCTTGTAAAATGGGGATGATGAGACTTGATACCTGCACTTTCTACCTCACAGGGCAGGGGCAGCACTTGAGACGATTTGGATCCCTTCATAAGATACAGGTAGAAAGGTACCTTAGAATGGTGACCTTGAAATGAACAAATGAATGAAAAAAAATTTTCTAAAGCATCTATTAAATACTTGTTTAGCCAAGCCTTTGGGATTGATTTTTTTTAAAAGAGACAGTTTGATCTCAAGGAATCTCTATTTTAATGGGGGAGATGACCCCCATAAAAGGGTTCATAGAGAGAGCTTAGTGGTCCCCAGAGAGCAGGGGCAAACCAGATGGGCATGGGTCTTATTAGCATCATTTGCATTGTTTGAGGAATTAGGTAACACAGTGGAGAGAGTGCAGTTAGAGCCAGGATAGCCTGAGTTTTAATTCTGCCCAAGACACTGGCTGGGTGACCCTGGGTACCTCTTTCCTAATCTCATTTTCCTTATCTGTAAAATGGAGATAAAAATAGCCCCTACCTTCAATGGTTGTTGAGATCAAAGGAGATGTTGAGATTGCAAATCTTAAAGCACTATATTCACGTTATTTAGTCTCCATATAGCCATACCCACTTCTGATCTATCATTTGACAAAGCCAGAAGTTTTGTCAAGACTTTCTTGTCTGGGCAACTATGGCTGCCAAGGAGGTGGGGTTGCAGTACTTTCAAAGGGCATTTGCTGGGTCCCTATAAGGCCAAGTCTACTTTGGAAGACAGTTTAAGGTAGCCTAATGGGTGAGGGAGGAGATGATCTCTGTTTTCCAGGGCTCTGGGGCTGCTTCAACCAGGGTAGGAGAGGGAGTGGTGATGGAAGATGATTGAGGTGACTTGGTAGGCCTGTGCCAGGAAGAGCTGAGTGCTGACACATACAAGTGGGTAACCCCACACAAGCCAGTTAAATTCTCAGTGATTAAGGGAACTAAGACTATAAGGTATAAAGCAATTACCAATTAGCAGTGGTACAGTAACAGACCCCCACTGTCCCTCCCTCCATCCCACACGCATCCATACACACATACCGACACCTCCTTCCCCATCACGTAGTAGGGGGTAGAGGGTGGGAGAACTACTCAAGGAAAGACTATAGACTCAGGACTTTTAAAAATACTACAATTTTTGGCTGGATTAAATGATTGTTTGATATAACTTGATATAACTTCTCTTGCTGAGAAGTTCCCTATAATAAAGAAATCACAGGTATAGTTAAAAACAAACAACCATGAATTATTATTTGTGCTGATTCTACCATTAATTTGGTCTGTCACCTTGGCCAATCAATCATTCAACAAGTATTTATTAGGTATGTGATGGGGCAGCTAGGTGGTGCAGTGGATAGAGCACCGGTGCAGGAATCAGGAGGACCTAAGCTCAAATCTCACCTCAGACATTTGACACTCACTAGCTGTGTGACCTTGGGCAAGTCACTTAATCCCAATTGCCTCATCCTGGGTCATCTCCAGTCATCCTAATGAATATCTGGTCACTGGATTCAGATGACACTGGAGGAGAAGTGAGGCTGGTGACCTGCACAGCCCTCCCTCACTCAAAACAAAGTCAAGTGCAAGTCATGTCATTATTTCTCTGATGGCATGGTCTTCCTCAGCAACAAAGGATGAACACATTAGGTATGTGCCAGGCCCTGTACTAGGTACCAGAATGAAAAGTTCAATGACAAGCAGCCCCTACTCATAAGAAGACTATATTTTTATGGAGGAAGATCATTAGTTCATATGTAAACACACAATATAAACATGAAGTCAATATATCTGAATATATACCAAAGCTGCCACTTGATTTCTCTCCTTAGAGAAGCAATCTCACGAGATGGTCCATTTCAGATCTAAGGTCTAAAGACTTGTTGAGACTTCATGCTGAAGGATAGCTTGAGAGACATTCCTGGAACACGATTCAGTCCCTCTCTGTTTCTCTGGAGACTGCACTTCTGAGGTCAACTAATATGACCAGGACGAAAGGTTGATCTACATAAGTCAATGGAATTCAACAACATATATTAAGCACTCATTAGCTGCAATGTGCTGGGGATGAAAAGACAAAAAATGAAAACTAGATATCCACGTCCCTTCTGATAGGAGGTACATTATGTTAAACAGGTAAATAAATACAAGGTAAGTTAGAGAGATACGTCATTATAAGGGGCATCAGTACTAAGCCTTTCCTTGAGGGTGCTACCTGATCTGAGCCTTGAGGAAGACTATGGATCTATAAACACATTGGTGAGCAGGAGCGCACTGCAGCATGAGATGGAGATTTTGTACAAGGACACACAGAGTAGGGAGGCAGAATCTCAAGATTGGGGGAAAGCATGTAAGCTAGTTTGACTGGAATTAAGGGTGTATGAAGGAGAGGTATATGAAATAAGCCTGGAAAATAAATGGCAACCATATTGGGGAGGGATTGGAATATAAAGACGATGACTGAAGAAACGTAGACTAGTGGACAGAGTGCTAAACTTGGGATCAGGAAGACGTATGTCTGAATCCATCCTCAAATTCTTATTAGCTTTTAAAAAATCCCTTCTGCTCCTTCCATCCCCAATTAAAATTGACACATGTTGTCTGTGTGTAAAATATCACCTTCGCTCTAGTTATATTTAGCCAAATGACATTCCTTTAAGACCTAGAGTGGAATTAATAACATACTTGCCAATGCAGTCCAGCTACATTGCAATTATGAGAAATTGGGAGAGAATAGAAGCCATTTAAAGGTTGTCAGAAGTTAACAGGAGTACAAACCTTCATTGTCATTGGCAAGCCACTGTGGGCCTCAGTTTCATCATCTGTAAAATGATATCTAAGGTCCCTTCTAGCTCTCCATCTATGATCCTAGAGGAATTTCTGAATAAGGATTGACACTTCTGAGTGAAGGAGATTTTGTGTTTCAGGAATATCTGTTGGGCAGCCACATGGAGAATAGACTGGAGGAGGAAGAAGGGCAGGAGGAAGACAAATACTTGATTACTGCAGTAGTTTGAGTGGTAATAAGGATCTGAACTAGGGCAGTGCAGTATGGGTGGGAAAAGGGGGACAGATGTAAGAGATACTGTGCAGGTACAGTGGAGAAGACTTGGTAACTGATAGGATGAAAGAGATGGAGGAGAAGAGTCAAGGATGACACTCAATGTCAAAGGATGCTGGTACTCTCAACAAAAATGGTCACTAGGTGAAGGGATGGCATTATGGGAGGAGAGAATGATTTCTTTTGGACATTTTGAGTTTGAGAGGCTTATGGTATAATCAGGTGGACATGTCCAACAGGCCCTCATTAAAGTATAACTGAAATTCATAAAAGATATTAGAGTTAATAATAATAACAATTAGTGTTTACATAATACTTACTGCATGTTACTTACTAGGCTAAGTACATCATAAATATTATCTCATTTCATCCTCACAAAAATCCTGGGAGGTAAGTGCTGTTATTCCCCCTATTCTACAATTGAAGAAACTAAGGCATACTGAGGTTAAATGACTTGTTTAAGGTTGTATAACTTGAAAGTATCCAAGGCCAGATTTGAACTCAGGTCTTCCTGACTCCAGGCTCAGAGCTCTAACCATTCTGCCATCTCTAGCTAGGTGGTACAGTAGATAGAGCACTGGGTTTGAAATCAGGAAGAGACATTTATGAGTTCAAAGTCAAAGTCAAGTAGGACTTCAGTGTCCCAAAAGTTGGTAGTGAGCCTACTTGGTGACATTTCCTGATTTTTTTCTGGTCAGCTCCCAGCATCAGTTGGTAGGAACAGAAAAGGCAGGCGGCAGAGGTAACCCATGTTGGGTATGGTCTTTCTCAAGGCGTGATTGGTGATAGGATAAGGTGATGATGGATTAAAAAGTAAAGAGTCGGGGCAGCTAGGTGGCACAGTGGATGGAGCACTGGCCCTAGAGTTAGGAGGAACTGAATTCAAATCTGACTTCAGATGCTTCCTAACCTCATGACCCTGGGAAAGTCGCTTAACCCTGATTGCCCCCAAGAAAAAAGGAGGCAGCAGCAGCAAGGGAGGCAGGAGTGAAGAAGCCAGGGAAGGTTTTTTTAGTAGTATTGCGGTATCATCAGACGCAAACTACTGTCATAGATGTATGTAGAAGTTACTAGACTGAACTAAGGAGGTGACTGTGAAGAGAAAAGAGGATGGATGTAAGAAATGTGGGGAAAAAATTAAATAATTTTAAAATTAAATTAATAAAATTAAATTTAACAAGATTTCTGGAAATTATCATAATTTTTGTTGCTGTTGTTGAATCCTTTCAGTCATATCCAATTCTTGGAGTTTTCTTGGCAAAGATACTGGAGTGGTTTGCCATTTCCTTTTCCAGATCATTTTACAGGTGAGGAAACTGAGGCAAAAGGTTTAAATGACTTGCCTAGGGTCATGAGGCTAGGAAATGTCTGAGGTCAGATTTGAATTCATGTCCTCCTGATTCAAGGCTTGGCACTTTATCCATTGTGCCGCCTAGCTACTCAATAATCATCCTAATAACTAGAATATATATGATGCTTTATGGTTTGCAAAGTGCTTTACATGTATTATCACATTCGAAACTCACAGCAACCCTGGGAAGTGGGTGCTATTATCTTTATTTTACAGATGAGGAAACTGAGGCAGAAGTTAAGTGACTTGCCCAGGGTCACACAGCTAACAAGTATAGAAAAAAGAATTTGAACATGGGTCTTCTCGACTGCAAGTCCAAAACTTTATTCATAGTACCACCTAACTGACTCTATAAAATGACGTGGAAATCAAGCTTTAATGCCACCAAATAATGATAGGTTCCATCTTTGAATGGATTTAGGAAGCTCTCTGAAATTTATACCCTCAGTTCTCAACCAGTGAGAAAAGATGTATTGGCAATTTTATGCTCTCCAGGCATGAAAAGTAGTTCTGGCTATTCTGGGAACCTGCTTCCACCCAAGTCCATCACTCAGGAGACAAAGGCCGAAGTAGGGAAATACTGTATTACTAAAGCTGGAGTATATAATCTATTCTCCTTTCTTCCCAGTGATAATTAGGAGCTGTTGGCAGCCATTGTCAGCTCATGTTGGATTACCCAGCTAGAGCATGCAACTTGGGAAAGACATGTTCTGCTCCCAGGACGTCCAAAAGCTCTTCCTGGAGTGGATATACCCACTCATGTACCCCTTGAGTTAGAGCTGTACCCCAGTTTTAGAATTAACTCAAAATCTTAATGTTATTGAAACAGACATTAACCCCACTTCAAGCACAAAATGATGCCACTGTAACTTCATCTGCTGTCCAAATCCATTCACTGGTCAGGCTGGAGATTGGGGCAGGAGAGACTCATTTAGTTTTGCATTTCCTCTGCTGCAGTCTGGGTAGCATTTGTTAAAAAGCACAAGGATTCAGAATATTTTTGGAGACTAATGTGGAAGTAGGCAGGAAAAACTACAAACATAATTATATCCTTTGATCCAGTAAATTCAGTGTGGAGAATATACTCTGATAGTGTTATCAAAAATGGAGAAAAAACTTATCTGTTCATAGATTTTTATAACAGTATTATATGTAATTAAAAATAAAACAAAACATTCAGATGTGAGCTCCTTGAGAGCAAGAGCTATCTCACTTTTCCATTTGTAATCCCCTAGTACTTAGCACAATCTTTTCTTCGTAGTAAGTATTTAAAAAATAAATGCCCTATTCCTTCACTCAAACACAATTTCTTCTATTATCTCTATGTCAAGAACTTGTGATTTGCTTGGAGGTGGGAGAAACTCCCTCCACCCATGGAGAACACAACTCACCCATAAGCTGCAATCTTAGAAGGCTTCTGAGGTCAGAAAGATTGAGTGATTGTTTCTTGGTCATGTAGCTAATGTGTCAGAAATGGGATTTGAACTCAGGTCTTTCTCACTCTAGGTCCAACACTATCCACTGTATGTCTTCTGCTTTCACTGGCATGATTCACCAAGTATAATGAGAGACCCATGGCTATGACACCATCCATTCTATCTTGGTCACAGAAACTGATGACTCTAAACCTATGATCTGATGACTGGTTCTGCTGTGCCTCTCTGGGATCTGGGTTTTTAATAAATGCCTGTTGTAAGAATGAAGGAATTTATAACAATAGCAGCTAGTGTTTCTAGAGCACTTTATGATTTCCGAAGGGCTTTCCCCTACCTCAGTACCTCTGTGAGGCAGGGAATGTAAGTGCTAGGCTGAGAGAGATGAAGTAACTTATTGGAGATCAGACAGCCTTTAAGTGCCAGGGCGTACTCTACGCCTCAGGCCTTCTCAGTACCAGACTAGTATTTGTTTCCTTAGGCTAAAATATCTCTCATGTCAAAAACACCTTATAAAATCATTTTTATACACAAAGTCCACCAGGAATTACACTTTGGTAATTATTCCTATTTTTTTAGATTAGAAAAGTGATTCAAAAGGAAGACTTTCATAAAGTACTTTGAGTGAGTCCAAAACACAGCTGGGAACAGCACTGTCATGCCATATCTCCATATCAGAGTAGGTTCTGCACCTCTCCATGGTATCTCGGGACTCATTTGAAGAATCTTTTTTCTGTTCTTCATTCAAAACCTACACATCCTGACTGTGAAGTAAAAGTCACAGTGGAGCAGCAGGAGAGTTAGAGGAAAAAACCTTCAAGGTCTCATCTGTTTTCTGTTTCCACAACTTGTTGCTGAGTGTAGAGCTTAACTGTCAGAAAACAACCAAAACAAAAAACCAAAAACCAAACCAAACCCCCTCTTCCTGGTTGTCATGTTCATGCCATGATGGAAGTTCCCTCCTCATCCCCTCTCTTAAGAGACATTTCTATGAAAAGATGCCCCAAAGGAAAGTGGAACTCTGAGTAAAATGAAAAACCAAAGAAAGTCTAGAGAAGAGATAATGAAACCTAACTTCTCCTTCATGGCTAAGAGGGAGGGAATTTCGAAGACAGAACATTATATACATTGTTAGACAAAGTTTCTGTATCAGATGATTTTGCTTAATTGTTTCTCTTGGTTCCAAGGGAGGGTTCTAAATTCTAGGTCCCTTCCTCTCTGAATTATTTCCTATTTATCCTGTACATAACTTGTTTGTATGTATTTGCTTGTCTGTTGTCACCCTTAAGAGTGTAGGATCCTTGAGGGAAGAGACTGTCTTTTGCCTCTTTTTGTATCTCCAGCACTTAGCCCACAGCCTGGCACATGACAGGTGCTTAGTGAATATTTATTGACTGAGTAATTGACAGTTCAATCTAGAGAGTAGGTAGGAAATGACTAATGTGAAGATTTATATGTGTATATACATACATGCATATACCTGCAAATATATACATGTGGATTTATTGCTGATTCATTTTTCAGTTGTATCTCTGACTCTTTGTGACCACATCTAGGGTTTTTTTTTTTTGCAAAGATACTAGAGTGGGTTTGCCATTTCCTTCTTGAGCTCATTTTACAGATGAAGAAACTGAGGCAAACAGGATTAAGTGACTTTCCCAGGATCACAAAACTAGTAAGTACCTGAGGCTAGATTTGAACTCAGGTCTTCCTGACTTGTGACCAGGTACTCTATTTATGGAGCCACCTAGCTGCCCCATACATGTACATTTACATGCATATATGCACACATGCATGTATACTTGCATACATACATGCATACATGTGCACACAGTATAAATATAACACAGTAAACATATAACAACACACATACATATACAGGTATATACATATTGTATACATATACATACATGCATGTATATATGTATATATTTGCTTGCATACATGCGTGTATATACATATATACACATCACCCTAACCCTAAATGCACTCTCTCTCTCTCTCTAAAAGGCAGGTAGGTGACACTGTGAACAGAGTGCTAGGCCTGGAGTCAGGAAGCCTCACCTTCCCAGGCTCAAATCTGGTTTCAGATACTTACTAGCTATGTGACCCTGGGAAAGTCTCTTAACCCTGTTTGCCTCAGTTTTTTTATCTATAAAAATGAGCTGGAGAAGAAAATGGAAAAGCACTCCTATATCTTTGCTAAGAAAATCCCAGAGGAGTTCCAAAGAGTCCGACATGAGTGAAACAGCAGAATGATACCAACAACACGTATACACACATGTATATAGACAGGTATATGTACATACAGGCATGCAACGCATATATACACATGCACATGCAGACACTCATACATATATTTAAATATACTTCTTCTAGCTGCCAAAATGCATTCTTTTCCTTGGTTCCCTTTTATACATTATACTGATCAGCCAACATAACACAGTAAAGCCAAGCATGGTCCCCTTTTCACATTGTGGAAGCTACATTCTAGTCCCAAATCATTAACTCAGATTTAATGGCTACAAATATTACAGTATAAGTTTTGGACAGCTAAAGCACAACTTTTAGGGCAATTTTTCTAGTGATCCCTTTCCTCCAGCATTATTCAGGGAAATGAAGTATTCTTTTTTCAAACTCATTTTTCAATTTATCCCTTGGGTTTGTACACCACCTACATTTAACAATAAACAGCAACCAACATTTAACAAAATTCAACTCCCCCTTTCTCTTACAT
Organism: Notamacropus eugenii; assembly: GCF_028372415.1. Classification (NCBI taxonomy): domain Eukaryota; kingdom Metazoa; phylum Chordata; class Mammalia; order Diprotodontia; family Macropodidae; genus Notamacropus; species Notamacropus eugenii. The sequence continues at coordinate 342,702,508 of NC_092877.1, forward strand.
TCACCCTTTGCTTTCCTCGCCCACTCCAAAAGACATAATCCTTATAAAACAAGGGGAAAACATAAAACAGTTCAGTAGAACTACCACAAACATTGAAACAATCAGACATGATATTCAGTGTTCTGAATATTATGGATCCACATTAGACCCACAGTCTCTCCTACCTTTGTAAAGAAGGGGAAGAGGTACCCTCTCTCATCTCTTCATAATTTCCCAGCACAATGACATTATTCTAATAACTTTGAGACATGAGGTTTTGTCTGTCTGTGCTCTCTTTCTCCATTGATATGGATTATGAACTCTCTCTGTCCTAAGGGGCAATCTTTTTGAACTGTTATCACCTAAAAATCTGTCACCTTGGCTCCAACCTGGTGATAATCCCAGTGAATTTAGCTAGGCTGGACCTTTGATAATAAATGCAAAGTCCATTTCTGGACCTATGCTTGAAGTCTTTCCAACTTGGTAGGTCCAACCATAACATGCTCTATTGGGATCATGAAATTTCTTTTTTAAATAAATGCTTCATTTATTCCCCCTTTCCCCATGCTTTCCAATCCAATCACAGCAAGTGTGAGGAATTAAAAGAAATCGGAATACTTTCCAATACATTGTTCTCGAAGAGGTCCAAAATGATATCACTATGTTAGAGTCAAGTTTCAATGTGTTTGACTGTGGCTGATGAGACCAATATGAGTTCAAAATGCTCTATTGGGCACAAATAGTCCACATGAACATTTAGGGGGGATACTCCAAATTTGGGTATCCTGCGTTTCCTTTGAGCTGTTTCAATTCTTTGATCACAGAGCACAGCACCCTTTCTGATGTGAGCACGCCATGCTGAGCAGTCCTATGCCAGTGTCTCCCATGTTGCACAGTGAAATCCAAAGTTCTTAAGAGAGACCTTGAGAGTGTCCCTGTTTCACTTCTTCTGACCACCATATGAATGATTGCCCTATGTGAGTTCTCCATAAAATAGTCTTTTTGGCAAGCACATGTTTTGCATTCGAACATCAGGGCCAGCCCATCAGAGTTGCGCTCTCTGAAAAAGTTTGAACGCTTGGCAGTTTAGTTCGAGTAAGGACCTCAGTGTCTGGTACCTTATCCTGCCAGGTGATCTTCAGAGTCTTCCTAAAATAATTCAAATGGAAGTGATTCAGTACCAGCAGCATGCCAGGACACTGAATCACTTCCATTTGAATTGTTTTAGGAAGTAGACTAAAGACAGAATAAAAGGCTACTTGTATACCAATGATTTCAAAGCAGTATTTTCTCCCAAAGATTGTAAATTAGAGAGCAGGGGCTGATCCAGTAGTTTTGTCACTAGGAATTTCCTACATCAGTTTTTGGAAGTCTAACTCCCTCTCCCTCCTGCCCCCAAAGGGGATGGGATACAAAGCAAAGGATGAAAAACCAAATAGGTGTTTATTGATTGGGGGAAATGGTGAACAAATATGGTGTATGAAATAATAGAATATTCTTGAGCAGTAAGAAATGAGGAATGTGAGGAATTTGGAGAAACATGGGAAGACTGATATAACTGATACAGATTGAAGTAAACTATTTACTTCAATATAGTGCCTACAGTAACATAAATGAAAATTCTAAAAGGAAGCTAAGTTTTAATTTAACAAAGATTATTCTTGGTTCCAAGGAAAAGAAAATGAAATCTATCCAAGTGTCTGCTGGAGCCAGCTCATGCCAGCTCACAGGAGCTGATTGTTAAAATGTCAATGGCACCTCAGAAATTGGCAAGGACTATAAACTAGGATTGACTTATCATTTTATTGATTTTCTAGGCTTAAGAAAGTGATAGAAAAATGTTAGTAAAGCAAATTAAACTTCAGAGTATGTTCTGCATATATTTTCTTTCCAGACAGCTGGTTGTTATACATTAATCTCCCTGAATAAATCTTTCTCCCCTTGGCAAAGAGGTGAGGGATTATGGGGCAGCATGTTACATACACTGTCAGACTTGGTTACAGGATCCCTTCTTTTTGTTTTAAGTACTTTTTGTTTGTTCAATATTGTCAGAGTGCTATATCTGGAAATGATTCAGGGGTTCTTAATGTGGACTCCATGAACTTATTTTTGAAAAATATTCTCATAATTATATTTTACTATAATTAGCTTCCTTAGAAATTCTATGTATTTTTTAGGTTGTATGAAACACGTTGTTTGTATATTATTTATGTATTACATTGTTATTTATATATCATAAATTTTATTTTATGTGCTTAAATATTATTCTGAAAATGGGTCCATAGGCTTCATCAGATTGCCAAAGAAGAAAATGATACAAAAAAGTTAAAAATCACTGGCCCAGATAATGTCTAAAGTATTTTTCTTGTTCTAACACTGAACAGGGATTTATTATGCACCGACTAAATACAAGTCACTGCATTAGGTGATAGGATACAAGATAAAAAAATCCCATTCCTTTCCTCAGGCACCTACATTCTATGATTTTCCTGTCTTCTGAATATCAACAGCACTTCATGCCACTCTTATGGAAATGAGAAAATACTGCCTTTTACTTACCATCACATTAAAAAACTAGAAAATTTTGTAATTCTGCTACTAATTAGCTATGTGACCACGTCGGTCTCATTTTCCTCATTAATTAATGAAACACATTTAAATTAGTGCTATGAAGCACTGTGCAAGGCACTAGAGGTGAGATCAAGATTAAGTTAAACTCAATTCCTGGTTTTGAATACTTTACAGTTCTCATCTGTGAAGTGTGAGGACCAGATTAAACTAAGATCCTTAAACTTTCTGCAGGTTAACACCTTCTCTTTCTTCTTTCCCTTCTTTTTCTTCCTTATCTCTTTCCAACCATTTCTTCTTTTTCTAGTATATATTTCATTGGATCAAATATTTCACTAAAAATTCATTTTACTTATTTTCAAAATCTTTTAATCATTTTTTTATATCACAGTGATTTCGTGACATACTGCCTATTTTTCTACAACTAAGTCCACCTCTGTAACAACAACAAAAATACAGTTAATCTTGAGATGATCAAGTGTAACAAAGAGCTGCTTGATGAGAGCCTAATCATGGGAATGGGCATGTTTGGTGAGCCTGCTGCTGGATGTGCTTATGGCATAGAATGGAGAACTGGTTCTCCATTGAAGAATGAATATACACATCTACTCTGTCCTCTTGCCTGCTGCTGCTGAATAAACCTTTGGCTTGGCTGCTGGGTTGTAACTGACCATGCATACAAAAAGTATTAACTAGACAAACTGGCCTCTCACTTTCCTGGTGGGGACTGAACCAAGAAATGCCGGAACTCTCCAGGTGGGGAGAGGGAGGTGATGCCAACAGCCAATTCTCCCCACCTTGGTCAACATATGACAGATTAGGATATGACCTTGTGAACTTCAAAAGGTCAAAAAAGTCACTAGGAAGTGGAGTTTGCCAACAGCTGAGCTCTGGAGCGTCTCTGAGTGGTGGCCTTCTTGACTCAGCAAGGCATAGGATCGATGCCAAGATGCCATGTTCTACAAAGAGTGAGTCTGCCCATGAACTATGGCAATTAGGAAGTAAATATAAGCTGGGAGGGGACAAAATACTTTGGAGCAATCCCTTTAAGTCTAAGCCTGTTAGCCTCAGGAACTGAGATGGTAGAGGGGACACTGTGTCCTACCCTCCACCCAGTTAGGGGAGATATTTTAATATTTCTGTCCTTGATATATCATCTGTCTTCTGAATCACTTCATCATCCTTGTTGGCCTCTTCTGGAATCTCTCCAAACTGTCAAAATTCTTCCTAAAGCGTGGTACCCAGAGCTGAACACATTACTCTAGACGTGATTTGATCCGGCCAGAGCACAGAGGGCTTATTGTCTGTCTTGTTCCAGACCCTATTTATAGCTCTCTCTGGACAATCAAAGTTAGTGCCAGCTCTTTGGCTGCAATGGCACACTTGAGAGATACCATAGTGGGCCATGCCCTTCCTTGTTCACCTTTCTGTAAAGACTTAATATGATGGGCTTCTGTGGCTGCTGTTACTGTTTGGCTTTTTTTTTTTTAAGAGGGAAATGAGAATAAACCACAGTTTTAAAAAATTTGGACAAGGAAGGCCTGAGAAATTATAAAGTGAGGCTGATTTTTACCCTGGTCTTGTCAAATTGGGATAGGCCCCTTCCATCTAGGCTAATTTCTAGCATAATACAAATGTCTTGGATTGGAAGGAGTAGTAGCTTCTAAGTTATTCACTGTTCTATCATGGCGTTCAATTCAAGCTCTGTTAAATCGACAAAAATCAATACCAAGCATATGTATTATATGACAGTTCCATCTAAAGTAGCTAGTCTAGAATTTAGGGCACCCACAATGGAGCAGCCAAGCAAGCGTAATTTACCCAACATATCTGAAGCATCCTCACATTGATTTTTTTTGTGATTTTTTAGCCCCTAGTCACTAAGCAGAGAAAAAATGGCTTACTTAGAGTGTGCTAATACTTGAGGCTACAAAACATTCATCTCTGTGCCCTTTAATTTAGCACTATCTTTTTTTTTTTTTTTTTTTTACTTTTCTTGATGGACATGTTAGGTCATTTTAAGAAATACTTTTCTATTCTAAAATGTTATGGCAAGAAAATAAAATGAGTTTTTTAATGTTCTGATCTGTTGATTAATTTTGCTGCTAAAATTATATTATACCAGTATAGTGTTTTAGTGTTTTAACTATTTCCAAATGCAATTATCTTGAAATAACCATGAATAGAAAATTGTATATAGCTGAAAAAAGACAGGCATTCATAATGTATTAACGTCCCTAATTTAGCAACGAGAATAAAGGGGACACACAGACACCATTTTTGAGACTATAATTACAACTTAAGTCACTATTAAAATGACAGGCATATATATTTCCAGTTTAAAATAATTAATGTGTGCTCCTTCCTAAATGTGTTCACTCATAAGAGGAGACAATCTGACTTCTGAGTTCATACCTAGCCAAAAATACTGTATGGGACTCATCTACCAGACAGGACAAAAGCACATCCTTGTATACCATTCAGTTCAGTGTAAACAATGACCTTCTGGTTTTCTTTTTCAGTTGCCAGCTTGCTCATATTTTAACCTGGGCAGCAGGCTGTGAAACACATCCAGATTAAATACCGGAAAATCCAAATAATAATCAAGTGATGATACTCAAACAGAACTAGGAGTTGGGGTTACTGCCTGCCTCTGGCTCCCCCACATCATGCCTCCCCCACCATTTTATTTACTCATAAGTATCATTAATACCAAAGATGTATAACCTCTAGGGCCACGCATGTCACTCGTTCTCTCAAGTCTTTAGTAGCTGAATGCTTATCTATTTCAGTCAAATGTATTTCTTATCGAAAAAAAGAGTGAGCAGCCTGACAATACAGTGTTATCGAATTTTTTCAGCAGAGACCCACATGTCATTCAGCATTCAGACATGCTTGTGCTTGATTGATGGATGGGCTTGTGACAAATAAAACTAGGATCAACAGCTTTGCACCTTTCCCCCATCAGGGACCAGAGTAAAGCATAACTCTCTAACAATGGTGGGATTAGGGATGCATTAGCTCTCCATCGACCAAAACCATCCATTCCCATCAATACTTTGCACGTAATAACCTGAAGCTATGATAAGGAAACAAAAGAAGGAAAAAAGGGACAGGAGAAAACAAATCAATAGAAGAAGGGAATGTTTGAAAGATGCACTGTCCAAATGACGAGATTTTTTTTTTCTTTTGCTGAATTGCTAGGATAATGCCCCCTGACAAGGAAACAAGGACTCCTTGAGGGTTATCGAGAATGAAGCACACAGTGGCACAATGTTAGCCAACGGTTTGGCATTTGAGTATTGCCACTTGGCTTGTGGCTATACACACCAAGAAAAGGGGAAAGCCCAAAAAACGAATGCTGTTGAAGCAAATGAATCATTTTGGAGAATGTGTGGTTTCCTTCAAGGCTCAATCTACCTCTGTCAGTCTTTCTCAACACCTTCTAATATTAGTGCTTTTTCCCTCCCCAAAGTATCTTGTATTTACTTATGTATTTTCCTGATCTCTTCCACATCCCCCTCTCCATTCTTGATCACCCAACAGAATGTAAGTCTCTTGAAGGTGGGGCTGTTTTTTTTATTTTGTCTTGGCATCTTGAGTGACTAGCATAGTGCCTTGCACATGGTAAGTGCTTATAAATGCTTGTTGGATTAGACTGGCGTAATTCAGTCTCCAAGGTAAACTGACTGGATTTTTAGCCCAACTCTCCTACTTAGACACAGCTTGAACACCAAAATGGGCAGTAGCGACAGAAATCCCTGCAATAGCATTGACTTTCTGGGTGTTTATAAGGCACATAACAGACCACTGTTGTCAGATGGAATGGACGGAATGGGCATTAGAATCTCTTTGCCAATCCTTACACTCATATACCATTCTCTTTTTGCAAAAGTAGATCACATACTTATCCAGGAAAATCTTTGTTTCTCTATGTTATACCTTTCCACATGAACATTTTGTCTTCATTTTCAATTCATTGACTATTTTGATGATAATTTCATCATTTCCCCACAAACAATGGACTGTTAAGCTTATTTATTCAAGTTCTTTTAAATCCCTTTTCTCTAGAGAGCTTTTGATTTTGTATTATCTCTCTTATTTCTTCTAATTTACAATTTATTCTAATTGACCATTGAATGGGCCAGCACCATTGTCCCATTGGTGTGGACCCACATTAGGGATATTTGTTCTCCTCTGAAGAAGAAGTGGGCAGCAGAGAGTTGAGTTCTAAGTTCCAATTGAACAGTCATTGGTCTTGGGAAAGATACTTCATCATTTCGTTTCAGGTTTTACACTCAGAATAAAAAAGAGCATTGTATTGTCTGATTTGTCATCAACTTCCTTCTCCTCGTCGCCTTCTCATCATTAGAAGTATTATTATTCTGCACTGACACGACAGCATGTTATTCTGCAGTTAGTTTCTAAGAGGTTTGGAGGACTAATACATTCAGCTCTATTCTCTAAGTCCACATGAGGAGGGAAAACCCTTCCTTCATCACTAATACAGAAGATGAGGAGAGAGTAGAAGATTCTTTATCTCCTGCCTTTGTAGAAACCCCAGCATTCCTAAGAGCACATCTCAGTGCCACCTACTAGACATGGCCTTTACCAATATACCCCATTACTAGAGGCCTCCCCTTGAAATGACTTTCCATTGCCCTGCATATATGTTGCCTTTAATTATTTTTGCCATGCTGCTCTCCCTCAGTAGAAGGTAAGCTCCTTGAGGTCAGGGATTGTTTCTTTTTCTATTTTTGTATCATCAGTGCCTTGCACAATGTCAAGTAGGCTTTGCTTAATAAATGTCTGTTAAATTGAATTTAAAAAATTCTTATTTCTCACACAAATGCACTGAGGTATCTGTGATTTTAGGCTAGTGACTTCTCACTAGAGAATGATGGGGGAAAAAGAAAAGAAACCAAGGGAGCATGTTATGCACTGAGCAGATTCTTCCCTAACTCAGGGTGCTCTTATGGTGACTAGTCATTTCAAAATCCACTTTCCATTGCTTTAGCTGGATCAACTCAAACTCTGAGGCCTGGGTTAGAACACTGGAGATCAGGGGTGCTGTGTTTAAGTCTGAGGATGGAGTGCGCACTATGGGTACACTTGCCAAAAGAAAGCTAACAGTTTAATGACGACTTTGAGATGCTTTCTTCTGGCATGAAATTAAAGGGTTAAAAAGTGTGAGAAGCACACATCTGACATCTCAGATCATACGGCATTTAATACATATCACTCTAGCCAGGAGCTGCTCTGAAAAATCTCTGTGCCTGAACAGAGAACCCTTTAGGTAACACACCTGATTAAAGGCATATGGTCCACTTTTTTGGCCCCCAAATTTGACCTATTTTATAATTGGTACAATCCAGTGGGGAATTTCCTTCAGATCCTAAATACAAGGCCAACCTCAGGGGCACTCTAAATAAGTGATTCCAGGGGGCACCATGCTGAAGATGAATGAGCCCCCAGCATCCAGCACTTAGACCTGTGAGTGGGTTCATTTCATCTTCAGGAAGAAGACTCACCACTTGCACATCTGTCCCCTTAAAATTTAAAGCAGACCCTGGCCTCTGACTCCAGCTACCTTTGTAACCATGCAGAGGGAGAGTTCCAGGGCTCCTAATGCCCAATGTTCTAATAGAAAAGGACATTAACAAGCCCTTGTGCAATGTTTTAACATATACATGAACATGACCCCGGCCTGTTAATGTACAGGCACAATTGATACCTTTCCTTTACAATGAAGTCAGCCCTTCAAGCTCTCAGTTGCCTAGTAAAAGGCATTCCTTCGAAGCACCTTTCCAGGCCTGACCCAATATCGAGCTCTCGGATTCAGTTCCATTTAAGGATCCCCCTGAGTCGAGATGCCTGCCCAAACCTACAACTATGTTTGCATGCACACTGAACAAAGCAGCCCCCACGTGTGTAACACAGGTGTGAATAGTATGTCCATGATTTAGGTGCTTCCTATATCTAGTAGATTAATCGAATAATCTAGGGTCTCTTTATTAGTCTACATATCACTAGAGCGTGAGTTTCTAGAAGGCTAGGCTTGTGTTTTCCTGAATAACTCTACTGCTGGTTTACAAAGCACATTATATACACCATTTCTTTTGGTTCTCAAAACAGCCCAAAATAAAAACAGGTGTTTTTATTATCTTTATTTTAGAGACTGAGGTTCTGTGAGGTTCAGTTCCACAGTTACTAAGTTCACTCAGCCTTTGTTTCCCAGTGCCTAGCCCAGTGAATTGTTCATAGTAGCTATTTAATAAATGTATGTTGAATGACTGGTTGAATAATTGCAGGAAGGATCTCAGGAATATTAGTTGAGCTGAAGGTAAGACAATTGCACATGTATGTACATGCTGAGAGAAAGAGAGAGAGGAAGATGGAGAGAAAAAGAGAGATACAGAGGAAAAGAAAGAGGGGCAGAGAAAGACTTGTATCTATAGATATTTGTATAGATATATACATATGCCTATATGAGTGAGAGGCAGTGTGGAGAGAGTCCTGCATTTGGAATCAGAAAGAACTGGCTTTGATTCTCCACTTTGGACTTTATCTCTATGATAAGCTCCTTTATTGCTCTCAGGTTTGGGCATTTCTCTAAGCCTAAGTCATAGATATGTTGAGATCTACAGTGGCGCAGGAAGGAGTTCCCTTCCTCAAGTAACCAACAGGTCTTTGACATTTTGACCTGTGTGAATGTAATAGAAAGTTTAAATGCATCTTTACTCTGGACTTAATCATGCTCAAATTAAAAGTGTTCATTGCCACCTAAATAATAATTGACGCTTCCATAGTGCTCTGAAGTTTGCAAACACTCTATCAACATCACGTCAGTCTCACAACCCTCAGGGATTGGGACTATAGAAATTATCCCCATTTCATAGATGAGAAAACTGAGTCATAGAGGAGTTAAGCAACTTGTCCATGGGCCTAGGACTGGTAGTATCAGAGGCAAGACTGGAAGTGAGGCCTTTTTGGCTATAGGTGACATTGTCTACTCTTCTAGGTTACTCCTCATGTCTATTCCTCCAGTCATTTTGTGTGATGAATTATATCCCTAATCTAACAAAGACAGAACTTATTTTTCTTTCTACAGACACACACTATATATACGCACATGTGTGTATGTGTGTGTGTGCATGTAAAATTTGTTTATTTTTAGTTTTCAACATTCACTTCCATAAAATTTTGAGTTCTGAGTTTTCTCTCCCACCCTTTCCTCCTCTTCCCCAAGACAGCTTGAAATCTGATATAGGCTCTACTTATACATTCATATTAAACATTTTTACATTAGTCTTGAGGTAAAGAAGAATTAGAACCACTGGGAGGAACCATGAGAAAGAAGAAATAAAACAAAACAACAAAAGAAAAGGAGAGCAAACAACATGCTTCCTTCTGCATTCAAACTCCAAAGTTCTAACTCTGGATATTGATAGCATTTTCCACCGTGATTCTTTTGGAGTTGTCTTAGATTGCTGAAAAGAGCCAAGTCTATGAAAGTTAGTCATTGCACAATGTGGCTGTTACTGTGTACAATGTTTTCCTGGTTCTCCTCACTTCACTCAGCATCAGTTCATGTTAAGTCCAGGTTTTTCTGAAATCCATCTGCTCATCATTTCTTATAGAATAATAGTATTCCATTACATTCATATACCACAACATGTTCAGCCATTCCCCAACTGATGGGCATTCTCTCAATTTCCAATTTTTTGCCAAAACAGCAAGAGCTGCTTTAAATATTTTGTATATGTGGGTCATTTTCCCATTTGTATGATCTCTTTGGGATACAGACTTAGAAGTGGTATTGCCAAGTCAAAGGGCATGACAGTTTTATCTATGGCACCTTTCAGCAGGATATAGTTTCCTTCCTTATCTCTTTTAATTAGTTCTGTTTTTGCTTTTGCTTTGTCTGAGATCAGGATTTTTTTCCCCTTCAGCTGAAGCATACTATATTCTGCTCCAGCCTTTTACCTTTGTGTAAATGTGTTTCTTGTAAATAACATATTGTAGGATTATGGTTCTTAATCCATTCTGCTATCTGCTTCCATTTTACGGGAAAATTCATCCCATTCACATTCACACTTATGATCAGAACTTGTTTTTCAAAGAGACAGTAAGATGAAAAGTTTTCCCAGTGCAGAAGAGGCACACTATCTCATTTTGGTTTCCTCTGTCATGGTTTCCAAGGGCCCTGTGATGACATAATGTATTAATGGTGACATAGTTTTGAAAATCCTTGCCTAACCACTTAATTGAGCCCATCAGTTAATGGTCCATGGGCCACATTAAAACACAACTAAAAATAATGTGGCAGGAATGCAACATACCAATTGGGGGCAGGTCTCCACTGACAAATAGAAAAAAGATCTCCAAGCCCTTTACTCTCTTGCCAAGTGCTTTTTATCCTAATATTTCTCCTCATTCTCAAAAAGACATTAGATTTGACATACTGTGAGATGCAGCCAACTGATCTCCTCAAGCTTGGCTTTCTACCTATTCCTTTGGGGCTTTTCCAAATTTCCCATAACTCCCCTTCATATATTCTCCATTCCATCCAAACTAGACCACAGCCTGTTCCCTGACTTTACTGTGCTGTCTTGGCATTTGAACAGGCTGTACTCCATGCCTGGAATGCTCTCCCTCCTCAGGAGTACATCTTCAAATACTATTGCCAGTCATCTTGACTTTTATCCTGCCACTGGACTTCAATGACTCACTTGCAACTCTGCCTCACTTAAATCCAGTTCACGCACCTGTCAAGACATTCCCCCTAAATGTCATCGACCCTCTTCAAAAATGAAGGATGAAAAACATATCTCTAAGGCTCAGCTTAAAGGACACCTTGTCTTCTGATTCCTGTATGCTCTTTGAAAGACGGGATGGTTTAGTCTTTGTTGTTGTATCTGCAGCACCTACACCAGTACCTGACACATAGTAGGCACTTAGTAAATGTATGTTGATTGACAGTCTTCTCCCTTTCTTCAAGTTTTATTTACTTATCCGTATGCAGGCTGTGTCCTTCAGTAGAAATTAAGTACTCTCTTTTCTGTCTTTGTATCCCTAGTGCCTGGTACAGTTCCTAGCACACAGTAGACACTTAGTAAATTGTTGAATTTATGATATTATTACATATAATAATAAAGGACCTATAATAAATACCTTATAATTATTGTTGGAAGCAAATCAGGTTAAATGACTTGCCCAAAATCATACAGATGGTGAGTATCTGAGGTCAGATTTGAATTCAGGAAGATAAGTCTTCCTGACTTCAGGCCCAGCACTCTATCCATTGAACCACCTAGATGTCTAATAATTAGGCATTACTAATTTAGATAATAAGTGTCACAGCACAGATTTATATAATTTGAGAGTCAGAAAAGGCAACAGCAGTCATGGAATACAACACATATACAAAAGGAATCCCCAACACATTGTATGCTACAAGTGGTCATTCTTGAAGACCTCCAAGGAGAGAGGGCATGCTACCTCTTGAGGATGCCCATTATACTTTTGGACAGCTCTGACTGTTAAGAAGTTTTTCTTGACAGAACCAAACTAGCCACTTTGCAGCTTCCACTCATGGCTCCTAATTCTGTCTCTGGGGCCAAACAAAGCAAAAAACCCTCCGTTAAGACAATCTTTCAAATACTTAAAGACATCTATCAAGACCTCATTGAGTGTTCTCTCCTGCCCAGTATCTTGAACCAATTGTCATATGGGTGGGACATGATGCCCTGTACCGTCCTGATTGCCTTTTCCTGGACACTATCTTATTAACTTATTTCTTAACCTGTGACTCTCAGAATTGGGCATAATCATCCATCCAGGTCTTGAAGTCTGATCAGACTTTGGATAGAGTGCAATGGAAGTAGCCCCTCTTCTCTTCCGGGAAGTTATGCCTGCATTAATACAAACCAAGAACTCACATTGGCTTTTGTTATTGAAACATCACGTATTAAGCTTGTGGGATACTAAAATCCACACCTTTTCAGAACACCTATTATCTAATCATGTCTTCCCTATCTTCTGCTTATGTTGTTGCTTAGTTTTTTCAGTCATGTATGACTCACTGCTATTCCATTTGGCAAGGATACTGGAGTGGTTCATTGTTTCCTTCTCCAGTTCATTTTACAGATGGAGAAACTGAGGCAAACAGGGTTAAGTGACTTATCCAGGGTCATACAGCTAGTAAGTGTCTGAGGCTGGATTTGAACTCAAGTTTATGAGTCTTCCTGACTCCAGGCCTGGCACTTTATCCACTGCACCACCTAGCTACTTTAGAAATTGATTATTTTTGTCTAAGTATAGGATTTTACATTTATCTCTATTGGATTTCTTCTTATTAGATTCAGTCTAGTGATGTAACCTATCAAATCCTTTTTGGATGATGACTATTGTTGTTATGTGGACCATCTCTTCCAGCTTTGCATCATCTGCAAATTTGATGAGTATGCCGTGCATTCCTTCTCATTGATAAAAATGTTATATAGTACAGATCCCTGAAGTATTCCCTTGGAAATCTGCCATGATTATATGGAGCCATTAAAAACTAATTGCTCTTTGATTCCTTTCATTCAATACTTTATTTTTTTTCCAGTTATATGTAAAAAAATTTTCAACATTCTTTCTTCAGATTTTGAGTTCCCAATTCTCTCCCTCCTCACTGAGATGGCAAGAGATTTGGTATAGGTTATATATGTGCAGTCATACAAAATCTTTCCATGTTAGCCATGTTGTTGGAGAAAACAGGGACCAAACAATCCCCAAGGAAAAAAAAGGTTTTGAAAAAGTATGCTTCCATCTGCATTCAGAATCCATCCGTTCTTTCTCTAGAAAGTGGATAGCATTTTTCATCATGCGGTCTTATATTGCTGAGAATATTTAAGTCATTCACAGCTGATCATTGTACAGTATTGCTATTACTGTGTACAATGTTCTCTTGGTTCTGCTTACTTCACTTTGCATTAGTTTATTTAAATCTTTCCAGGTTTCTCTGAAAGCATCCTGCTTGTCCTTTCTTATGGCATCATAATATTCTATTACAATTATATATAACAACTTGCCCAGCCATTCCTCAGTTGATGGACCTATCTTTTCAATTTCTAATTCTTTGTTACCATGAAAAAGATGCTATGAATATTTTTACACATATAGTCCTTTGCCTTCTTTAAAAAAATCTCTTTAGGGTATGGACCTAGTAGTGATATTGCTGGTTCAAAGGGTATACACAGTTTTATAAAGCCTTTTGGGCATGCTTCCAAATTGTTAGTCTGAATGGGTGGATCAGTTCACAACATCACCAACAGTGCTTTAGTGTCCCATGTCCCAATTTTCAGATATCCCCTCCAACATTTGTCATTTTCCTTTTCTGTCATATTAGCCATTCTGACAGCCATGAGATAAGTACCGCAGAGTTGTTTTAATTCGCATTTCTCTAATCCACAGTGATTTAGAGCATTTTTTCATACGTCTATAGATAGCTTTGATTTCTTCATCTGAAAACTACCTGTTCATATCCTTTGACCACTTATAAGTTGGAGAATGACTTGTGTTCTTATAAATTTGACACGGTTCTTTATAAATTTGAGGAATGAGGTCTTTATCAGAGACACTTGCTGTAAAATTTTCCTCCTAGTTTTTTGCTTTCTTTATAATCTTGGCTGCATTGTTTTGTTTGTGCAAACAAGTCCTATCATTCAATAGATTCTGAAGCCATCTAATTGTAGCCCATACTTTCTGTGGCACTGTTTTATAGACACTATCCACTAGAGTATATTTTTTTAGGATTACATGGTATGTAAAATACAATGAACACAGCTTGATTTGTAAGCACATGAAGTCATTCATTTATTCATTCAACCAATGAATGACTATTATAATAACCAGGGCAGCGAGGTGGTACAGTAGATAGGATGCTGAGCCTGGAGTCAAGAAGACTCATCTTTCTGAGTCAAAATCTTGCCTAAGACACTTACTGTGTGATCTTGGGAAAATCATTCAACTTTGTTTGCCTCAGTCTCCTCATCTGTAAAATGATCTGGAGAAGGAAATGGAAAATCTTTTCCAAGAAACTCCCAAATGGGGTCATGAAGACTCAGACATGACTGAAACAATACAACAACAATCCTAATCCACGTAAGATTTGATGAAGCTCTGAACTGGGGGGAGGGTGCAGTGTAGGAGAGATTATGGAGGGCTAACAGATGATTGGACAAGAGGGAGGGAGGAAGAGTCAAAGATGAAGCCTGAGGTTTCCAGACTGGGTAAGTGTTAATATCCTCAACAGAAATAAGGAAATTGGTAGGAGACATGTTTGGAGACAAGTTCAGTTTTGGACATCATGAATCCAAGATTCTGGTGGTCCATTCCTATAGATGATGAAAATTTTGTATCAAGGAAAAGGGGTCTTCTCCTTGCTTCTGAAATCACAGTCTGTGTCTAATGCTATCTGGAAAGTCAGGTTGCTTTAGCTATCTTAAGGTACCTGGAATTGGGGTAGGGGTGGGGCAGAATAATAGTTACTATTTCCTTGCAAGATTCATGCCTTTTCAGGGCAGCTAAGTGGCACAGTAGATAGAGTACCAGGCCTGGAGCTGAGAAGCTTTATCTTTGTGGGTTCAAATCTGGCTTCAGACATTTATTAGTTGTGTAACCCTAGGGAAGTCACTTAATCCTGTTTGCCTCAATTTCCTCACCTATAAAATGAGTTGGAGAAGGAAATGGCAAGCTACTTCAGTAGCTTTTCCAAGAAAACCCCAAATATGATCATAAAAAGTTGGACACAACTGAAAGATGACTCAACAACAAAATTAATTTTTTTAAAAGTTCTGTGCCTTGATTAAAAATAATCTTTTCCAGAATAATAATAGGGAGGCATGACTAGAAGGCAGTCAATGTGGAATAGATCTGGGGATTTAGGAGAACTGAAATCTCATTATGTCCACAAAGGGATATACATATACATATATATGTATATATATGGAGAGAGAGAGAGAGAGAGAGAGAGAGAGAGAGAGAGAGAGAGAGAGAGAGAGAGAGAGAGAGAGAGAGAGAGAATGTGATATTTGATCCCAAATGGCAGAATTGGAAGCAAGGGGGCAAATGTGCAGAGGTAAGTTTTGATGGGACCAAAATTCCTAATGGTTAGAATGTTCTAACAGTGGAATAGGTTATCTTGAGAAATAGTGGGTTCTCTCTCAGAAAAGGTCATTGAAAATCATCTGTGGTCTGAAGCTCTGGGTTCATAGAAATTAAACAGGCTCATTCCTGGAGGTTACTCAGCTAAAATCTTTCCCTTTAGCTTGGGTTCTTATCTGGGGCTTCCTTGGGACAACAATTATTTAGCTGTTTTTAGGTCATTACAGAAAATGTAAGGGGCACTCCATTTTCACGCAAGCCAAAGGCTGAACATATATCTAAAATAAGGTAAACTTCATTTACCCTGACAAAACTACATAGAATGCATATCCAAGCCCATCAACAAGGAAGATGAATCTCATCTCTTCAAAGAGAACCACCTTCCCGAGTAGTCCATCAGATGTACACTTGAGGATCTCAGAGAGAGGTTCCCTGTCCTGCAGACCTACACATTACTCGACTGGAGAGCAAGGTCCAGGCTTATCTTTCCACTACTGTCTCTTGCTGCTTAGCCCAGAACTCTTGGACATGGCTGCTCAGACTTCCTCTCTGCAGAGGTCAGTTCCACATTCTCTGTGTAGCCCCTTTCTTCTCTTTCTCACTCAGTTCTATTCCTTTCTATTTTTCTCTGCTAAACCCTGTAAAGGTCAAGCTCAAGTGAGCAGTTCAGACATTAATTTCATCAGCAAAGACGTAAGAAGGCAAGAACTCTTCCTAAATGAAGGCTGGATGACCACTTGCCAGGGATATTGCAGAATGGATTTCTATTCTGGAGGGATCTCTTCAACTCCATGATGTCATGGTGAGGAAATACTGAAGGGAGAGTACTATGTGTAGCCATTACTGGCTTCTCACAGCTGCAAGCTTGACACCTAAAGCCAGCTCCAGTTGTAAATTTCTTGATTGTAAGAATTTACACCTTGGAAAAGGCAAATAAATGACAAATGATATATGATCAGGGATTGATTTATTATTTTATTGATTGTCTAGACAAGAAAATAATGGCATAAATGTTAATAATAGTGATTAAACTTAAAAGTATGCTATGCATAGTTTTTTTTTTCAGGGGGGTGGATCTGATTGTATAACATTTACCATCACAACCCTGTCCACCCTGTATGAGTCTGGCCAGTTAGTTAGTCTTCTGTTCTGCCTTTTCTTTCTACCTTCATCACTGCTAACACAGTCTCATCCCTCCTTCCCAAGATTCCTAAGTATCTGGGACCCAAAGACCATTCATTGTTTTCACTACCCTATTCTGGAACACTCCATGGCTGGCCCTGGCATGGAGTTCCTTCTTCTATATCCTCGATCATATTGGCATGTCACTGGACAGATAATCCAGACTTAAAGGTACTAAACTCTCAGCCTGTAAAACTCTCAAGTGCATCCCAATCAGATTAAAATGCAATTGAGTAATATTTAACAAAATAAACAAAAACACAGTACGATATAGATAATGTTATTTTGTGGTTTTCAAAGTCAATGTGCTGCTCACAGGGAACCCTCAGTCTTGGAAGTTTTTTGCTGGGGCTAAAGAGTAGAGTTTTTTAAGTACCCCCAAGTGGGGCAGGGGTAGGTATGGCACAGGAGAAGGAGTAGTAGAATGGGAGCACATGGGTGGAGCAAAATCCCTAACAATCAATAAATCAATCAATCAGCAAGCATGTATTTAGTAAGCATCTACTATGTGCCAGGAACCAGTGTTAGGTACTAGTAATACAAGACAAAAACAAAAAGTCCTTGCTCTGACAGGGCTTCCATTCTAATAAGGGAGACATATGCAAACACAATATATACAAAGCCATGGCTTGTGATGCATGGTCCGGTAGTCATGGTGGTGGTGGTGATGGAGCAGTGAGTAATTGGTCCTAGCAGTTGGAAAAGCTACATGCAGAAAATGGAGCTTCAGCGGAGAAGAAAACCGAATATCCCAAGAGGCAGAGGGTGACTGAAGGAAATCCACTTTCCCCTCTGGGCTGATTTCCTCCTTTGTGAAATGAGGGTTTGGGGTTGGATGACCTCTAAGGTCCTTTCCAGCTCTGACATTCTATCACCATGTTTCCAATAATAAGTCCGCTTGAATGGGGTCTCACTCTACATTACACTGAATTCTGGACTGTAAGAAATATTACTACACATAAGTTGTCATGTTCTTCGGAACAATTTCAGTTTTACCTTAGCTGTTTGGTATTTCATATTTGGCGTTGGGTACAAGGCTTTAGTCTGTTGTCATGTGACCACGACTGCTCAAAATCAAGAAATCTCAGCACTGGGAGCTCAGGAGCCACTGAGTCCAACCCATATCTGAACAAACGTCCCCTCTACAGAAGCCCCAACAAGTGGCTGTCTAGACTTCATTTGAAGACCTATATGGAGAGGCGACCCGCACCTCCTGAGGATACCCATTCTACTCTGGAAAAGCACATACTATGAAGAAGAGTTTTGTTATGTGTAGTCAAAAACATAAATAAAGGCAGATTGCTAGCTGAGGTGACAAGGACCTAGAATTCTAGAACACTGGTGATGGAATTATGATAATGATGATGATAACTAGAATCTATATAGTTCTTATTATGTGTCACACACTGAGCTAAGCACTTTATAAATATCCTATTTGATCCTTACAACAACCTTGGGAGGTAGGTATTATTGTTAATTATCCCCATTTTATAGTTGAAGAAATTGAGGCAAACAGAGGTTAAGTGACTTGCCCAGGGTCACATTACTAGTGAATATCTGAGGGTGTACTTGAACTCAGATCTTCCTGACTCCAGACCTGGCACTCATCCACTGTGCCACTGAGCTGATTCAATGGAAGCTAATTAGATCATCAAGTGAGACAAATGGAGCAGGGGTGCTAATCTTTTCTGTACAATGGACTTCCTTTGGCAATTTGGCAAAACTTATGAAAACATTCTCAGAATAATGTTTTTAATTTCACAAAGTAAAGTATCTAGTATTTCAAAGGGAATCACATATTCAAATGCAGTTTTTCTTTCTTCCTTCCTTCCTTCCTACCTTCTTCCTTCCTTTCCTTCCTTCCTTCCTTCCTTCCTTCCTTCCTTCCTTCCTTCCTTCCTTCCTTCCTTCCTTTCTTTCTTTCTTTCTTTCTTTCTTTCTTTCTTTCTTTCTTTCTTTCTTTCTTTCTTTCTTTCCTTGTTCCTTCCTTCCTTCCTTCCTTCCTTCCTTCCTTCCTTCCTTCCTTCCTTCCTTCCTTCCTTCCTTCCTTCCTTTCTCTCTCTTTCCTTGCTTCCTTTCTCCTTTCTTTTTTCCTTCTTTCCTTTCTTTCTTTTTTCTCTCTTCCTTTCAAAAACCACATTCATTAACCCCCAGGTAAGAACCCCTGATATAAATAGTGAAAAAAGGCCAAGAACAGAAGACAACCCTCTGTTCTGATGAACTCTAACAATTCAAGATTTTCAAAAGCAGATCACAGGTCCTTCCCCATTCTAGCTTGGCCTTCACTTTCATTTTTAGGGTAAAGAATAATCTCATGACAATCACATGCCCTGTGCCTTTATCCAGTATCCCTATGATTCTCAATTGCCAATCCCTGAGTTATAGGCTGCCCCTGGCTGAAGCCTAACCAGCATTCCCTGCTCTATCATCCATACCCATGTCAGACCTATCCTTCTGTGATCCTTCTCATTCTTCCCTATACATTCATTCTACTCATTAGATCCCCTGTTCTCTTATTAACTAATGGTCTTTTAGATAAATCTTAATCCTGTGTGTATATGTATGTGTGTGTTTCTGTGTATACACACATACATATATACAATATATACCTATACATATATATATATATATACACATATGTACATATATAGTACTTAGCACTTATACACATATAACTTCCTCTTGCCTTGGTAGAGTCCTCTTCTCTTGGCAGTGTACTTTCCAGGGATGTACACATTGACAATGAGGCTAATGCATGCATTGCCAAAGCTAGCTCAGTGTTTGGGAGAGAAGAGGTATTAGACTGACTGCCCAACTGAAGATCTACAGAGCCGCTGTGTTGACCTCATTTTGTGTACCTGTGAAACATGGACAGTCTACCAGCGCCATGCCAGGAAATCGAATCACTTTCACTTGAACTGTCTTAAGAAGATTCTGAGGATCACCTGGCAGGATAAGGTACCAGACACTAAAGTCCTTGCTCAAAATGAACTGCCAAGCATCAGAGAGCACAACTCCAATGGGCTGGCCACGTTGTTCAAATGCAAAATGAATTCTTGCCAAAAAGACTATTTTATGGACAACTCTCATGAGACAGGCAATCACATGGTGGTCAGAAGAAGCCATACAAGGACACTCTCAAGGCCTCTCTCAAGAACTTTGGGTTTGACTGTGCAAAATGGGAGACACTGACACAGGACAGCTCAGCATGGTGGGCCCACATCAGAAAGGGTGCTGAGCTCTATGAGCAAAGCAGAATTGAGACAGCACAAAGGAAACACAGGATGTACAAATTTGGGATATCCACCCCAAATATTCACACAGACTATCTGTGCCCAACCTGTGGTAGAGCATTCCAAGCTTGTCTGATCAGCCACAGTGGGACACACTGAAACTTCACTTTATCATGGTGATGTCATTTTGGTTTTCTTCGAAAACAAAGGTCAACAACCAACCAGCTATACATATATGCATAACTGTATGTGCATAAATGTATATATACAAACATATATGTATAAATTTTCTGTGTTATGTGTGTTATTTCCTCCAATAATAATAATAATCTCCTTGAAGGTAGGCAGTATTTCTTTTTCCTTTGTATCCCCATTGCTTACACATAGCAGGTACTAATTAATGCTCGTTACCACAGCCCCTCATTGGGAATGCATGGTAGGGGCCAGAAGCCCCTTTAAAGGCCCTTCAGAACTGGCTCAGAAATCCTCTGGCTTCTTTCTGTACGGCGCCATCTCTGCTGCTGTTGTTTTCCCATAGGTAACACCTCACCACTTGGGTGCACAGGAAAGAGGGAATATGCAGCTGCCTTTCAGAATCTCACAAGGCTCCAGAAGAAAGGAAAGGAGACAGTAACCAGAGACAGCTCCATCCCAGACATGGGCTTGTCTGGTCTGTGCACTCACTAGGCTGGCCAGGGAGAAGAAGACTCCTCAAGCATATAAGCAGTGGGATATTGGCTCCTGGAGCAGTTGTAGCACCATCAAAGGGCAGCGGTGAACAAGAAGCAGACAGAGAATATCAGCACCTCCTCCAAAATTGGATCCATCATGTGTCCTCAAGGGGGTGCTATAATGAACCAATCAATCAATCAACATTTATTAAGCACCTACTATGCACTAGACACTGTGCTAAGTGCTAAAAAGAGGCGAAAGACAGCCCCTGCCCTCAAGAAGTTTACAATCTAAAGGAGGAAACAACAAACAAACAAATACATACAAACAAGATATATGTTGGATAAAGAGGAAATAACAAATAGTGGGAAAGGCATAGAATTAAGAGGGCTTGGGAAGGCTTCCAGTAAAATGGAGGCCCTTCCCTTAGTTTAGTATAATTGAGTTGGTACTTAAAGGGAGCCAGAGAAGTCAGCAGGCAGAACTGAAGAGGGAGAACTTTCCAGTCATAGAAGATGGCCAGAGGAAATGCCAGGAGCTGAGAGATGGACTGATTTTTGATTCTGTTTGTTTTGTCATGGCGGAGCAAGGAGGCTGGTGTCACTGGATTAAAGAGCATGTAGTGGGTAGTAAGGTATAAGAAGAACGGAAAGGTAGGAAGAGGCTTGATTTTTAAGAGCTTTTAATGCCTGGCAGAAGATTTCATATATGATCCTGGAGGTGACAGGGACCCATTTTCAATTCATTGAATTGAATTCACTGGTGGAGATCTTCCTACGATTCAATCTCCCTTTGGTCCAAGCAAAAGGACAAAAGGAGGCCCAGCTGGGGTCTAAGTGAACTGGACTGGG
This sequence comes from Notamacropus eugenii, assembly GCF_028372415.1. NCBI lineage: Eukaryota > Metazoa > Chordata > Mammalia > Diprotodontia > Macropodidae > Notamacropus > Notamacropus eugenii. The sequence goes on from NC_092877.1 coordinate 342,724,145, forward strand.
GGTATGCAGATGAACACAGCTTGAGTCTTTCTTTTAAGCTCTAGTTGCATTTCAACAGATGAACAATAGATATTTTCAATGATATTTCAAATTCAGCAGGTGAGTCCAAAATGAAGCTCATTATCTTTTTCCCTAAACCTACCTCTCTTCCAAATTTCCCTGTTTCTCTTGGGAATACCACCTTCTTTCCTGTCACTAAATCATCCTTAATTCTTTCTCCCTTACACCTCATAATCAATCAGATGTCAAATCTTATCAATTCTACTTTCACAACATTTTTTACATATATCCCCTTCTCTCTATCCTAATTTATGTCTTCATTATTTACTATCTAGATTATAGCAATTATTTATTTTTTAAAATACATTTTATTGATATTTTTATGTCCCTTAAATTTCCTCTTCCATCCTCCTTTTCCTTCCAGAAATCTATCATATATAGCAAACAAAAAAAGGAATTTAAAGAAAAAGAGGAAGAGATTAAAAATAAAAAAAGTAACCAATACATTGAAAAAATCTAAAATGTACTTGTCTCTTAATTGGATTCCTAGCTTCTTGTTTCTCCCCTCTCTAATCATCCTTCCTACAGTTATCAAGATAATCGTCCTCAAGAACAAGTGTAACGATGTCATTTCCCTGCTTCAAACACCATTAGTGACTGCTTAGAATAAACCCCTTAGTTTGGGTTGGGCCAGTATGGAAGGAGGGAAAGGCAGAGACCCCACGGACATTCTGAAGGAAAAACTGACGGGATTTGATGGCTGACTGGGTAAAGGGGATGAGAGAAAAGAATGAGTCAAGATTTCAAATCAAGGATCTGGAAGGATGTTCATCTCAATGAGTATATTAGGCTGAGATTCAATTACAGGTAATAAACGGTACAAGCTCTCAACATTTGAAATAGCAGTCTTGTCCAACACATAAAATTACAACATTACACATTACAACACATAAAATATCTAACTTGTCTGAGTGAAAATGAAATAGCATAGAGGAGATCTCCTTTAGCATTTATCAATCTACTTCACTCTTTTACATGCTTATAAAAATAAATGTAATCCTATTTTCATTTACAGTCAATTATGCTTTATTATTTAAAGAGTCATAGACTGCCCTGAAACCTGTTATATGATCACATTTTATTTTCCAACCTCTCTAAACAGCATCTAGCCCTCAGAAAGATTATGATGAAGGTTTTCACACACTCAGTGTGAAAAAAAGGACCCTAATCAAGGCTTCCGTTTCCCCTTGTTTATTTCCTATGTGCTAGACATTTCTATAGAAATGATTCTGTTTCCAAAACAGGATAGGAATAGGATCTGGAATTGTGATTTCACCAATCTAGGGAACTTCCTCTACCAATGCAGGGGAGCATCTTCTGTGCAGTTTATTATCTTAGTTGCCTGGGGGTGCTAGAGAGCTAAAAAAATAAGAAAAAACAAACCCTATTATGTTCTAGCCACAATGCTAGGTGCTTGAAGCAGTCCCTGCTATCAAGGAACTCTACTCAGGGGGAACCACATGTAATCAATCAACAGGTACTTCTTACGTGCCTGGCTCTGTCCTAGGTGCTGCAATACTCTTAGAGAGAATACAACAATGAAATACACCTGAATACAATGAATACACTTGAATACAAGAATGAAACAATCTCGACTTTCAAGGACCCATATATTTTCATGAGAGAGACAATAAATAGGTATGTACAGAATGTAAATACAGAGTGATTGGGGGAAGGGGCCAGTATATGGTACTAGCAGCCAGGAGGACCAGGGCTGACCTGAGTACCTGATCAAAACTTGCTATGTTGTTGTGATGTTTTCCTTGTTCCCAATGGTCATGAAAAGGACAAGGAAATGCCATGGTTTACCATCCTAAATCATGCCTAGGTGTATACTGAAAAAAGTGAAGTGTATCTATCAATTACCCAGTTAATTTCATCAATACCAACAGGTCCTGTTTATCCAAGGTGAGTCCCAGTGATCGTGTTTGATTATGTAAAGTGACCAAATAAACCAGAAAACAAGAGATTAATCTCCACCACCCATGGTGTGTAGATGACTTCAAGGTCACTACAGACTGCATCTCTATTTGTGAATAGATTCCTCTGTTTCTGCCTCCTGAGCTTTTTTTTATTCTAGATGTTAGACAAAAAGAACTTTTTCAATAAAAGGGGATCTTTGTTTCTGAAGAATTTGTTTGCTCTGCTATTTCTCAGACATGGAAAATCCCATTTCTCTTATTTACGACCAATCCAGTTGTTTCAGAGCTATGTACTGATCTGGAGCTTGAGAATGCTTGGATGGGATCACATGAACCCAGAAATGGGCAAGTAGAAATTTCAGGTCATCATTAGCCAAAAAATATAAGTAAAATTGCAGGAAAGCAGAAAGCACAGAAATGGGTACTGTACTCAGAATCACCATACTTCTCCCTTGCTATCTTTTTCTCCCCAAGAAAGGAGATTCTCTCTGTTGTCTCTTGTTTTTGCTTAAGATATCTCTCTAGGCTTTTGTAGTAGTAGTAGTAGTAGCAGCAGCAGCAGCAGCAGCAGCAGCAGCAGCAGCAGCAGCAGCAGCAGCAGCAGCAGCAGCAGCAGAAGTAGAAGTAGTACAAGTAGTAGCTAGGTGGCACGGTCGATACAGTACCAGACTCTGAGTCAGGAAGTATCATCTTCCTAAGTTCAAATCTGGCCCCAGATACTTACTAGCTGTGCAATCCTGGTCAAGTCACTTAACCCTGTTTGCCTCAGTTTTCTCATTTATAAAATGAGCTGGAGAAGGAAATGACAAATTATTTCTGTTTCTCTGCCAAGGAAACTCCAAACTGGGGTCACAGAGTCAGACATGTCTGAAAATAACTGAACGACAACACTTAGAAATCATTTTGTTTCTCCCTTGCTCCCCCTCCCAAAAAAGGACACAGCTGCTCTCACAGCTTTTGCTTCCCTCCAGCAGGAAGACCCTCTCCATATGTAGTCCACTCTACTTCTGAGGCACAGAATCATTGTTTTGAGATATCCTCTTGAGGTCAATGAAAAATGTCATTGGGAGCTTGAAAGAGTAGGTTTTAATACAAGCATTTTAATTTCTTTCCATGTATCCTGATTGAAACAAGCTTTGCTCTTAGTCAAACTTCATTTAGAGCACTCTTCCCTTACGTCAGGAAAACAGCTTTCAAAACTGGTGCTGTGGCTTTGGCAAAGGTGATGACAAGTCATTGTGGTGCTTGGTCGCCATATGTAAGAGTCATTTCTCTCAGCTTAGTCCTACTGTATAGATGTGCATGATTGAGTCAGACTTCCTGATGGATTTACGATGGGTAAAATACAAAGTCTAGTTGTTGCAGAATTCTGAGCTGGGAGGGGTCTCCCTGCCACAAGTCTCTGCCCAATCCAGTCCATCCTTTATACTACTATGAACATGGTTTTCCTTAAATACAGATGTGTCACTCTGCTATTTAGTGAACAACATTGGCTCCTCTATTTCTGTAATATATATTTACATATATTTTTATTTGTTTTCCCATTGAAATGTAAGTTCTATATGAGAAGGTGATTGTTTCATTCACTGCATGTATATTAGTGTCTGGCACACAAAAGCTTAATAAAATACTCTCTGTCTCTCTCTCTCCCTCCCTGTCTGCTTATCTTTCTATCTATCTATCTGTCTATCTATCTATCTGTCTGTCTGTCTGTCTGACTATCTATCTATCTATCTATCTATCATCTATCTGTCTATCTATTTATCATCTATGAAAGGCATAGAGGATACATTATCATGCTGTGTCTACTGTTTGATGTAGCGTTGCAAAGCACAACCCCCAAGTCTTGCCTCTAACGAAAGGTCCCCCATGCACATATCAAAAGTATACATAGAGACAAAAACACAACCACGGCGGTAATTCCTGTTATGTACATTTTCACACTCACACTCTGCTTCCATCTTTGGGTCCACCTGTGTCTCTCCCTCTTCCCCCGCCCTAGGCCAGACCAGTATGTTCTCCTTTTCTCTGCAGACACTCTGGTTTGCCCCAAATTGCTCAGCTCCTTTATTTTACAAACAAGGAAGCCAAATGGCTCAGTGACTTGCTTAGGCATACCACACATAGCAGAGCCAATGCTTGAACCCAGGTCCTCTGACTGCAAATTCATTCTTCATTCTATTACAGGAATACACTTTTTTAATAAAAAAAAGAGAGAAACTGGGCCATAGAATAGTTTATTCTACCATTTTGGAATCTTTGAAATCAAAATCCTCACCATGGTATGGAAATGAGCTATGTCACAACTGTTTATAATGAATATGAATCAAAAGTCAGATGATCCTTATCTAATATTAAAATGTCTAAATATTTGGTTCAAATATCCTAAAGACTAATTATATCAAGAATATAAATTCAGTGTAAGAATTGGTTCCTGAAGCATTTTGCAATTATTTATTAAAAAAATGAAATATTGGTAACCACTTAGGCCAAGTCATGAGATTCTTTCCTTACTTCTATAATCTCTAACTTCATTTGGGCTAGCTAGAACAATAAAAATGCATTGGCCTGACAGAGGCCGACTTGGGAAATTCTGCTAACACTGACCTCAAAACAAGTGGAGACAGTCAAAGGCAAAATTCAAAATGGGATAAAATATTTACATACAAATGTCAGGAGCTTGGGAAGTAATTGGGGTGAACTGGAGAGTATGACTGGGATTTAGCTATTGGTATTATGAAGATGAGTGAGATGAGATGGGATGGCAGACATGAAAGGGTTGTGGGGCCAGATGGCTGAGCAAGGTTTACTTGGGCTGAACCTAGAAGTATTGTGATGATGGAGATATTGACATCCTTTCAGGTTAAAAGAATCAGAGGGAGTCAAAAGGTATGAGGTGCCTATGAGGTGTCATGGAAAAGGATGACCAGCCAAATACAGTACAGTAGAAGTCCATCATAGCCTTACAAAGGAGGAAAAATGAGTGAGCCTAATTCCTTAGACTTCTCATGTCACTGGAAGACTATCACTATCTATACACCAATGAAAATAACTCAGTTGGCCAATATCAACGATCGCATTTTTGTAATGTGTCAGAACTATTTCCCAAATGTAGAAGGTGAGGGTGGGGTTGAGTGGGAAAGAGCTAAAGAGCTTAAGAGAACCAAAGATTGAATCTTGGCCCTGCAAATAACTAACTATGAGACCCAAGGAGAGCCATTGCACAACTTTGGGCCTCAGTCTCCTCCTCTGCAAAGTGAGGGGGCTGTGCCAGATGACCTCTAAGGTCCCTTCCAGCTCTAAATCTATGATCCAAAGGCAAGGGACTATAAGTTTCCTGTCACTGGAGATGTTCAAGCAGAAGCTGGACATTCACTTTTCAGTGATGTTGTAGAAGAAATTCATGAAACTGGGAGGGGGTTGGACTAGTTGACCTCAGAGGTCCCTTACAAGTCTTACATGCTATGATTCTATGAATCAAGGAGGGAAGATGCTGCCTTGATTGGTTTCTAACATGAAAGAACTACTTGAGGATCTAAAGATGAATGAAAACCTTGAAATGAAATGAAAGTGGCAGGATACAGACAACTTAAGGAAAACAAATTTTAACAAGCTCTCTTGTGCATTAGTCACAGAGATCTGATGAGAAGGAGGTCCAGGAACAAAGGAATATGGAAAGCTGTTCTCTCATCCAGAGAGGCGGCTCTGAAGATAGTGAGACAGATTCAACCAGTGTCTAAGAAGGGTAACAAAATGTTATTTTGACTAAGCCTAGAAATATATATGCATATATATATGTATGTGTGTGCCCATATATAGATATGTATATATATCAGTAAGAGAAACATAAGTGAGAGATATAATTGAGATGGAAAATATTCTGGGGGAAGATTAATTTATACATGTAGATATGCACATATCCACATGTGCACAAGTTCACATATACATATAGGTGCACACACAATACACACATACACACACATGCACACATAAATACAGCACACATGCACATATACATAGGTGTGTATATATCATTGTGTGCACACACAATCTGTATGGATTTAGCCTAGAGAAGCTAGAAGTCTATGAAATGACATAATAATTGGATGGCTATTATGAGCAGACAGAGACACATTACTCTCCATCACCAGAGGACTGAACCAAAACGAACTGGCTTTAATAACAGCCAGAGAAACTTCAGGTAGGTAAAAGGAGGGATTTACTGCCTGTAAGGGGAAGAAGTCTTGCTCTAAGTTAGAAAAAGCCGTTGTAGAATCGTGATTCCTACAGATCTTTAAATATAGGATTTTACAACCATCATCTCTCTTCAATGATTTCGACTCTGATTTGACAGAACACAGAGGCTGGACTGTATGATCTGTAGAGATCCCTTCTGCCTCTAGGCTCCTGAGATGGTGCTATTATTATTTTTGAAGTCCCTTTACTGAACACTCATGTGTATATTATGCATATGAAGCTATAGAAACCACTAGAAAAATCAAAATAATTAGCCAATGCTCTCACCTGCAAGGAAGTTGATGTAGGGTATATGTATTAGATGGCCCTCAAGTAACCAGTCAAGTCACTGGAAAAGCTCCATTTGCAAACCACTAGTGGGCATCTACTCCAAAAGGGTCAAAGAGAGGAAGGAATGCTCAGATTTGTAGTATCACCTTTGGAGATAGCAGAAAATTGGAAACAAGTAAGTAAACAAATGACTACATCCCATTCCCAAACCATGCGATCTGACCAGCTTTCTCATTCCCCTCCTGCTAGAACTCTGCTTCTGGTATCCTGTGATGTAAAAGGGGAGATTTGACCTTATTTGGCCTCTACTTCCTGGCTTTCTCCAAACCATGCCAACCCCACAGTCCTTCTCAGTTCCCCTTTATGTGTTGCCTTTTCATATTAGGATGTCAGCTCCTTGGGGGCAGGGACTATCTTGTTTGCATGTATTTGTATCATTGGCACAAAACACAGTTTTGGACACCTAGTATACGCTTAATAAATTATTTTCATTCACTTGTTCATTTGTTAGAAATAACAAATAGGAGAAATTCAATGAACTATGGAAATAACTCTCATGGACTGACAGAGAGTGAAGTATGAAGAACCATGAAAACAAGAGCAACAGCACCGACAATAACAGTATCACAATGGAGAGCTACAGAACTCTGATTAAGTGTAATCACTTCTCTGGGTCTCAGAAGGCAGAGGAGGAAATATATTTTCTTTCTCTTGGTAGAGAGGTGGGAGACTATGGGTGCAGAATGTGACATGTTGTCAGATCCAGTTTTGCTCAGTGGGGTTTTTGTTTCTGGTCACAAAGGATGCTTCAAAGGAAGGAAAATAGATATTCAGAGAAAAGGAAGAAGCAAAACTTTCAAAAAGAGCCACCATAATTTAACTCAGTTGTCTGCTTCTCAACCCAGTGGACCCAGTAGACACATGCTGATGATACAACATAAGGAGATATCCTAAAACAAACATTCATGATAAGTCAATGAAAAGGAAACCCTAGTAATTAGTCAAATTTTGTATTATGTAAAAACAGTTAGGGAGGGATGGAAGTACAGTCCCTAAAGCTATTTGAGATGGAGCTCTGGGAATAGGTGATTACTTCTTATCAGTCAACAGAATCCTCAACTCTTAGCCAAGACAAGGCATTTCAGTGTTTCAAAAAACTTTTGCATTCCATATAATTACCAAAAAGATACTATTTGGGGGAACATTTTGTAAGGGGTTTACTAATCTAGAGGTTATATTTTAAGAATTAAAGAATAATAGTATGGTCAAAACAAAAAACCTTGAAGTAACAACAGAATTCCTTGGAAAGAAGCTGATAGGATTCTGTCTTAAAGTTTCATTCTTATCACCTCTAAAGGGGAACATCTTTTTCATTTATTCTCCCCACCCTCACCCACAATGGACAGACTAGAAAGCTACATGTTAGTCAACAGACTATTTCTACCATTCTGGTCATCTGATCTATAAATCTGCATTTTTTTTGATGCCAATAAATGCATAGGCTCTAGTGGGTTTTCCCAACTTCTGAAGGACATGTGCCTGTAATTGGCCTTTCTCATCTCTGTCTTGTTAACAAGTATATAAATAAGAGAAGGCCTCAGTAATTGGCTCAGAGTTACTAATGAATTAATTAACTTCAGTCTATTTTACCTAACCTTTAATAATAAGACTCTTTTTTGGGGGGGGGGGTTAGCAATAGGCCTGACAGGCTGAAAAAACAGACATGCAGCCGAGCTCTTGAAAATTAATGAGAAACGAGGAAAGAATCAATGTACTTTCTGCTTGCAGAGAACGGACACAAAAAAGACACAATAAACCATGAACAAACACAGTCAGTTTAAAAAATAGGTTAGAAAAAGTGGGCAAATTCAATTACAGAAGTAATTAGAAGATATAGGGCAAGGCTGCCTTTTGGGACCATGCCAGAAAACATGAATTAATCCGAGTGAATAGAAAGCGGCCGTGTAGTAATTAAGAGGCAATCACCTATGGCAATGAACACCTGAAAACAGGCTGCAAACTATTAATTCAGTGATCAAAAATATTTTTAGATGATTAATATGGCAAATTTGTTTTAAAAGACTAATTTCGGGAAAGATATCAAGACAATAGGCCACTATTTGTTCCTCCAGCATTTATATAGCTAATTAAATTTTATAATTTGCACAACATTCATTATTATCTGAAAATAGAGAAAGCAATATTGAGCCCCTAATATTTTTCTTTTTTTATGATGATGGGTGGCAAAATCAATAAGTTAAAACTGTCTGCATTTTCTCAAGAATTCAAGTGCCTCATCTTTCCTTCTTTCCTTCCTTCCTTCTTTCCTTCTTTCCTGTGACCTATTTTTTTTTTCTTTTCCTCCTATCCTTGATCCTGAGACATTAAGCACTGACTTCATGTATGCATTCCTCAAAGGCCTTTGACTCCGTCTATACCTGGGCCAACTTCCGTTCCTGGTTTAATTTCAGTTCCATCAAACAAAAATGGCCCAGATTTCTATTTGTGTATCAAAGGCCCTCTAACATGGTCAACAGAGGGTCCGTTCCTTTAGTACCCCCACAGTCCTCCCCTTGGAGTACAAAGGAATTGGGATATTCTAGTTAAGTATGCTTTACAACACGTAGAAGCCTAATGGTTTCTGAATATTCGATTACTAGCACCTCATGGGGCAAAAGAAGCCCTAAGATGCTAATAAACAGCCTTATAATAAGAACTCTTCTATCAAGAGCTCCTAGAGGTAGATTTATTTTTTATCTGTAGATATACAAACTAGCAAAATGCAACTCTTTCTTTAGGAAATGGAAGCAATCTGTGGAAGTCACCAAGTCATCCACCAGGTATTTATTTAGTGTTCACCTACTAAGGGGGTAAAAGAAACTTTTGCTAATCAAAAAGAGGGGGGCTAATCAATCAATCAATCATCATTTATTATATGCCTACTATGAGCCAAATGCTATGTTAGGCAGTGGAAATAACAAGACAAGAGCAAAGCAGCCTGTCTTTAAGGAGATGACATGACTGTCATATATAGGCAAAATAAACTGAACACATACAAGGTAGTTATATGTATATATATCTATATCTATACATCCATAAAACAACAAAATCATTGAGGAGGAAGATTTTAGGAGCTTTAAGGCTTCAGGTAGAATGTGGTGCTTCAACTGAGCCTTGAAGGAAATGAAGGATTCTAAGAGGGGGAGGCAAGGAGGAAGGGTGTTCTAAGCATGGGATAAAGCCAAAGCAAAAGTATAGTGAAAGGAAATAGAATTGTCACATGTGAGGGAAAGTGAGAAAGCCAATGTGGTGGGACCATAGGGAACATGAAGGAGGGAGCAAAGCATATCAGTCTAGAAAGGTAGATCAGGGCCAAGGGTCAACAACTATAAATGCCAAAAATAAAAAAGGAAAAAACCTTGTTAAGTAAGAAGAAGCCACATAGCACCTATCTTTTCCCATGGAAACTTTGTATTTTCTGCACCATGCTATGAGATATATTTTTCAGCGTCAGAATTCACAGATAATATTTTTCAGTGTCAGAATTCACAGATAATTAATCGTTAATAATTGAAACAAAATAAATTGATGGCCTGCCAAATAAGCACCAATTAGAAATTAAGTAGGGGACAGGATTATATTGATGGTATCTGGGTGCAGGGAGGCTGGGGAGGCAAGACATTTGTGGGGAACCTGAATGAAAGATTCTAACAGGAAATGCCAAATTAAAGCAGACTGTTAGTTTGACTGTTTCAGGACCCAATCTCCAGCAGGAACCAACACATCTCCTGATCTCTTGTGTTTGGAGAACTCCATTAATGGTCTGAAGTCAGGTATCTCAGCAGGGAGCCCACAGCCACTCTTCTAGGTAAAGGATAATGGCAGAGACTTCACTGGGTGGCTGACTATCAAAGGGTACTCAAGGGACGAAGGCTTACAGGTCTGTATGCTTATCAACGCCTGCTAACTAGGCAGAGCCATGAAACATCAATGTGCCAAGAAAGAGAAAAGATGTTTGTAGAAGCCCCCCCCACCTTTACCCCGTCCCTAGCAAAAAAAGCCAAAAACAAAAGATTTAGCTGAGTTGGGGGTAGAAGATAATTTGGAGAACAATTAGGGTGATCAAAAGCACAAACCAATGCCTCAAAAGAAAGTCAGTGGCTTTTATTTTAAGAAAGGGAAAATATATTTGTAGAATAGAAGTTTCTAGAAACCAAGAGGAAAGAAGCCAATGACTTAACCTCAATTCAATAAGTGCTTATCAAAGACCAACAAGAAGCAGCTTGGGTGAGAGCTAGACGCAGAGCCAGAAAAGTTCGAGGTTCAAACCCTGTCTCTGGACTTACAGGCTGTGGTGACCACAGTAAATCACTGAATATCTCTGAGCCTCAATTTTTTCATTTGTAAATGACAACAATAACCCTCACAGGACCTACTTCATAGAGATGTCAAAAGGCGTAAGTTACACCTAAAATTCCAACTTCTACTGAAAGCCTTTCCCAACCCCTTTCCATTCCGGTGCTTCCCTGGTACTTTACTTTCCCTTCCTATTTATTCTCTACATAGCCTGCTTTGTCTACTTTTTGTGTGCATGTTGTCTTCCTCACTCGATTGTGAGCTCTTTTAGGTGCCTCTTTTTGCATCCCTAGCACTCAGCACAATGTCTGGCACAAAGTAAGTTCTTAATAAATGTTTACTGATTGATTGAAATGAAATCATGTATGTGAAGAGTTTGCAAACTTCAAAGCGTTATGTAAATGTAGGTTTCTCTAGTTCTATGCAAGCCTCTTCTTTTCTTTCATTCCCTTAGTCTTTTTCCCTTTTGTTCCCTCTTCAAAAAAAAAGAAATTTAAATACATGTGTTACTGGTGCTCTTTGACCCTATAGCTTTCTTAATCCTGCCTTCCATGTGTACAGATCTTTAAAATGTTCCTTTTATTGGTTTCTTTTATTTTCACATGATACATACCTCCTGAGGTATCCCTTCCTTCCTTTATGGTTTCCAAAGCACTCCCACATACATTATCTCATGTAAATTTCACAACCCCATAATGTAGACAAGCCTGGTATTTTTTTTTTCCATTTCATGGACATGGAAAGTAGAGTTTAGGGAGCTCAAGTCATGCCCAAGGGCAAAGTTAATATCAGAAGCAATATGGTGTAATATATCTTGTGCCAGATTAGAAATCAGAAGACCTGGGTTGTAGACTCAGGGTTGCCTATATCTCACGGTTGCCAGGAATATAAATGATATGCCCAAAGAGGTTTTGAAAACTGAAATTCTGAAGAAATATAAAGTATGACTCATTTCCACTCATTTCTAGGATTTTCAAGGAAGGGAAAGATAGGAGCAAAGGGATGGTTAGGACATCTAAATCATCAAAGTAAAACCTAACCCCCTCCCCAAAATGGAACAGACTGGGAAACCAGAAAGGGAAGAAAAATCCCAGTGTGACAAGCTCTCATTCAACATGACTTAGATTCATCCTCCCTTACTCTTTCTTCACTGTCATTCCTAAATTTCAGTCTTGACACCTTTAAAAAGGGCTGTTTGTGAAGAGTCAATTGTTGGTTTGAAAGTCAATAGATGAGGAAAGTCCTCTGGCCAGTTGTGATAACTGGCATTACTGCTAGCCATAGAAATGGTTTCTTTCTGTTTCTCCATTTTCTTTTGACCCTTTAGCACCTGTATGTTTTCCACAGGAAGTTTCTGGGGACACCACAGAGTGCTCCCTTCATGTTGCCCTTAGACAAGGAAAAGGATGTCTACACAACTACATCCCTCTCCAGGCTTGGGGTGGTGAAGGGGCTGAGAGGGTAGACTCATCTCTTGGCACACATCTTCCCATATAAAGCTGACTCATTTCAAAAGTATCTATCTAATGTTAGAGGTGGTAAATATTTTAGAGATCATCTACTCCAATTCTCTCATTTTATAGATTAGAAAAAAAAAAGAGGGAATTGACTTTTCCAAAATCCAAGCTGGTAAATGGCAAAGGTAGGTTGAAAACCAAGGTATTTGGACTCTTCAATATCATGCTTATTCTACTTTGTAGGGGCAGCTAGGTGGTGCAGTGGATACAGCACCAGTGCAGGACTCAGGAGGACCTGAGTTCAAATCTCACCTCAGATATTTGACACTCCCTAGCTGTGTGACCTTGGGCGAGTCACTTAACCCCAACTGTCTCATCCTGGGTCATCTACAGTCATCCTGATGAATATCTGGTCACTGGATTCAGATGGCTGTGAAGGAGAAGTGAGGCTGGTGACCTGCACAGCCCTCCCTCCCTCAAAACGAAGTCAAGTGCAAGTCATGTCATTATTTCTCTGATGGCATGATCTTCATTGGCAATGAAGGATGAACACACACATCCTACTTTGCTAGAGTAATAAACGAAAAAGACTATGAAATAAGATGGACTTTTGGAGGAAAGCATATACCACAATTATCCAAGTCAAAATAGGACCACCCGGCTGGTTTTACATTTCTATAAAGCATTCTGTCCTCTAAATATACTGAGCTCAGCGGGTCCCATTGTGATGGACATTATTTTATTGTAAACAAAAGATATTCCCAAATCTTATTATTGTTAGTGTCTCTTCATTGCTACTTATTACGCTTGAATCATAGACATAACATAAAAATGGCATAAGGTGCTAGATGACAGAGATGTGATGGGCCCAACGATTACAGTCATATAGAAAACAGGAGGCTTCCATTGCTCTGGAGAGTCTTTTGTCTGGTCCGAAATTTGATGACCATTCTTGACTTGTAGCTTCCCAGAGGGATTCTGTTGTTTGAGATTCAGTTTGACCAAGTTTCACAGTGCAGAGGGCTGCTCATCTAGGAGAACTCTGTTGGTGACAAGTTTCAGCTTTGTTTTGCTAATTTCAATTTGTGGCCAAATCCATGGAGGACTTCTTTGGTCCCTGTTAGTCTATGGCCTCATTTTTCCTCAAGCCAGTGGTAGTCTAATGGATAGCTGGAATAGACCATGGATATTGATGTATAACTTTGGGAAGGTACAAACACCCCTTATTCTATCTCTGTTGGATTGTGATTTTCAAATGACCTATCAGAAATTTGTCTTTTTCCTTTTAAAACTCTAATCTCTCTTAAAAATGCAAATACCTGTAAGATCAATCCTTTCAACTTTTATATACGTAATTTATACTTTAAATTATTGTCAGTCAAGGTTTGGATTCACCTCTTCAGTGCAACCGTCTCTATCTCTCCATCTGGAAGGAACCTTCTCCATAAGGACTTTGCGGACTCCTCTTACTCTTTCTCTGTCCTTATGTCTTCATTGTTATCTATCTATCTATCTATCTATCTATCATCTATCTATCTATCTATCATCTATCTATCTATCTATCATCTATCTATCTATCTATCATCTATCTATCGATCTATCTATCTATCTGTCTGTCTGTCTGTCTGTCTATCCATCCATCTACCCACCTATCTCTCATGGAAAATAACATAACAATAAGAGAAGACAAAATTATAAGTTCCTTGAGGATAAGGACTCCTTATTTATCTCAGAGAACACTATGTTGCTCATAATCTCAACATATGTTTGTTCCAAGGTATCAATGAATGAAACAGTGTGATGTAGCAAAGAGTGAAACTGTCTCTGATATTTACTACATCTGTGACTTTGGGCAAGTCTCATAATCTTTCTGAGCCTAGCTTTTTTCCTATAAAATGTAAATGATAACACCTCTATTCTAAAGATTGAGGTTGGTGTGAGGGGAGCACTTTATATGCCTCCTAAAGTTGTTGTAAGGAAAGCATTTTATACACCTCAAATTGCTATATAAAAGAGGTGTTACTATATTGAAGAAATATATGTTTTAGTATGAATAAAGATAATGGGGTGATCCACAGAATAAAAAGGATCATCAAAGACATAGATGACAAGAAAAACAGATGAGTAACAGATGACCGATCCATTTCCTCCACCGATGGTCATGTAATTTCAAGAGACAGAAAGAAGGATTGCCTGGTAAGCTGAGTTGACATCCTGTGGAAGATTTATGAGAGGACATGGTCAAGAGTCACCCAAGTTGAGGTGGTATGACTGGGATGCTATCTGGACTATGAGGGAGAATTCTTGCTTCCCATACCCCACTCCTGATGTCTGAGCTCCCAGATTCACTGAATGTCAGAGAGAGTGAAGTTCTCTGCTAGATTCCAAAAGGGGGATGAGGAAAGGATATGAGGGCACTGTGAGGCTAAAAGGGACAGAGGCAATGGGACCCAATGAGAGTAAAGGACAGAGAATGTGGGGAAACTGAAGACCCAATGTCTGCCTTATAATTTTCTCCAGAGTGGATCCTTCTTCTGCTTTTAGAGGTTTTAGGATGTCTAGAAGGGTACCATTTCTTTAGAAAAGAAAACTTTCAATTTTTCAGGGTTGGTTTTGTATCAATCACATTACAAAGCTGCAGACTTTATTGAAGAGGCATAAATTATCTATTTTGGTACCCCCAAATCAATTGGGATCCAATAGAATGCCCTCCATGAGGGCAAAGACTATTTGATCTTTGTCTTTGTTCCCCAGTACATAGCATGGTACCTTTCACATTAGGAGCCACTTAATAAATATTTTTGGATTAAATTGAATTCCTATCTTCAGGAATTGTGTTTGGAAGGCTGCAGATTCTCTTGCAATAGGTTACATGTTGTTCTGAGCATCAGTGCTTATTAAGAGCAAGTCATTTACTCCCAGAGAATCTCTAGCCACTCTTTGTGAAGTCTCCCAGTGCTATTCTGCCACGCAGACACAGGAAAGCTATTGTCTATCTTTCAGATCAGGGAATAGAATGCTTATAGTAGTGGAACACCCCCAATACACTGCAATTTCCATCATAAATTTTGAGGTAGTGGGGACCTTAGAGATATCAAGTCCAACTCTCTCATTTTACATAAGAGAAAAGAAACATGTAATAGGTGCCTACTATGTGCCAGGGCACTGTGCTAAGTGCTTCCACACCACAGATCTGTATAGAAGAGGCACTATTATTATCATCTCTGTTTTACAGTTGAAGAAACTGAGGCAAATAGTGACTTTCCCAGGATCATAGGGCTAGTAAATATGTGAGGCTAGACTTGAACTTAGATCTTCCTAACTTCAAGACCATATAGATAAGTGTCTTACTGAAGGGTGCATGGCTAGTAAGGGGCAGAGTTGGGATTTGAACTCAAGTCCTGTGCTTCTGAAGCCAGAATTCTTTCCACTGTACTACACTATGAAGGCAGGTAGGCACAGGCACTTGTTTTCTCCCAGCCTAGTCTCCTCATTTGTACATCAGAAATAATAACATTTGTTCAATTTATCTCAGGGTCTCATAATCACTAAAGCTGGAAGGGCCTCTCAGAGAATCTGATCCAACCCTTTCCTTCTACAATTGAAGGAATTGAGGCTCAGACTGGACTGTGGCTTTCCCAAGGTCACAACCTACAATATGAATTCATTGGCATAAGGAATTTCCAACGGATAACTTTCCTCTGTTAATGTAGATAAGCATCTACACTGCAATTTAGAGTCTTAGACAATTATTTGGGGGCATTGTAGGTTTAATGACCAGCCTTGATCCTTCAGAGCCCCAGGAGTGCTTTGACCCTTCTCCTTTTGACTAGCCCTCCCTTTGGAGGGCAGAGAATTCCTTATATATCACTTTAAAGTTGTGCTCTGCCAACATTTCATCCCCAGAACAACCTCATGAGGTGGAAATTACATGTATTACTTTTGCCATGCTTCCACATGAGGAAAATGAGCTTCTGGGAGGGTGAGTTACATACTAGTGGTCATAGAGCTATTAAGTATCTGAGGCAAAGTCTTATTGATTCCAGGTCCAGTGTTTTAGTCACTATACCATGCATTAGCTCATGGATAGAATGTCTCAGAATGTACAGACACAGAAGCAAGGTGTGCCTGCTCTGATATTTTCCCAGCTCCAAAGACTGGGACAAGTCTAGGGATGTTAGGGGATCCCTGAGTATTAAATGGACCAATCTGATTGGTCTGCAATGAAATCCAAATTTGGAAGATTCCAGCGTAGCCCTATGGCCACCTCTTTTTTAACTCTGATATTTGCTTTCCTGACTGTTCTTCTAAGGGAGATTTCACAGCACTCTGAACTCTGGTGATTTCAGGAACTACTGTATATGTGTATTAATGGAGTATCGAGTTGAAGAAAAGAAGATTATGAAGACAAAAATGAAAAAAAAATTTCCACAACTGAAAGAGCTTAAAGAACATTGATTAGATTGCAAAGTTACTAACCTAAACTTAAAGTGTATGTGTGTGGGGGAAGAGGGCACCACCTCACACCTTACCCAGACTCAAACCATGCCATAGCTAATACTCATGCAGTTGTTTTTAGGTTTACAAAAACTTTCATACTTTTTCTGAAATAAGCTTCAAAACAACCATCTGAGGCAAGTATTCTTATTATCTTCATTTTGCAAATGAGGAAACTGAGGCACAAACAAGCAAGTAACAAGCATTTATTAAGCACATACTGTTTGCCAGGCATGCTGTGTTAGGTTTGAGGGACACAAATAGAGAGAAAGAAACAATCTCCATTTACAATGAGCTTATATTTGAATGAGGGGAGATAGCAAGAACATATGACACTATAAAGCATTAACATGAAATTAACAAATACAAATGTATACAAAGCAGTAAAACACAAGAGAGTTTGGGATGGGTCAGTTGAGAGGATAGTCTCTTCTGTCATGCAGAAGACAGCGGTTGAGCTACATTTTAAGGCAGACAATGACTCTAGGAGGTGGAGGTAAGGAGAGAAAGCATTACAGGCAAAGGAAAAAGGCACAGGGACAAGGGATGGAATGGTGTGTGAGAACCAGAAAATGCCAGTTTGGCTGGATCACAGGATGTGGGAAAGAGAAGAAAATACAATGAGGCTAGAAAGCTGACCTGACAGATTAGGGTCAGGATGTGTAGGACTTTAAAAGCTAAACAGAGGCATTTATATCTGATCCTAGAGGCAAAAGGAAACAATCAGAGCTGATTAAATAGGGGAGTCTCATGGTTGGATTTATGCTCACAGAAAATTTTTTGGAAGATATTCTGGAATGGGGAGAGAGTTGAGGCAAGAAAACAAGTCATGAAGCTATTGAAATAATCTAGGCAAGAGGTGATAAGGGACTGAACTAAGAGGGTGGCTGTGTGAATAAAGAGGAATAAAGAGGTCAGATGTTAGAGATACTGTGGGTAGCAATGGATTGGATAGGTGCGGTAAGAGCGAGGGGTCTGGAAGAACACGGAGCTTAAGACTCTGAGAAACCAGAAAGATGGTGGTCCCTTCAATAGATATAGTGACATTTGGAAGAGGGGAGATTTTAAGGGGAAAGATGAAGAGTTCAATGTTAGACATGCTGATTTTAAGATGTTTTGGGGACATTGCTTGACATGTCCAATTGGCGACCATCAATGAAAGAGATAGACTGGAGGTGAAGATATGACAGTCCTCTGCATTTAACTGTTTTACTTAGTCACACATCTAACAAGTACCTGAAGTAGTATTTGAAAAAAAAATGAGTTCATCACAAAGATGAAATCAGAGATCCAGACTTCTTTTTCTGTGTGTCTGTTTACATACGTGCACAAATATACATATTTGTGTATACACACGTACAAAATGCATATAGTTCTTTGCTGCATGACATTGGGATGTTAGTAATTAAGTTTTCTTTTGTGAAAGGCACAAGTCAGTGGTGATTCATTTAATCTTTAATTCCTGAACTCCGGAGGCTCCGACAAATGGACCAGAAGGTCAAGGTTACTTAGAAATAGAAGCTGTGGATATCTAGTGCCGATCATCAAATTCTCTCTGACACTAAAATTGCTTCCCCTTTTCAGTTTTCCATTGTAACAGAAAAAGGAAGAAATTGAGGGAAGGGGAGTGAGGAGGAATAGTTAGGGCAACATATCGTACAACTAGGGAATCTCTCCCAAGAGACACTTTCAGAGGAGAGATTGGCAAAAGGAAGTGTGCATAAACTTCGCCCTTAATATTCCTGAGCTGCCCTGCTGAAGCTGTGCCACTTGACCTTGGGAAATTTCTTTTTCTTTTAAATAATTTTCAAAGGTTTATCAACAGGATATTATAGTTTTATGGAAGCATCAGTAGCCTCAAATCCAAGTGACCTGGATTCCTGTCCTGGTTCGGTCTCTAATTTACCCTGTTCAGAAGAAATTATTTTATTGTACTAGGTTTTGTTCACTTAACCTTAATCTAGAAGTAAGGACAATGATGACTAGTGAGAAAGCTAATGTATACAGACTGCTTTGAGCTCTCTTGAAGAAAACCCTAGGCAGAATTAAAACATTTTGTTTTGTTTTTAAGTAACTCAGATGGTTTTAGTATTCACTTACATAACCTGTTGGAATTTACTGATGAAGATTTTCATCTCTTTTGTTAAAAACATTCCTTGGTGATATGGCAAGCATCTAGGAACATTGCTTTCAGAACTCGTAACAGTGTAAAATGTTCCTATTATTGTAGTTCATGATGAGGATAATGGGTTGAAACCATGGATAATAGTTCCGGACTGGATTATAATAAAGAAACTTACGGTGTTTGGGGGATGGTCCTAACTTTTTAAAGAAGACAATTATCATGGCCTCTCACGTTGCATTTTTTGGTGCCCCCAAATAAGGAAGAAGTCAGAAAGGAATAAAGCCCTGGTCTGAGTCATCGGGCTTCCTTATGTTTTCGGATATTATTATCTCTTGCTTCTTTCCCCAATCTGTTTAGGCAAGAAGCATGGTGTAGAAAGACTGGGAATGGTGATATAGTACCTTCTCCTGTCCCAAATAAAGATTAAGTAAGTATGATTCAAGCCAACATTAGGATCAGAGATTCAGTTCTATTCTAATCCCCACTCCCATTTTATGTAGAGAAGCAATTTGAGGCTGTGAAGGTTAGAATGCCTTGTCTGAGTCCACACAGATAAGTAAATACTATAAAAGGGATTTGAACTCAGGTTCTCTGACAGTAAGGGCAACACATTTTTTTTTTCACAATATGACTTTTTAGAATTCTGCTTAGAGTCAGAAGACTTTGATTTGAGTCCCATTCAGTCATTGACAAGTTTTGTGAAGATCATTTAACCTTGGAGCCTCAGTTTCCAAACCTATAAAATGGGGCTAGTTCAACCCATCTCACCAGGCTGCTGTGAGGGCTAAGTTAAAGTGAGATAACGTACACAAAATGCCTTGTGACCTTAAAGGCATTCTCAACTTATGCTGTCCTGGGAGCCTGATGGTGGCAGAAAATAAAATCTCTTTTTAGCACCAGGAATGAACACATCCTGCCTCTGCATGTCTCTCTGATCCTTTACTCTTTCCTGAGAGCCCATGTCACTAGAGACAGCTTTGCATTTTAATCAAATTTCCCATCCCTCCCTCCTAACTCTGTCCCATCTTTCTGAAACCTCTACCCCCAAACAGATCAAGTTCCCCAGGGGTCCTAAGGGGTTGAGGAGAGAGCAGCTTTTGTAGCTAGTGATGAGGTTAGCAGATAGCTCAAGCTGTCATTACAAGATCCCCCAGATATACTAGAACAATCACAGCAAGGCTTCAGTTCCACTTGAGGTTTTCTGATTGTAAAACCAGCCATTTTTCAATTTAAATAATTTAAAGATTCCAGCTTCTCCCTCCACCACGGCTCATTTAGCTCCTTATTAGTTAACTGCTTCTCGAGTTCAAGAGGTGTAAGGGAAGAGAGCAGCTTTTCTTTCTTCTGATATGTAGCAGCAGGTAGTAGAGATAAGTAAAAATAAAATGAATATATCTGATGAGAAGAGAGATGAGAAATCCATCCAAATAATCACAATTGATTTATAAAAGATAATTAGAGGCAAATACTTCACATCATGGCATCCTCTATCACTAGGGGAGCTGACTGAGATGCCAAGTGGGGATAAGGAGGGGGAAGACAGAAGTGCCTAGGTCTCTGGAAAACTGGGTAAGGGCCATGGAGCTGGACAACTCTCAGCTTTGCTTGAGAAATGCCCAATTCTCACCACAGTCTCACTCCTCCCAGATCTTATCACCCACATTTGCCCTTCACTGTTTCTTCTCTAATGGGCTCTGTGGAGAAATAAAAAGGCATCGCGGGATATTGGAAGAACAGGCTTGGGGCCTGCTCACGAATCTATATGGAAACCAACCTCAAGAAGCTGTCGAAGAAAACAATCATCTTCCTCTTACACTGACCTTACCTCCCTTATTGTCCTTAGCACTTGAGATCTCCCCTTCTCCCCACATCTCTGGGGTTACAGGGAAGATGCAGGGGTGAGAATTATGGGACTCCCAGAGCAGTTTCATATGACTGTTTTTTCTTTTGACTCTTGATAAATTATAAATACTTCAAGAAGAGAAGTTTCTTTTTTAGGCATTGTCAGGATGAAGAAAGGCAGGGACTTTTCTTATATTTTCTCTGTTTCCCTCACATGGCTAAGCACAGTGCTAGGTGCTCTAGGGACACTCACTTCTAGAATGATTTCTTCTCTACCTCAGCCTCTTAGATTCCCTAACTTCTTGCAAATTTCAACTTCTATGCCATCTCCTACTTGAGATGTACTTGAATCTCCTAGGTGCCCCCCCAAAATAAGTCTGTATTTATTTTGGATATTCTTATATATGTACATTTTCTTCCCATATAGAATGTAAGTTCCTTGAGAGAAGAAACTTTCATTTTTTTCCCAATGACTAGAACAGTGATTGGCATATGGTCAGTATTGTAGTGGGTACCTAATACATGTCTACTGAGTGATGGATAGATTGCTTAATTTCAGAAAACAGAAAGAAAGAGAGAGGGGGGAAGGGAAGGAGGGAGGAAGGGAGGGAGAGAGAAAAAGAGAGAGAGAGAGAAAGAGAGAGGAGCTATTCTCTTCTCCACCTGTCAGGGCAGGAGCTATGGCTATGGGTGAACTGTCTTAGTCTGAGTTTTCATAACCCTTCCAGGGTTTGTGCCAATCCTTAGGACATTTCACTCTCTAATTATATATGAATGCTCTAAGAAATTCCATAATGAGGTATTCTCTATGGCAACCTCTATGGGGTGGGGAGACACAAAGCCTGGGGAATGTTTCTCAAAATCATGGTGAAAACATTTTTGCTATGAGGGAGAGGTTGAAGAACTAGACCCTGCACATATCAACTGCCCCTTTTCTTTCTCTGTTCCAGGTAACATGTTCTACTTATGTGAAAGAAAAGGAGTTCTCTGAAAAAAAAAAAAAGAATAGAGCTTGAGAAAGGCAAAAACATGAGTACCAGTCAGAGAAAAGACTTCTGGTAGTGGTGGAATGAAGAGTTAACAATAAGTAGCGAACCTGATGGATTTCCTCTAGTTTGAGTTATTGGCAAGATATTGAATAGTCCAGGAAAATATCAAGGAAGACAGTGATGCTTAGGTCTCAAGTTGTCACGAAAAGAACTGATCCACCCATCTAAGAGGAAAGCTGAATAATTAAACAAGAACCACAAATAAATAAGGAGATGTAATGTAGAGGAGAGTGGGGAAAAGGTGGGGAAAGGTGATAACAGTGTTTTTCTTTTTAATGCTATCTGGACAATGAGACCAGGTTCTTGAGCTTCTAGGGAAAATAATGGATCTAACCACTGGAATAGTAGGGTAGACTTCAAGAAAATAGGGGCTGTCAAGGTTCCAATGAAACACTCATTTCAATTTAGTCAAGCCAACAATCTATAATTAAGCACCTACCATGTGTTACTATGCAGGATGGCACCTGCATATGTTCTCAACATCTGGACTGTGGAAAGGCTTTCTAGGCTTACTTAGATGAAAACATTAGAAACTAGCTAGGTCCGCTTGTGCATTGACCATCCAGAGGGTAAGCGTCTAGAGAACATCACCATGCGAGTTAGCACCAGAACAGAAGACTCTAATTCACAGTCTTTTCTTAGACTGAAAAGTTCCCTCCCTCCCCCAAGTCTCTCTAGAGATTCAATTAGGGTCTTATTTTTCACCACTTACATCCTTTAGTTTTCTTCCTTCTAAAACTTATATTTGGAACACCATTTCGCTTTTATGCTAAAATTACATCACAGAATAATGCTCAATGACAAATAGGGATTGCCCCAAATTTCTTCTATTGGCTACAGTTTAGCCCCTAGACATCAACAATGTGTCCAAGTAAAGAGGTTTAATTTTCCTCTACAATTCATCTACAATACCATCTCCCCCAATCTAATAAGAACAGCAGTAATATTCGTCTTTACTTTTAAAAAGTGATTTGTATATAACATCAAATATGTATTTTAAGAGTTTGAACTTGTGAGTCCCATAAGTTTTATTTTGGGGGAGGGAACTGACTTTAAAAAGCAAACTTTTATTTTAAGTGCAAAACAATAAGTGGAAAACAACAGACACTTAACTGTATGCAGAAAACAAAGACCAGAGATATAAGACTGAAGTATGAAAGCATGATCGGGTCCATCGTTGCCGAACCTCTCCAAATTAATGGAGAGATCGGATCGCATAGAGATTCAAACAGCATTCAGTAAAATAAAATCCAGCAAGATATCATCATGGAGATATCCTTTTCGGAAATAGACCTATTTTACATTTTTTAATTTTGAAAAAAAAGGGCAATTTTTTATTATCCTCTAAAATGTGATGGAGAAAATTTCAACATTTTACTACACTGCTATAGGATTAAAATTTCTGGCAGACAATATCAGCACAAAAGTTGGCTACTAAAAAGGGTTTTCTAAGAGTGTGGACTAAAAACACAGGGCATTAATTATGCCAATGTGCTTTTAATTTTTTTCAAAATATGACTGTCTTCTAATTAAGGAACAAGAGAGAAGCAAATGCAAAAATAAACTAGCAGGCATTCTGTTTCCTGTATAGCCTTTAAAACTATGACATGTTTACCAGAAAAATGTATTACTCATTGACAGGGTGACAAAAGCAATGTTAACCTTCTTGAAATTTAATGCGCACGGGAAATATGGGAAATAAAATCGGTACTGCACATGGAATCACATTCAGGTTGTATACAGGAGAAAATAGATTTTCAAAAATACATTAGGACTTGGGGAAAGGAAGGATCCTTTGGAAGATATATGTACACACACATTAAAAAAAAAAAACAAAAAAAACCTTAACGGCAATCCACCATGCTGAGTCTTCCAAAGACAATGCTCTTTCAAAGAAAGCACAACATGGGTACAAATGCATCGATTATGGGTGCCCTGCAGGTATCCCATTTTCATATCCAACCAAAATGACTTCCTGATTCAATGTTCCTTTAAGTATATTTCTTTCCGTTAGTTTCTGTGACAGGTCACTGGTATAATCTTAGTGAAAAGGTATCTTGATTTCTACAATATTAGAGCATTCATAGTAAACTTTTATCAAAACAACTAATCCAAGGGGATGTTTACTGCTTCAGAAATGAAGCAATTTGGAAATGTCCTCTATACTATTATATAATTTTGATTACATTTTATGCTAAAATTTCTGTTACAAAGCTAGTGATTCTGTTATGTATTTTAAAACTTTCATTAAATTTCTTTTAATCCATATTGCTTCATTCTTGAACCTGCTCACTGCCCAGTCATGTTTGTGTTGAGGTATAAAATATTAGTGAGCTTTATTAACCTCATCTGCCTATATGACTTAAAATATCCTATTAAAACTCTCCTCCAGTCAATGTTATTTTACTTGAGAAAATGCTAGTTTAAGGCATATTAAAAAAAACAAAGGTCAAAAGTCAC